>NC_060276.1:69123933-69487132 GCF_021613505.1 Equus quagga | reverse complement strand
GGGGAAGGTGGCTAAGGCCAAAACGGGGATTGGAGGGGGCTCTGTGGCTGACTCTTCAGTTCCCCACCACACCCATATTCGCCCCAGTTCGTGTCTCTACACGAAGGGAAATCGAATTAAGGCGCTGGCGAGCACAGGAGGTTCGGTTCGCAATTCCTCCTCTCTCGCCAGACTGGGACCTGGAGCACACTAGCACCTCGGGACAAGACCCTACTCGGTTGCAGGGCAGCTCCTGGAACTACAATTCCCAGGATGCTCCCGGCCACTTCCGGCCTCGGGATCGACGGAGGCGGTTTGAATTTGTGTTCCCGCCCCCTCCTTCTCCGGGACCCCGCCCCTTCCTTTCTCTCGCCGCCCCGCCCCCGCCATGCGCACACATGAGGAGACACACAGGCAGGCGTCCACGCCAACATACCTGGCCTGCAGCTGGCGCGGTGGGCGGGGGCGCTGGTGTGCAACTGGCCGGGAGGCAGGAGCGAACGCCGCGGCCGCTGCCTGGTCCCGGTCCTCACCGGGGTCCACGCAGCCTTGTACCGGGCAGCTCTCCTTCACTACACAGCCTTTTCAAGCTGCGTTTCCTTAGTTTTCGCCGTTCCCGATCCCGCCCCTCAGTCAGACCGACTGCCGGCCTCAGCTCCGAAGCGCCCAGCCTGTCAGGTACTGCCGGGTTCTCACCTCTCGGCATGTACCTCCTCCCCCCATCCCTCCTCTTCTGTCCCCTCCCAGTCGCCCAGCCTCGCAGGCCTGCAGCCTCTTCCTCCCCTCCCCTTCTGATTTAACCCTGACAACCTCCTGGGTCTCCAACCCCCGCAGCCTCAACCTCGCAGCTCCCAGGCTCTCAGCAGCAGTCCTCTAAGCTCAGCGTCCAGACTCCCGGCCAGAATGCCAGGACTCAGCCCTATCCCTAGCCTTGGCTACTCAACCCTGAGCCTGCCACCGCAAATCCTTACTCTTTCCCAAGAGGACTGGACAGCTATGGCGCCCTTAACCTCTATGAGGCCCTGGACTGGAGACTGAGACTGACAAAAACTTGAGCGCGGAGGGCCAGGGGGAGCTGTTCGTTGGAGTTCGGGTGCAGTTGCTCCGTTATTTTTAGCTGCTGACTCACAGCTCCTGGCATCCGGGTTTGGGGCTAGCAGGCTGGGCTAGGGGGCTATTAATAGAGTCAAAGCACAGCCCCGACCCAGTTCAGTATGGAAGTACAGGGAGCAAGGAACCTCCCCCTGCCATCAGGCCTTGTGGAGATGTTGTGGACGGGGGCAGTGGCTGGACCAGTATCTCTCTGGCTGCCATTACCTCAGCCTGGTATCTCTACCTTGGAACTCTTGAGGGAAAGCCCACCACGAGACTCCTGGGCACAACTCTCCCCTGAGCTTGCCATGCCTTGGGGCTCTGCCACAATGCAGCTCCTGTTGTACTAGCTGAGAGTAAAGAAACGAGTCCCAAGTGGAGGGGTTGTTGTAGCCACGGCCTCGGCCTGCCTGGCCCTACTCCTGGGCCAGAATGCTAGGTTACTAGCAGGAAAAACT
Source organism: Equus quagga (assembly GCF_021613505.1). Lineage (NCBI taxonomy): Eukaryota > Metazoa > Chordata > Mammalia > Perissodactyla > Equidae > Equus > Equus quagga. Next base: position 69,485,603 of record NC_060276.1, on the reverse strand, counting down.
GTGGATTTATGGTCCCCAAAGACCCTCATAAGGATGGGGTGCTTCAGCATGGTCCTAACAGAAGGAGCACGGAGCTGGCAATATGCTAGCCCCAAACCAGACACAGCACTAGGAAGCTGCCAAATTCTGTGTTTACCACCCTCCCATTCTTCTTTTTCTTTCTTGCCCTCTTCTTGGGCTCTGTCTGTCCCTACTCACAGGGGTCAACAGACCTCAGGATGTCTCCCTACTCCATAGAGAAACCTAATTCAGGAGAGCCACTGAGAAACTTGTCTCCACCAAAGTATGAATGATCCTTTATATATTGTCATTCTTATGGGGCTTTTTTATTTTAATGGACTAAAGTCGGCGTTTCCATACTTTGGGAATGGTAGGGAAATCTTGATACTTTACTGGACTAATCACCAAAATTATTCCCACCCATGTGCAATTTGCTAGAATTCCCATCGACTAAGGATGCGCACCCACAACAATAACCCCTACTTGCAAACCAGAAACTTCTGCCTTCAGCAGCCCCGATCTCAGGCTCCCGGTCCCAGGTGAAACCAGACGGCTTTGGGGCAAGGGTGATTGTTTCTCTACACACAGAGGCTAGGGTCACCCAATAAAGCTCTACTTTCAAGAATGAGCCCAGATTATTAGACAGCAGCAGGCCACACTGCCCCAACCCCGTCAATTTGCTGAGGGCACCAGAGAGACGGTGGATGGGATGAGAAATTGTCTCCTCCTCCTAAATCTCTTGGCATACTCCTCAGTCGCTTCAGTGTCTGTTCTGGCCGCCCCGTTGCCTAGCAACCACCTCCGCCTGCAGGGGCGTGGGGCTGCTTTTGACCTGTAGGGGGCGCCTGTCTCCCTGGGGCCTCGGAGGAGCTCTAGAATTTGGGGGTGGGGGTGGGGGGCGGGGAGTTCCAAGTGTCAAAGCATCTCAGGGTTGCAGACCTCCTCCAGCTGTCCTCATCTCAGTCGATGGCAATTGCACCTTTCCAGATGCTCTGGCCAAAAACCCTTGGAACCACATCTCATATCCAACCCAGTCTAGTCTGAGTCTGTGGAGTGGGGAGAAGCTCACTATGAATTTAAAGAGATTTTACTCATATTCATTAAAAATGGACAGACAAGGGGCTGGCCCCGTGGCCGAGTGGTTAAGTTCGCGTGCTCCGCTGCAGGCAGCCCAGTGTTTCGTCGGTTCGAATCCTGGGCGCGGACATGGCACTGCTCGTCAGACCACGCTGAGGCAGCGTCCCACATGCCACAACTAGAGGAACCCACAACGAAGAATGCACAACTATGTACCGGGGGGCTTTGGGGAGAAAAAGGAAAAAATAAAAAATCTTTAAAAATGACAATTGACAGAGAAACTTATTATAACAACAACAACAAAAAAATGGACAGACAAGAGAGAGAAAAGAAAGAGCAGCCAATGGAGATGGGGCATGGGGAGGGCAGTTCGACCATTTGAGGCTTAGCAATGCTTGTTCTTCAATCAGAGCGGTTCAGAGGGCCAGGCTATACGGGGCTTTTTTCCTGAGCCACTTTTAGGATGTAGGAAAAGAGTCTAGCACTCTATATTGACAAACTGCTGAGCATATAATAGACTTTAAACTCTCAAGTTACCAGCCTAGCCTAGACTTGGTCATGAAGGAAGATATTCATTCATTCGTTCATTCAACAGTAATAGTTAACCCCAACCCGCTGTATACCAGCTAATGTGCTAAGTGTTTTACATTTAATCCTCACAAAAACCTTGTGATTATTTCCTTTTCACAGATAAAGAAACTGAAGCTCAGAGAAGTAAAGTAACATCCAAGGTCACACAACTAGTGACTGGGTTGGGTCTGACTGAGCAACCACTGTGTGCCAGAGACTAAGAATATGGGAAACAAGACACTTCTCTCTTTTCTCTACCTCACGTAGAGTACCTTTTCTCTACTGAGTCACCCTTCAGGACCAAACTAAAAATGTCATCTTTGTGAAACTTTTCTTAAGTCCTCCCCACCATAAGTAGATATTAATTAATTAATTAATTAAGTAGATAATAATTGCTTTTCTGTACACCCGTCTGAAATAGCGCTTTTCATGGGTATTGTAATGATCTATTTCCATATTTCGATTTCTCTAACTCTGAGCACCTCAGTGACAGGGCCTGTTTACCATTCATCTCCACTTGGATGTCTGATAGACATCTCAAACTCAGCATGTCCAGATCTGGACACCTGATCTTTTCCCCCAAAATGACCCCTCCTAAAGTTGTCCTCATCTCAGTTGAAGGTAATTCCACCTTTCCAGTTGCTCTGGGACCACACCTCATATCCAATCTGTCAGCAAATCCTGTTGACTCTCCCTTCAAAATACATCCAGAATCCAACCACATCTCATCACCTCCAGTGCTACCGCCCTGGTCCAAACTACCATCACCTGTCACCTGGACCACCGCAGTAGCCTCCTGACTGGTCTCACTGCTTCCACCCTTGTCCCCTGTGGCCTGTTCTCCACACAGAAGCGAGAGTGATCCTGCTAAACCCAAGTCAGATCATGTCAGTTCTCTGCACAAAACCCTCCAATGGCTCCCCATCTCTCTCAGAGTAAAGCCAAAATCCTTATAATGGCCTGCAGGCCCTACACAATCTGGTCCCCTGCTAAATCTCTGAGCTCATCTCCTAGTACTCTCCCCCTGCCTCACTTTGCTCCGGTCACTTGGTCCTTCTTGCTGTTCCATGGACGAGCCAGGTGTACTCCTGACCCACGACCTTTGCACTGGCTCTTCCCTTGCTATGTACATTCTTCTGCTTGGCTCACTTCCTCACCTCCCTCAAGTCTTTGCTCAAATGTCACCTTCTCAGTGAGACCTACCCTGACCAACCTATTTAAGGTTGCCTCTATTCTAATTTCCAGTTTATAGTAAATACAGGGTATAGAGGAATGAGACAAATGACACCATGAGGAAAAAAAACCCAGACAAATCCAGAATATAGGAGATTCTACAAAACAACTGACTTGTACTCTTCAAAAAGTCAATGTCATTAATCAAAAAAAAAAAGGTGGGAGACTTCTAGTTCTGGACCCAGTAGTAATAGGCACACTTCTCCTTATTCCTCCCACTAAGTACAGCTAAAACCCTGGACATTGTATATAAAACAAACATAAGAAGACTCTGAAAGAAAGAGAAAAGGGCAGACTGACTAGGAATCCCGGTGACCTGAACTCATGGTGGTGAGTTCCCTGGGTTTTCTTGTTGACTCTCATATTCCAGACTGGCACTGGAGAAACCAGCAGCCTGGAAATGCCAATGGGTACAGACAGAAAAAGCCTCAATAAAAGCCTGCTCTCTCTAGTCAGAAGACCAGGAAATGGGCAGCTTAGCCAGACAGAAAACTCTTAGACAATAACCATGCTACTACAACCGAACAGCACAGAAAAGAACTGCAGCCCCACCCACGCCAGCAAAGGCCAAGTAGAAATCCAGACTTTTACTCTTTCCAGGCTCCCCCAAGCTCTCTGGCATGGTGTCAAAGAAGGCCAAGTAGGGAGCCTGGACTTCCATCCATGCAGGGTAACAAGGCCTCTCCTCTCCGCTGGGTGGTGTCAGAGTGCCAGAGGAGGCCAAAAAGAGGGTCAGGACTTTTACCACTGCCCCCCCTCCTTCCCTCCCTACTCCACTCCTCTACCACCCTCACTGCCCCCCTCCCATGGTCAGTAGAAGCCACCTGGGGAGCAGGAAGGAGGCACTTCAACCCCTCCCAGCCTGAGAAGTATCAGTGGAGGCCTAGTGGGGAGCTAGAACTCCCACCCCTGCCCAGCAGTAAGGAGAAGCCCTGACCTTGGGTATCAACCAACACTGAGGGAGGAAGTTGAACTTATACACCTACCTGGCAGTAACCAAGCAGTGGCCCCTTCCACTGATTGAAAAGTGTCAGAGGAAGCCTACTCAAAACGAAAGATTTATAAATAAGATCCAGAGTCTCATAATATCCAAAACTGTCTAGGATGCTATAAAAAATTACTCATCATACCAGGAACTAGGAGACCCTCAATTTGAATGGGAAATAATTAACAGGTGCCAACACCAAGATGACAGAGCTTTTGATGATCTGACAAGGATTCTAAAGTGGCCAACATTTTTTTAAAAAAATGCTTCAATGAGCAATTACAAACAAAGTTGAAACAAATGAAAAAAATAGAAAGTCTTAGCACAGAAGTAGGAGACATAATAAAGAATCAAATGGAAATTTTAGAACAGAAGAATATAATAACCAAACTAAAAAACTCAGTGGATGGGCTCATCAGGAGGATGGAGAGGATAGAGGAAGGAATCAGTGAACTTGGAAATAGAATATTAGAAATTACCCAATCTGAACAACAGTGGGAAAATAGATTTTAAAAAAGGATGAACAGAGCCTCAGAGACGTGGGATTATAACAAAAGACCTAACATCCATGTCATTGGAGTCCTGGAAGGAAAAGAGAAAGAGGGTGGGGCTGAAATAGTCCTCAAGAAATAATGGCTGAAAATTTCCCAAATTTAGCAAAAGACATAAACCTACAGATTCAAGAAGGTGAACAAACCCCAAAAAGGATAAACTCAAAGAAACCCATGCCAAGACACATCATAACCAAACTTTTGAAAACAAGACAAAGAGAAAATCTTGAAAGCAGCAAGAGAGAAACAACACCTTACCTATAGGGGAGAAACAGTTCAAATGTCAGTGGATTTCTCATCAGAAACCATGGAGGCCAGAAGGAAGTGGCAAAATAAATTTCAAGTGTTGAAAGAACTGCCAACCCTGAGTGCTATGTCTAGTAAAAATGTCCTTCAGAAATAAGGGGGAAATCAAGATATCCTCAAACGAAAAGCTAAGAGAGTATGTCGCCAGCAGACCCACGCTAAAAGAATAGTTAAAGGCAGTTCTGAAAACAGAAAGAAAATGATAAAAGAAGAAATCTTGGAAGATGAGGAAAGAAGAAAGATTAAGATGAGTAAAAATGTAAGTACATATAATAGACTTTCCTTCTCTTGAGTTGTCTAAATTATGTTTGATGGTTGAAGCAATAAGTGTAGTATTGTCTAATGTGGAGCTCAATCTAAGTAGAGGAAATATTTAAGACAACCATATTATACATGGGACAGAGTAAAGGGACTTAAAAGGAGGTAAGGTTTCTACACTTCCCTCAACCTGATAAAATGATGACAGCAGATCTTCGTGGTGATGAAATAATTCTGTATCTTGATTGCAGTGGTTGTTATAGGAATCTCCACATGTGGTAAAATGGCATAGATCTATACACACATTGTACCAATGTCAATTTCCTGGTTTTGATATGTATTCTAATGACGTAAGATGTAATCATTGAGGGAAACTGCGTGAAGCGTACACGGGCCCTCTCTGTACTATGTATGCAACTTCCTTGTAAATCTACAATTATTTCAAAATAAAGTTTTTTCAAAGATTAGGACTGTTTCTAGATTGAAAGTGGCTAAAGACACAAATACAATGTGAGAGCACTGATTAGATTCTGATGTTAAAAATATAAAAGGCAAGCGTGGGGGAAATTTGAATATAGACTGGACATTAGATGATATTAAGTGATATAAAATTATTGTTAATTTTATTAGATGTCATAGTAATATTGTGGTTATGTGGGAGAATGTGTTTATTCCTACAAGATGCATATTAAATTATTTATGGGAGAAGTGTAATGAAATCTGTAACTTAAATTTGAATGGTTCAGAAAAAAAGTGTAAATAGATCGATAGACCAAATATAGCAAGATGTTACCAGTTGTTGACTCTATGAGGAAGATATATAGATGCTCATTGTACTATTATTTCGACATTTCTGTATGCTTGCAAATTTTCATTTTTAAAAAAGTTGGAGAGGATATGTGGAGGATAGATATGTGATAAAGCAAGTATAGGTATAGTAAAATGTTAATGAGACTCTAGATGACAATTGGGTGTTTGTTCCCTGTAAAATTCCCTCAATTCTTCTGTGTGTTTGAAATTTTTCATATTAAAATGTGGGGGTAAAAAACATGAAGAAAAATTATCACAACCGGTGTCCCCCACAGCACTCCCAATCCCTCTTTCTCTGCTCTACTTTTTCTTTTTATCCACAGCACTTATCACCATATATACTATATAATTCACTTATGTATTGTGCTGATTTTTGTCAGTGTCCTCTCACTAGAATGGAAGCTCCCCAGTGGCAGGGGTTTGTTGAGTTTTGTTCTGTTTGCTGCCACATCCCCAAATCCTAGAACAGTGTCTGGCACATAGGAGGTGCTCAATGAATACTTGTTGAATTAAGAATGAATTTCTGTATCCCTAGGACCTGGTCAAGGTCTTGCACAGGGTAGGTGTGCAATGAATGTTTGTTGAATTGAACTGAGATCTAAGTTCTGCAGGAGAACTTAGAATAGATCTGTTGTACTAGAGTCGTTCAGAGCATGGATTCTGGAGTCAAATGGCCAGGATTTGCATCCTGATTCTGTCACTTCCAGCTGTGTTACCTAGCTGTATTACCATCTCTGAGCCTCAATTTCTCATTGGCAAAATTAAGGTAATAATAGTAGCACCTTGGTAGGGTTTTTGTTTGCATGTAAAGCATTTAGGACTTTGTGAAGACCCAATAACTGGTAGCTAACGACGAAACAAGAACAGCAAAAATATAAAGTCTTCCTGGCATGTCATCTTTCCTCCATCCCCCAACAGGCTGAGCCAGGAGAGGCCAAGGAGATGTCCTTGGAGAAGTATTCCCAAGTTCTTCTCCAGACCCCTAGAATATTTTCTCTCACTTCAGATCTCTTCTTACCTTTCCTCTTGACCTGGACTCTCTTTCCTCTTGGTATCCTGAAGCTCTTTCCCCCATCATGACCACAAGGGAGTGGAGTGGAGGAGAAAGGAGTCTGTGGACCAAGGACAAGAGCTTAGAGCCTTCTTTTCCTCCTGTTCTAGGCTTGAGTCCCTCGCTGGCGATAGAAGCAGGTCAAGTGTGAGGTTTGGTCATTTCGGGGCCTGGAGGTTGAGAGAACAATAGTCCTGAGAAGGAGGTGCTGACAGGAGAGTGGTCTCATAAGCTACCCTCTTCCTTGGTCCCCTGTTAGGAGAGAGCACCTCCCTTGCCCTGCTCCAACGTCCCTTCTGTCCGTTCTGCTGCCTAAAATCTTTACTTCTGGTGGCCCCAGATCAGAGCAAGCCCGGGGACCCATTGAACATCTCCCTGCAACTCCCTCTTGCAAGTGGGATGGGGTGGAGTGGGTGGAGGATGGACGGAAATTGGGGATATGGGGGCATGAGATTGGAGGCTGAGCTCACCCTTGGCCCAAGTCCCCTGCCCCTGCTCTAGGGTTGGCGGTACCCCAGATATATGGGGATCTGGGGCTGAGCCTGGGGGCGCCACTGCTTCTGTTCCTTTAAGGAGCCGCTGTTTAGCATTCCAGCCGCTGCCGCTGCCGCTGCCTGACTCTGCACGCTGATTGGCTGGAATCAACTGAGAAGGGAGCCAGGGAGAGATGCTCTTGACTCCACTCAGATCCATCCTGGGGACCAGTGCAGGAGCGGTCCTCGCGGCACCCAGCCTTTGCCCAGGCTCCCACTTCTTCTTTGCCACTGGGCCTCGGCCCAGGAGCCACAACGGGCGACACGGAGCCGCCAGTGCTGGAGGGGGAGCCGTGGGTGCGGGGCAGCGTCGGGGCAGAAGCCCCGGGACGCCCGCCCGGCCCCAGGCCCCGCTCCGCCCGGGCGCCCCCACGGGTGCCCCCCCCTTCCTGGTCCGAGCAGTGTGAGTGTGCCCGGGAGCCCGGCGGCGGCGGCGGCGGCGTGGAAACCGGCGTGGGCTGGGGGGTCCGGGCCGCAGGGGGCAGTGCCATGCACAAGCATCAGCACTGCTGTAAGTGCCCCGAGTGCTACGAGGTGACCCGCCTGGCCGCCCTGCGGCGCCTCGAGCCTCCCGGCTACGGGGACTGGCAGGTGCCCGACCCCTATGGGCCAGGTGGGGGTAATGGAGCCAGCGCGGGTTATGGGGGCTACAGCTCGCAGACCCTGCCCTCACAGGCGGGGGCCACCCCCACCCCCCGCACCAAGGCCAAGCTCATCCCCACTGGCCGGGATGTGGGGCCAGTGCCCCCTAAGCCAGTCCCAGGCAAGAGCACCCCCAAACTCAACGGCAGCGGCCCCAGCTGGTGGCCCGAGTGCACCTGTACCAACCGGGACTGGTATGAGCAGGTATGGACCAATGGAGGGGGGGCGGTGGGGCAACCCAGGGGGACTGGAGAGAGGGGGCCTAGAGGCCTGGAGTGCAGCAGGGTTTCCTAGGGCTCCAAGACAGTGGAACCTGAGCCCTAGCATTGCAGCTGAGCCAACAGAGGCGGTTGGAAATGTGGGCTTCCCTGTGTGTATGCTTGGGGGTCTCCATTTGGAGGGGATTAGGAGGAGCTGTGTGTGTCAGGAGGTGAAGGTATGGCGGAGGGGCACATTTTCCTGTGTGGGGGAATTGGGTTTGTCTCAGTGTGGGGGTTTAGCAGTGTCTGTGTGTCTGGCAGGGGGCGGGAGGTTCTGCGGGGGCTGTGTGTGGTGTGTGTCTCCACAGGAGGGGAGGAGGGGGCATGATGCTCTGCGTAGGGGGGACATGTGTGTGTGTGTGTGTGTGTGTATGTTGAGGTGTGTGGAGGGAGGCAATGGAGCTCCTGTGAATCTATGTAGAGGAGTCCATGTGCCCAGCTGCTGAGCTTCAGCCCTCAATGCCATGAGTCCCTCTCCGTCCCAGTCCCTTTGTGTGTGAATGTGCACATGGACATGTGGGGCTGTCTCTCTGAATGTGGAGGTGTCTCTGTAGATGAAGCTGCAGAGATAGCTGTGTTTGCCTGTGTGTGTGGCTACATGTATGTGTGTGAGCATGTGGCTGCAAGTATGTGCACATATGTGCCTCTGTGTGTGTGTGTGTGTGTGTGGTGTCCCTGTTGAGAGACGCTTGACAGGCAAGGGAGGGGAGGGGGAGGAAGCGAGAGACATGTCCCAAGCAAGGCTGATAGGCTGCTGAGAAGGACGGACTCTTTTGTCCAAGCAGTCCGAAGTGTGTGTGTGCTGGGTGGAGGGGGGGGGGGAAGGGGGGTCTGTAGCAGGCTTCCTAGCTCCTGGAGCCAGGAAAGGGGCAGCTGCCCCGGTGCAGGGACTGGCCCCAGTGGAGCATGTCCCCCTTGGATACCCCCAGATGTGGGAGAACTTGGCCCCCCAGCTCTGACTTGGCACAGCTTGGGAACCCCTGGGTGCTGGGCACAACTCCGGCTTCCACTCCCAGCCTAAACTGCCAGCTTAGAAAATGGAAGGAGCATCTGTGGGAGAAGCAGCAAAATGGAGGCTGGGCCGGCAGAGCCAGGTCCCTGGCATGCATGGCGGAGGACCTCTCTGGTTATTCGGCTCTGCAGCCCCCAGGGTAGGGAGAGAGAAGGAGGAGGCTTTGCTGTCGAGGGCAGGTGCTGACTGCCCCAAGCTGGTGACCGTTCTGGCTGCCTCTGTCCTCCTCTGGGGATAGGATGGGTTCTCACTCCGAAGCAAAGATGGGGACTTCCTGGGGAGAGGAGTCCTCAGTTCTGGCCTTCTGTCTGTCCACAATTACTGCTTCCCATGCGCCTTGCCTTGGCCCCTTGCCCTCTCCAGCAAGTCCCCCTCTCTCCTTTTCCCCTCTATCCTGGGGCCCTACCCTTGCAAACACTCTCTCATGCTTGTCCTGCTCAAATGGGAGATGAGTGCCAGTCCCAAGGCTGAGCAAGTTGGTCATGGTTTCTTTGCCAGGGTTGATCCCTGGATGGCTCCTGGCCCTGGGAGCAGGGTCCCTGAGGGGGGCAGTGGGAGGCTGGAGGGTGGACCAGCAAGAGCCGGGAGCTTCTGGGTCTCACTGGAGCTGGGCTTTAAGCATGGCTTATCACATGTGGGCACACATGGTACACCAGATGCATACAAGAGCTGCATGAGTGTCCTTTTGCCTGTGTTTCTGTTGCATGGTACTTCAGGCAGCTGCGTTGGTCTCAGGGCTCTGAAGAGCCATTGGTTCTTCCTCCTGGGATCAGGGACCAGAGGGGGCCTGCGCTGGAGTCCTCCCACCAACTCCTAGGGCTGAAAGGCATAAAGTCCTGGGCCAGGCCCAGAAAAAGTGTAGGCAGGACTAGCCAGCCCTCTCCCCGTCTCCTCTCTGCTTCTTGAAGCCAAAGCTGCGTGGGGTGGAGGTTGGAGGGAGGAAGCAGAGCTGGGCATGTGGAGGAGCCCTCACCCTGGGTTTCCAGTTCCTCTCTTCAGAGGAGGAGACCAGGGGTCAAGAAAGGGGCAAGGCAGCCAGAGAAAGATTGGGGAGGGGTGCCAGGATACCTGGGGAGAGAGGCAAGAGGGCTCCTCCGTTCTTGGGGATGAGTGTGGCAGCCAGGGAGCAGGTTCTACTTGTCTGTCCAAAATCACATTTTCACTTGGTGATGGCCAAAAGTATGTCCTGTCTGGGGGCCACCTCTGTGGATTGGTCAGACCAACCCTGTGTTTCCATCCCCTTCCCTTCCTCTCCTCCCATGGCTACTGCTTGTTGAAGGTCATGGACTCTGCTGTCCATGCCTTGTTCTACCCTGGTTCTTTCTGCTGGGAAATACAAAGGGTTCAGGATCAAAAACCCCTTGGTAGAAATGGATTAGGACTTTGACTCCTTCTGCCCAGTTGAGGATTTGGGTTCCTGGGGACACAGAAGGAGATGTAGAATGAGGGTTTATGAGGTACTCTGAAGAGGGCAACTTTCCTTTTTCCCATGGGCTTTACTGGGGAAGGGGACGAGTGGCCAAAACATCAGTGGCCTTGGCAGCTTGCTTTAATCAAAAGAGCACCTGGAGATCAGGTTCTAGCCCCTGCTCTGCCACTAACTCCCAGTGTGCCCTTAGGCACAACCCATGTCCTCTCTGGGCCTTAGTGTCACCATCTGTCACATGAAGGAGGTTGGACAAGATGGTGTCCGCTGTCCTTCCAGCCATGACATGGTGGGAGTCTGTGATCCCCAGGTCAGGGAGGGCTGTGGTTCAGAAGGGGAACAGGTCCCTGTCCAGACCACTGGGTGCCCCCATGGATGCTGGGTGTGGCATGGTTTGCCTGCCACATGTTCCATTTCTGCCATCCCCCTCAGGCCAGCCCTGCACCCCTCCTAGTGAACCCCGAGGCCCTGGAGCCCAGCCTCTCGGTGAGTGCACCACTGGCTGGCTCAGTCCCAGACAATTGATCTGGGCTAAATGAGCAGCTGGGTTTGGCCTGATATGGCTGGAAGCAAGGGGAGGGGGGTGGCCTCCTCAGGGTCAGCCTGTCCCCATCTGTGGCCAAGAGGTGTCCTGGGGTCGATTTGGGCTCTTCTACTCTGTGGGGAGTGGGGGAGGAGCAGGTTGACCAGGGGGGTAAGATGGCTGGGAGGGCAGGAGGCACTTAGGGAACTGCCTGTGTCTTCCCCTAGGTGAATGGCAGCGATGGCATGTTCAAGTATGAGGAAATAGTACTTGAGCGGGTGAGTCTGCCAGTGGGGTGGGATGAAAGGGGAGGGGAGGGTTTGAGCCAGGAAAGAGGAGGGCCCTGAACTTCAGTCTCAAGACTCATGGGGGCACCTGCATTGAGAGGACGGGGAAACAGCAGCCCTCAGAGGCTGCATCACTGCATCAATCAATCAACCAACTAACAAATATTAATTAATTGACCTTGCTTGCTGAGGCCTGGGGAATTGGGGAGGGGATGGCTTTGCTGAGGCCTCTATGCCAGAATGGTCAGCACAGGCTGGGAAGCTGCAAGGTTTCTGATGAATGTGCCTTGGCCTGCCATGTCCCCTTCTGAGGCCTGAAGACCCTTCTCTGGGGGGCTGGGGGAGGTAGGGTTGCCAGGAACCCTCCCTCGTGCCCTCTGAGTGAACAGACTGTGCCCTTCCACCCCCTTCTGCAGGGCAATTCTGGCCTGGGCTTCAGCATTGCAGGTGGCATCGACAATCCCCATGTCCCTGATGACCCTGGCATCTTTATTACCAAGATCATCCCTGGTGGAGCAGCTGCCATGGATGGGAGGCTGGGGTGAGGTGGCCTGGGAGCAGGGCTGGAGGTGGCAAGGGCAGGATGGAGATGAGGGAAGGAGGGCGGGGTAGGAGAAGGGGTTGAGGGGTTGTGGCAGCGCAGTGTCATGCCTCTTGGGCTTCCCCCACAGGGTGAATGACTGTGTGCTGCGGGTGAATGAGGTGGACGTGTCGGAGGTGGTGCACAGCCGGGCTGTGGAGGCACTGAAGGAGGCAGGCCCTGTGGTGCGGTTGGTGGTACGGAGGCGACAGCCCCCACCAGAGACCATCATGGAGGTCAACCTGCTCAAAGGTCCCAAAGGTGTGGCCCTCTGGGTTTCTGTGTTCTGGCCAGAGGTCTCTGGTTGGCCCTGTAGGAAAGGGAAGGGAATAGCCTTACTCCTTGCCTGACTCCCTGTTCCAGCTCACAGCCTTCTTTCTTGACCTCACGTCTCACCCTAACTGACCTTGGGATGGCAGCTTAGTGTTTGGGATCCCTGGGGGGAGCTCCTGTGGGGCCAGTGGGTTGGGTTTGGGATTGACTGAGCACTCTATCTTCTCCTTGTGGCCCTCTCCCACTCCCTGCTGGCTCCTGCCCAGGTCTGGGTTTCAGCATTGCTGGGGGGATTGGCAACCAGCACATCCCAGGAGACAACAGCATCTACATCACCAAGATCATCGAGGGGGGTGCTGCTCAGAAGGATGGACGCCTACAGATCGGGGACCGGCTGCTGGCGGTGAGACAGCCTTCCCAGGGTGCCCAAATGATAGAGTGGAGAGGAGGAGCTTGAGCAACCTCTCACTCCACCTGAACCTCACTCAGGGACTAGGCATCATAGGGAATTTCAAGAGCATCATCTGAGCTGTGTGTACGCAGATACTGAGGTCCTAGTTCTTCTCATGGCTGAGACTCCCTCACCTGCCCTACCCCTATCTCTTGCTTCTCTGCTCCTCACAGCACTATCCTGGGGCCTCTGTTAGAGCACTGTTGAATTTCAGTGAAAAGGCACCCCTTAGGGTTCCCTGAAGAGGCCCTCCCTTCTCCCAGTGCTAGCCCTAAGGCCCCTCTTCTTGTAGGTGAACAACACCAATCTGCAGGATGTGAGGCATGAGGAAGCTGTGGCCTCACTGAAGAACACATCTGACATGGTCTATCTGAAGGTGGCCAAGCCAGGCAGCCTTCATCTCAACGACATGTACGCACCCCCTGACTACGCCAGCAGTACGTACCCATCTGCCTTGTTCCTGGCCTGAAGCCCCTGCCCCCTGGTTTCCGAAGGGGAAGAAGTTCATACCCCTTGTTGAGAGAGAGAGAGAGAGAGCAAGCAGAGAACTAGTGCTCAGAAGAGCTGAGTCCAAACCCCAGCTCTGTCCCTTATAGCTGGGTGCCCTTGGGCAAGTCCCTTTCACCTGTCTTTAGTTTCCTCTTTGGCAAAAAGGAGCTAATGCTATATGTGCTGCCTCCTCATAGGACTGCTGCAAGGATCAAATGAGATCATGGACGAGAAAGCCCTTGGAAACCTGTATTAGGCTATAGAGATGCGAGGGATTATTATTAGTCACATCTCTAGTCATGCCTTTCTTTGTAGACTGCCTTGACTTCAGCTCTTTCTAAGACTCACAGGAGTGAGCCTAGGATTCAGAAAGGGACTGTGGAGGAGGAACCCTGAGGGGTGGAGTAGGGGACAGAAGCCTGAGGAATCAGCATCCCTTGGTCTCTTTTGCATCTGGAGGGGGGTGGGTAGGGTACCCAGGTGGAGCGGTCTCTGAACTTTTCTCTCGCTTTCTTGATTCCAGCTTTTACTGCCTTGGCTGACAACCACATAAGCCATAATTCCAGCCTGGGTTATCTCGGGGCTGTGGAGAGCAAGGTCAGCTACCCTGCTCCTCCTCAGGTTCCCCCAGCCGGCTACTCTCCCATCCCCAGGCACATGCTGGCTGAGGAGGACTTCACCAGGTAAGAGCCCAACCCCCCCCCCCCCCCCCACACACACACCTTCTTCCTATCGAGGGTTGAGGAGGAGAGGAATCCATTTCTGGCGGACCACAGGCCTCCTTATAGTATGGCACAGAAGAGGACAAGGCCCTCAGTGCTCCTGTCTTTGAGGTCTGAGGACCTCTTTCAGCCCTTGGGACCCTAGGGAGGGACAGAGGTGGTTGCAGGGACGAGTTCTACCATCAGGGGGAGTTCCAAGTGTGTGGCCCTGATCTGAAAGTGCAGAGAAAGGGTGGGGTGGAGAGTTTAGGGGGCTGAGGAGGTGGAGGTTGCGGGGTTTCCTGCCCTAAGACAGTTGCAGCCCACTCTGCTGCAATCATTCTAAACTGGAGAAGAAAGAAATTCAGCCAGTGAGGTTGGCGGGACGCTGAGAGGCTGGCAGGGCCGGTGGCCTCACAGGGAACAGCCCCGCCCCACTCTGGCGGCGGCGGCGGCGGCACCGGCAGCGGCGGCAGCAGTGGCCTTGGAACTGGTCTGGCCGGCCAGGGTTCCGGGGGACAGGTTTGCTGCAGGGTGGGGCCTGGTAGGCTGCTGGGCTGGCTGCAGTGGAGCCGGAAGGGTAGGCGGACGGGGGAGAACTGGAGGAGCCATGGAGAGGGCACGCAAGTTCTCAGGCTCTGGCTTGGCCCTGGGCTTGGGCTCAGCCTCGGCCTCGGCCTGGAGGAGAGCTTCGCAGAGGTGGGCCTGGCCGCTCCGCTCCCTGCGGCCTGGAGGGGATGTCAGGTAGGAGGAGAGGAGGGCTTGGAGCAAGAGCATCCGGGACTCAGGGAGGGAGACTCTCACCGGAGACTGGGAGCAAGAAAGGAGGAGTCTTGGACTTGGGGCTCCCCTGATGAAAGATGCTTAAAGTGAAGGCAGTGGGCTGAGAAGGTGTGCTGGGAGTTGGGTTGTATGGATATACATGAGTGGCTCCCCTGATGACACTTTTACAGACGGATTCCTTAGACATGGTTAGTTAGAGTTGCAGTTTTTATGTGCTTTTCTCCTCTCTTCAATTAGGCTCCTAAGCTCCTTTTGGGGACCTGGGATTTCTTTATCTCTGTCTCCTACATCACCTAGCAAGGGTACATAGTGGTAGCTGGTGACTAAATCTGTCGTTGGGGAAGGTAGGAGGGGTCATAGTCAGTGGGTGGAATCTGAGGCTGCAGAGGAGCTTGTGTAAAGTAAGTATGCACGTTTTGCTGATGGTGACTGCAATCAACCCCAGGGTGATTGCACTGCCCCTAACTGATTCCCCTTGTTGGGGCCCAGGGTGCATCACACTGATTGGTAGGATAGGAGAATCTGGGGAGGAAGAGGACCAGTGAGTGGGCTCTGATATGTGGTCTCTAGAGCCCAGGACAGGGCTTTGTTGATCTGAGAGAGTAGGGGATTGTCTGCTGAGAAGCTGACTCCAAGCCCTCAGGAAGAAGGGAGGGAAGAGGAACTGAAACTTGGCAGCTGACAGAAAACAGCAGCCAAGCAGGTTTGAGGAGAGAAAGGGAGGAACAAGGTATCATACATAGGGACCCAAGTCCTTCTATAGTGATATAGGCCTCGTTCCAGGCTGGCCCTCACAGAGACAACAGTTGATATCTACCTTGTCCTGACCCTTCCATTCCTTTCCCACCAGAGAGCCCCGCAAGATCATCCTGCACAAGGGCTCCACAGGCCTGGGTTTCAACATCGTAGGAGGAGAGGATGGAGAAGGCATTTTTGTCTCCTTCATCCTGGCAGGAGGCCCTGCTGACCTGAGTGGGGAGCTGCGCAGGGGAGACCGGATCTTATCGGTGAGGAGACAAAGGCAAGGTGGGAGGATGGGAGCTGTGTCAGTCTAAAAGGGAGGAGGGGGGACCTCGCTTTCTCCAAGGAATGCTTGAGATGGGAGAGGCTGAGAGCTGGAGAAAACTTATATTCTCTTTATAGATATCCTTAGTGAGGGACAGGGACCAAGACCAGACTTATCCTTGAGGAGGAAATGAATATCTTTTGGGTCTTAACCCTGGTTGGCATTTGACTACCACAAAGATAATTATTACACTAGAGATGTCGTATACTTTAGGTCTCAACATAGGGACAAGGATGGGATATTGAGAAAGGCATCTGAGTAGGCTTAGGGATGGGCTACCCATCTGCCTCTCCTAATTAGTATGACAGAGGACTCCCTTTCTTGCTTTTGGGGTGGCTCATAGCTCCTCTCTTTGGACAGGTGAATGGCGTGAACCTGAGGAATGCAACTCATGAGCAGGCTGCAGCTGCTCTGAAACGGGCCGGCCAGTCAGTCACCATCGTGGCCCAGTACAGACCTGAAGGTAAGAGAAGAAAGGTGGGACAAGATGATTTGGGAAGTTTAGACTTACGCTAAGTGGTGGCTTTTTGCCATCATGGGTAGCAAAACCACTTGATCAAGTCCCTTCTATCCTAGTGCAGTAACCTCTTCCTCTCCCATTTTCCTTCTGGACAGGGGTAGGGGTGGGCAGTTTGGGAGCATCTATCAAAGCTGTGCTCAGAGCCTGCTGATCAAGGCTGCAGTGCAGCAGAAGACCAGTAGTGGGCAGCAGCCTACGGGAGGAAGCACACAGACTGGGGGCGACTGGAAAAAGGGGGGAAGGGAGGCGGAGGCGAAGGCCTCAGAGGCAAAAACAAGAAACTGTTTCTCCTGGAATAGGAGGCGGATAGTTCTCGGTTAGAAAAATCTCACGAAGAGATGTGAACTCTTAAAGGATCTTGGGCCAAACCTCCGTGACCCCCACTCCCCTTCCCTCATCAGGGTGACGGTGAAAGACCTAGAAAGGCGCTGAAAAGGTGATGCTATGCCCTCGGGGTAGGAAATGGGGAGTGGAACCCCTCCCCCTACGGGGGCCCTTCTTTGTGTTCTCAGGGAGCAGTCCCCGGGCTGGGGCGAATGGGCGGGGCAGGTTATGCAAATGACGATGTTTGATTGGCTGGGGTCAGCCAAGGCCCAGGTGCCGAGGTGAGCTGCGGGATGGCGCGCCCGAGCCAGCCGGCCGGCCGGGTGGCCATTGGCGGGCCGAGCGCGGCCTCCAGCCGCACGCCCCGCCCCCTGACCCAGGCGGAGGGCGGCAGGCGCCCCTCCTTCCCCCCTCGCGCGCCTCAGGCGTCTCCTCCTCCCCCTCCTCCCCCTCCTCCTCCCTCCTCCCCTCCTCCCCTCCTCCCGCGCGCCCCGCTTTGTGTCCGTGGTCTCCCGCGCGGGACGGAGGGCTGGCCGGAGCTGGCGCTTTCTCAGCACTAGACCTGGACTCCGACCCGGCGCCAGGTGAGGTGGGGCGGACAGGGGTCAGGCCCCCTCACAGTCCCCCCTAGCCTCTCCACGGTTCTGTTCTCAGACTCTCTCTTTCCAACACTGCGCCCCCAGCTCTGCGCTCTCCCGCGAAGCCCTCGCCGCGTGTCTGCGGCCCCGCGCGGTGCGCAGCTTTGGAGCCCCTTCTGAGGACCCCTCCTGGGCCCCGGGGAGCGCCGCGCCCGCTCTCCCGCGACTGGGCCCTGTCAGGCCGTCACCTCTTTGCCATCAGCTCTCCCCGCCCACGAACTGTGCCCCCTTCTCGCCCCAGGGCCTCGGTCCTACCCTCAGCCTCCTTCCTGCGGCTGCCGCGCCCCCAGCAGCTCCCTAATCCCTATCCTCAGAGGAATTTTCTAAATCTTCCCCTCCCCCACACGCAGTAATCCACCAAACCTGGCTACCTCTGGGAACCCCCGAGATTGGCTTGGCATTCTCAGCCCCCCTCCCCCCCGCTTTTGTTTGCAAGGATTTTCATACTGTTCCCGACGACTTTCGCCTCCCCCTCCTCTTTGTAAGCCGGCCTTTGTCCCTTAGGTCTGTAGCGCCTGGGCTCCTTGGACACCTAGGCCCGTGGGCCGGTTACTAAGGTGGAGGAAGGGATCTCTACGGGGCAGGTGCTCTGGTGCAGTGATGAGAAGGGGAGAGGCTGGGAGCCCTGTCGCAAAGCTGTAAGGGATCGAAAGTGCCTACCTTTGTCCTTTCCACCCTCTCCCCGACTCTTGTTCAGTGCCTCAAGCGAAGAGCCTGAAGGGAAAGAAGAGAGGGGCCGGCCACCTTCTGCACTAGGCTTTATCGATGGGGACCTAAGTATAGGGAGGTAACTAACAGGAGAGCTTGTTGGTCTGAGGTAATGGGAAAGAGAGATGCAAATAGACCCTTTGAGTCATTTCTCTTCACGTTTGGTGTTCAGCTTAATGACAGGAAACATACCTTAGGGATATTGCTTTTATGATTCCTGCCTGCGCTCTTTGCTTCTCAGTGTAGAGCTAACCATCTGATTTTCATTAGTAACCAATATTTATCCGTTTCATGCCCACACTTAGACAACATAGGTTCTGCAAAGAAAATGGTTTCTCTTGCATATTTGTGTGTGTGTGTGTAGGAGAAATTGATGTGTTTCTTTCGGTTTTGCTCTCTGATGTTGGGCACATGGAAACAACACTGAATTTGTCTGGTGGTAGTATCTTGGAAACTGATGACTGCATATTTCTATGAGTTTTGTTGGGAGAATGTAACTGACTGGTTTGCGTTAAAAGCTGCAAGTTGTCCCGGGTAAAGGGATTCCTGTGGTGTTCATTGCTCTCTGAGCGTATTTCTGAGTTTATAATATATGTTGAGGTGCTATCTCATGTTAGGTCTCTCTACCATTTGCTAAACAGAGCCTTTCTTCTCTTAGGATTTGGTTGAACCACTGTTGTTAAGGCTCTGGCACCCCAATCTTCTTTCTTTCTTTGGTTTGGTAAATCCTTCAGGGCCCCGACATGCAAAAGGTTTTTTTTTTTCTGTTCGTAAATGGACCCTTGGAGACAGGTCCAGAGGGACTATCAAGCATTCTGTGTTGGGCTCTGAATTTTCTTTGAAAAAGTGATAGTTTTTAAAAATAGGGACTCCATGTTGATTATTTTATAAATATGTTAAATACTGTTCTTTGGAAGATTGCATCATATGGGCATTTACAAAATGAATAATCCAAAAAATGTCTGTTGGCTAAAATGGCAGAGACGTTGCATGTAATTGGTCAAGTAGGTGTTCATTCTTTGTCTTTTTTTTCACATAGAATATGGGAGCTGGAAAGGATCACGTAGGCCAAGCCCTCATTGTGCAAACTGGAATAGCGACAGGAGAGCAAGGACATGACTTGCTTAAGGTCATGAAGGGAAAGTTGCCGAGGGTCAGCAATTCAGCAATCGGTTTAATCTTGAGGGACAAACCCTGAGGGACAAACCGTGCTTGCAAATACCTGAGAGACCTAAGACCTAGTTAGAGCAGAGGAACAACAGGAAAGGACCTGGGGAAATAACAGAAGAGAGACCAGGGAAAGAGATGTATGTGCCCTGGAAGATTAGACTGATCTCCATGGTGGCCATGAGGCGCCATTGCCAATCCACCACAGCCTATACCTGGATATCCTTTAGCATGATAGCTTACAAAAATAGCTTTGACTAATTAGAACAATCAGAGTAAGAAGAGTTTTTCTGCTTTTTTAAAGGCTTAATTGAGATAGAAATCATATACCGTACAGTGTACCCATTTAGGTGTACAATTTAATGGCTTTTAGTATATTCACAGAGTTGTGCATCCATCGTCACAGTCAATTTTAGAGTATTTTCATTACCCTTCTCCTTCTAATACACAGAGAGGGTGCAAGCTTGGAAGGGTGATAGGTAGAGGACAGTTGCTTCCTAATGTGTCTCCCCTGGGCACGTAGAAGCTGGATGGCAGCTTGGTGGGAATGCTCTAACCTTGAGATTCTTTCATATATCTGGTTCGCTTAGTATGGGTTAAACTCATGAAGATAGGAACTGTGTCTATCTGTTTGAACTTTGTATTGTGCCTAGCATGGGTACTTTACAAGTATTTTTATGGTGAAGCTTTGGAAAATATTAAAACAGGAATAGAAGTACTAAATGATAAGCACCACAGTGAGAGACGGTGTTTAATTGTTTCGCTCCTGATTGCTCCAAACTGTTGTGGACACAGCAATCCTACCTGTTAGCTAAAAATAGCATTATGTTCTTGGGCATGTATAATCCTGCTTAAAATTCAGATTGAAAATTTAAACAACTGGCTCTTGGCAAAGGCTCTCTTCTACTCTATTCTGAAATAAAAAGTATTTTTCTGTGACTTATGGAATTGCTCCACCAAGGGAAGGAGGGACTTCATGTTATACCATTTTGATTTAGAAACTGTCTCCTACATTTTTTTGCCTAGTTACTTTGAGTCAGCCTCTATTTGTAAACCTGAACCCCAAATCAGGAGGTGAGCCAAAAATTGGTCACCAAGGTAGCTAAACTGGGAACTGATCCTTTGTGACCAGTCTTTTCCACTAGAGTCCAAATCCAGACAGGCTGGGGGTACAGGGAGTGAGAGGGAACGAGAGTTTTCCCTGCTTATCTTAAAGTGCTGAATAAGCACACTTTCGCCATGGAGACACCTCCAGGTAAGACCTGGAAGAGTTAAGGATCAGTGTTGATAATAACTTGAAAGCATAAAAGGGATATTGTTTCCATAACATTTGAATAACCATCCCATCTCCCTCTGTTTGAGAGTGAAGGATGTAAACATAGCTGCTACCCTATCAGCATAATCTGTCTTGAGAGCACAGAGGTGAAAGTTTATCGCGGCAAAGAATCAAAGTCCTGAAACTCTTATTGCCATCCTAAAAGCAGGCTAACGTCCTAAAAGAAGGCTAACGTGGGGAAGGAAGAAAATTAATTCCTGTTAACAGCATTTCTACGCTAAACAATTTGAAGGCAGCTAGTATTGTATTCATCTTTGTGTTCCCGGGATCTAGTCCAGAGCCTGGTACGTGGTTTGTCGAAGTGAATTATTTGAGTATGTTCCAGATGGTTTTGTAAGCATTCGTCTACAGGATATCCCTGTCAGGTAGGTGGTATTATCCCCATTTTACAGATAAGGAGAGTGAGGGTCAGAGAGGTTGAGTGACTTGCTCAAGGTCACACAGCCAGGAAGGGACAGAATCAAAGTTTGAAGTCAGATTTCTTGAGAACTTTGGGACTAGGGCATTTGCCACTAGGCCACGAGTACCTCCCACCACAGCAGAGAAGCTGTGAGCCCCTCCCCCTACCTAGATACCTCTGGACACAGCAAAAGATATGTTCTGAGACTCTTCAGATGCCAGAAGTTGTTAAATGAAGTAAAACCAACTCCCAGATGTCAGCTTTTTAGTCTTGATTGTCACAAACTCCTGCACCAAAGGAGGAAGTAACCTGGGGGTAGAGGGGCTGCTGGAAGCCTGAGGGAGACCCCCCTCCAAAGGGAAAGTGGACTTAGGAAGACTACCATGGGATAATAGTGCAGCCGTAAGAATATTAATGCAGTAAGTAGGCATTTCTCATTTCTTCAGGTGAAATGGAGTTGCATTTGTCATTCAGTTTTTTATGACCTACCGTTCACTTATTCAAGGGTGCAAATCAGTGTGATTTCGAATGTTCACAGAGTTGTGCAACCATCACCACAATCAATTAGAACATTTTCACCAACCCAAAAAGAAAACTCTGTACCTTTTAGCTGTCACCGCCCCCCTGCCCCAACCTCATCCCCCTCAGTGCTAGACAACCACTAATCTACTTCCTATCTCTATGGATTTGCCTATTCTGGATATTTCATGTAAGTGGATTCATATAATATATGGTCTTTTGTAACTGTTTTCAAGGTCCATCCATGTTATAGCAAGTATCAGTACTTCACTTCTTTTTATGGCTGAATAATATTCTATTATGCATATAATACGACACGTTTTGTTTATCCATTCATCATTTGATAGACATTTGGGTTGTCTCCATTTTTTGACTATTATGAATAATAGTCTGTGAACATCTGTATGCAAGTTTTTGCATGGACATGTGTTTTCATTTCTTTTAGGTATATATACCTACTGGATCATATGACAAGTCTATGTTTAACCTTTTAGGGATGGCCAGGCTGTTTTCCATAGCAGCTACACCCTTTCATGTTCCCACCATCAGTGTGAGAGTTCCACTTTCTCCATATCCTCACCAACCTTGTTAATGTCAGTCTTTTTGATCCTAGCCATCCTGGTGGGTGTGAAGTGACACCTGGTGGTTTTCATTTGCCTTTCTCCTGTGGCTAATGATGTTGAGCATCTTTTCATATGCTTGCTCTTTGCCATTTAGTTTTACTTTGCTTGGTCCCCTGATTTGATTCTCACTCTCTTTCCAAATTGCTTTGAGACCAGAGCAAACCAACTATGTTATTACTCAGGTGATTAGAGGGAACCAGGAGGATAAGGGACTACCTTTCATTCTTATCGCTGTGTGCTGGAGGGGCTTAAGGCTTGGGTGTAGATCATTTTAGCTAGGAATGCTGACCTGATAAAAATGATAGGGCCCACCTTTTTTTTTTTTTTTTAAAAGAAAAAACAGCTTTTTCACATACTGTACAATTCACCCATTTAAAGTGTACCACTCAAGTGTTAGAATGTTCAGTGTGGTGCAACTGTCACCACAATCAATTTTAGACCATTTTCCTCACCCCAAAAGAAGCCCTGCCCCATCAGCAGTCACTCCTCATTTTCCCCAAACTCCTCCCCTCCCCCAGCCCTAGGCAATCACTCCTCTTCTTTGTGTGAAGTTACCTTTTCTGACCAGTTCGTATAAATGGAATCATACCATGTGTAGTCTTTTGTGTCTGGCTTCTTTCTTTTAGTATGTTTTCAAGGTTCATCCATGTTGCAGCAGGTAGTGCTTCGCCTTTTTTTTGGCTGAATAATATTCCATCCTATGGTTATACTATGTTTTGTTTATCCATTCATCAGTTGATGGACATTTGGGTTGTTTCCACCTTTTAACTGTTGTGAATACCACTGCTATGAACACTCGTGGACCAGTTTTTTGTATGGTCATATGTTTCAATTCTCTTGAGTACGTATACCTAGGAGTGGAATTGCTGGGTCCTAAGGTAACTTGACGGTTAACATTTTTGAGTAACTGCTAGACTTTTTCCCCAAAGTGTCTAGAACCTTTCAGGCCCACCTTGTTTTGTAAACTTAGAAGAGAAAAAAATGTTAGCTTTCTTTTCAGTTTTGCTTCCTGGGTGGAACTTCATATACAGATGTGTGTGTTTATGCTGGTCACTTCTGTCTTCACATAGCCTGAGGACACGGCAGCTAGCGTTGGCAAAGCATTTGGAACCTAGCCGGACAGGTGCTTTCTTGTACTTGTTAGATGATGTGAGGCAAGAGCCTAGAAGCTTTGGTGTCTGTAAAACATCAGTTCTCCTGATGGGGTAGAATGATTAGAATACTATGGAGCAGCGAGAATGAATTATTTCTTATATAGTTATAGCTTTTTAGGATTTCTTTCTTTTTCTTTTATTTTTTTGAGGAAGATTAGCCCTGAGCTAACTCCTGCCAATCCTCCTCTTTTTTTTGCTGAGGAAGCCTGGCCCTGAGCTAACATCTGTGCCCATCTTCCTCTACTTTATATATGGGACGCCTGCCACAGCATGGCTTGCCAAGCTGTGCCATGTCCGCACCCGGGATCCGAACCGGTGAACCCCGGGCCGCCAAGAAGCAGAACATGCGCACTTAACCGCTGTGCCACCAGGCCAGCCCTAGGATTTCTTTTTAATTTAATACGTTGCTTGTTGAAAACTTGACCCTGGTATTTCCACTGTTGCTTTGTTTAATGCTGTAGATTTATATTCCACAATAGGGGAATTGATTTATCGTTTTAAATAGAGAAATAGGAGTAGAATAATGTGGGCCTATCATTGTACTGAAATTAAAAAACACTGTTTTTGCTCCCTTTATGTTAAGAATGTATGTATACACATGGTGCTAAATCCTATGAGAATCATCTTGGAGGAGGAGTCAGGGGCCTGGGTTCTAGTTCTGACTTTAAGTAGCTGAATGATCCTGTACTAGTCAACCACTTTGGGCCTCAATTTTCTGATCTGTAAAATAAGGAGACTGTGCAAAATGATCTCTAATGTTTCCTCTAACTCAAATTCTGTGTGAGATAAGTGGGAGTGAGTTGAGAATTCAATTTACAAGTTTCCATTTGTACCCAGACTGTTATTGAGTCACGTAGTCTTGAGCTAGTAACAGTCGTACTTTAATAAGGGTCTTGCCTTCTCTTCTTCTTTCCCGTGATAAGGCTTCATCCTCTTGAAATGGACTTTTGTTTGCTTTGTATTGAATTTAGATATCTTAAAAAAGTAAAGGCCCTAGAGATTTTGAGATTTTTCCACTTGGTGAAATTGTGATAAAAAATTTGAAATAGACCAAAAGAAGAAAATTAACATATTTTGTATAAATATGTACATTGGGGACCTGGATACATGTTCTTCAGATTTTCAAAAAGGAGAAAGAGAGTTTTGCAGATCTTGGGTTAAATTTCAGACTGGATTATCAAGAGTTGTTTTGTAAACGTTCAGAAAAAGCAGTGGTGAGCACAGGAACCAGTATTGGTTCATCAAGGTCAAACAAGTCATGTCAGACTGGCCAAATTGCCTTGATGGACAGGGTTACTGGACTGGTAGATCAGGGAAATATGCTAGATGTGGTATATCTAGATTTCAGCAAGGCATTGGGAAGGCTTCTTTGGTCCACTCTTGGATAAGATGGTGAGGTGATAATAGTGATAATACATTTAAATAGATTTGCCTGCAACTGGTTGAATGATGAGTCCCAGAGGAAAATGATGCATGAGCCACGAGCAGTGTGGAGGGGAGTTGCTAGTGCACATGTGTCCTGGCTTTGTCCTTGGGCCTGTCCTGTTCAGTCTGCCTCCCCACTCCCCTCAAATTATGTGTAGTTTTCCTGGATATAATAGTATTACATTTAGATTTATAGAGAATTGGAAAATATAAAGTAAAAAATTTCAAATCACCTGTAAAACTGCCTCCAAATATAACCACTGTGTGTGTGTGTGTGTGTGTGTGTATGTATGTATATATATATATATGTATTTCCCTCTAGACTTTTATATATCAAATAATACATATGTATCTCCTTCAAGACTGGGATCATTGTATTTAAAGAGTTTTATATCCTTTCTTTTAACGTACTTCATAAATATTTTATTAACATGGTTTTTAATAGTTAAATAATATTCCATCACGTCCGTGCCATAATTCACATAACCATTCCCTTATTGGTGGCCATTTAGGTTGTTTCCAATTTTTTGATCTTATAAATAACACTTTGATGGAGGCTTTTTGTGAATCTGTGATTATTTCTTCAGAATGAATTCCTTGGAGTGGAATTATTGGGCCAAAGAGTATGAACGTGTTTGAGACTTTTGATATATTTTGCCAAATTGATCTCCACCTCCACCAACAATATAAGAGTATTTTGAGATCCTTGCCAATATAGAGTATGTTTTTTAAAAATCTCTGCAAATTTAATAGGTAAAAACATATTATTTAATTCATATTTTACTTTATGTTTCTTTTGTTAATAATAAAATTGAACAGTTGTGTGTGTATGTGCATTCACTGGTCATGTTTTGTGTGTGGATTGCCTCTTCATACTCTTTCCCCATTTGCCTGGTGAGGTGTGTTCTTCCGTTCTTAATGATGTGTAAAAACTTTAATGTAGTTAGAATATTAGTTCTTTATCATATGTATTGCAATGACTTTTCCCAGTTTGTAGTTTGCGGTTTTATTTTGATGTACAATGTTTTATGTTTTTATGTAGTCAATTCTACCACTGTTTTCTTTTGTGTATTTTGCCTCTCCCCATAGGTTTGGAAGGGCCTTCCTTATCCCGGGAGCAAATAAATATCTACCTTTGTTTTATTCTAATTATTTAATGTTTTGTTTTTGTATTTAAAACCTTAACCTACTTATTTATTTGTGGTTTATTTATGGTGTAAGGTAGAATACTACCTTATTTTTGCTCCAAACACTTAATGAATTACCTCAGTACCATTTATTAAAATAATCCATCATTTTCCTACTGTTTTGAAGTGCCACCTTTATTATACACACGCACACGATTTGGATTTTGTGTTTCTTTTTCTGTTCTGTAATATTTTACTCTGAGATTATCAGTTACTGGAAAATAACCACAGATGTTTTGACAAATAACAAGAGTCTTTCTCTACGTCCCGTTTTCTGGGTTCTTTCCACAGAAACTTGACTCAAAAGAGATTCAGTTGATACTCCAATAAAGATTGTCAGAGATTTGTGATCCTGTTGGAGTGACTACTGTGAAGAACATTTGAATCTAGACTCTCATTTGACTGGGTAAAACATAGAAATCAGATGTATTAACTCAAGTTAGCAAGTTTAGGCATAAGATGATGTGTTTCAGTTACTATGTTGCAGCATCTCTATTAAATGGAAAAGATTGTTATGAACAAAAGTACCCACTCCTTTAAGAGCAGGGAAAGGTATAATTCTGTCTTCATTCTCATGTTTTCTGGATGAGGTGTTTTGTCTGGAGTGGTTCTACTTTGGCTTATGGGTTAAAGGAGCTAAAGGCTTTGTTAATCTTGCAGTTGAATATGCTATATGAAATTCCTTTGAAACGAGAAAAGGCCCTATTTGAGGCTTTTACCTCCATCTGCTGGGTGATCCGGAACAGGTGAGAAGGACCAATGGCAAGGTCCTGTGAATAACTACTTCTTAGCTTGATGTGAGATCAAAGCATTTTTCATTCTACTGATTTCAGACCACGTGGCTGTATGTAATGATACCTTTATATACTGTAGCACTTTCTCCCGGTAGCTCATCCTGCATCCTCACTAAGCTCTTTGGGGGACAGAAACATCCAGTCAATAGGGATAAACTGGAATCTTTTATGGTGTGCTGATCTGGCATGTCATGTTTTCTGTTTCATTCGCAATATCAGGATCCTGTCCAGAACCCTGGCTATGTTGTGTGTATGGCTGAGGAAGCACATTGTGACAGTGCAGGGACCAGAACAATGACACTGAGGTTTCTCTTTGGGTTAGTCATAGTTCTGAGCCCATTGTTCTAAAAGTAGAGCTGAAATTATTTTTCTTCAAGCAATATTTGCCCATATTGAGGCCTGTTTGCCACTTTTCTGCCTTCTCACATAGCCTTGAGAAGTTTTTTTTTTTCACACAATTTATACTCATTGATTTGGTATCTTTTTGACCCAAAGAGCTTAGGATTATTTGCAGATGTGAAGATTTTCCTCTTTGAGATCATATTAAAAAATTAAATTAGACTAGTTCTAGGTTTGATTCCTTATGGTCCTCATTGATTTGGTCGTAAAATCATAATTATTTCAGAATTAGAAGGGACATGAGAAATTGTCTAGTTTTAGAGGTGTCAGATTCTTTAAATAGTAGGCTCCGTAATTAGAAACTAACCCAAGTAATAGGCTTCATATTGTTTGTATAGTGACAAGTTTGTGATTCCTAGAAATGTGCTATTTGGCTGTCATATACTTCTCTCGACACTGACAGGTATCTTCTTGATGGACTTATTTTACTTTCAGCTTTGTCCATTTCTTTTGAAAATGTGAGCTATATTGTTGGGACAGATGCTTGTAATTCAGATGGATCCTGAGAGTTTGCACTCCAAACGCATCTATAGAAACCTAAAACACAATTCGTACTCATCAAAATCTGTGTCTCTCTCCTGAGGCTGTCACTTCATTCTCACCGGAGTTCTGTACATTTTCACAATGGGTGATTCCTCTGAGCTCTGGGCAGCTCAGCAGTGGCAGATGAGGGCTGTGTGAGTTTGAGATTTGAAGACTGGCACTTCCGTAAGAACAAGTGAGCCTTTGGGCAGCTGCTGACTTATTTTGAGTTCATAGCCAATCAAGACACATGCTCTTATTCAGCCCTGTCTTCCTTACTCAGTATTTGTGTGGGGACTCAAGGTCAGGAAGTTACATTTCTCTTTTTTACTTTATTTTCATTTGTGTCTTCCCATTGTTCCTACCTGTCACAATCTCTGTGTCTGAAATCTGTCATCCACTTGTCTCCACAGCTTCGTTGTCATTTCCAAATTTGATAGGCATGGCTTTTATTTTATTTTGTAGCATTTCCCTTTTATATCTTCATTCAAATCATTGATAGTCTATACTGCATACACAGTAAGTATCCTTTGTTGCTACCATTTGTTTCCTGTCTCTACAACATTTTTTACCCAACATCAAATAGGACCAAATAAACTTTCTATGGGTTGAGAAACTGAGCCCCTTTCAGCTTTTCCAAATTAATGACAAATGTAATTTTTTATCCCGAGAAGACAATTTTTCTGTCATTAGGAAGGTAGATGGATTTGAGAGCAAAGTCTTAGAGGTGACATGGATTTGGAGGCTGGGGTGTGTGTGCAGTTTGTATTAGTGAACATTGTAGTTTCAGTCCCCTTTGATGCTATTGAGTAGATCTTGAAACTTCTGACATGTCAGTGTTTTGCAGAAGTGGCTTGTGGTTTTGTTGGTCAGTTTTTAGCATTTTTGGGTGGGTGGAAGGAGAAAATTTTGTGTTCTTTTTTTCTTACATTAGTTCCTGAGGAGCCCGAACTTGAGACTTACAGTGTCCAAGTTTGTCCTGTCATATGTTTATAGCAAGTTAACACACTCAATGAAAGTTTGTTGGCTCAACATGGGTGTAGATTGCTATGCTAAACTTTGAGAAGGAAACAAAAACCACATCAAGGAGCTTATAGTTTGTAAAGGAAATGACATCACCACAAATTCTGGGCACTAGATTTTACAAGGGAGAGGTAGTGGAGGGTCTGGAAACCATGTTAGATGAAGAATGGTTAAGGAAGTAACAATGTTTAGCCTGGAGAAGAGAGAACTTACTTACTTTGAGGACATGATAGCCATTCTCTATTATGGCTGATGTTATCCCACTTTTTCCTAGTCTTTCAGGAAAAAACTGAGAAATTGCCCTTGATCCTTTCTCACCCTACATCCAATCAGATGTCAAAATGTCTCTCTTCGAGCTCCAACAGATTTCTTGATTCTTGTCCCTTCCTTCTATCCTCAATCACCCCCATACCATGCCAGGCCTTTCAAGTCATTGTCTATACTAGTAGAATAGGTTCCTGGTCTCTGTTATTTTTCTCTCTGTCCTCCATTCTATATTACATTGTCAGAATACCCTTTCCCCAAACCCAGCTCTGATTGTATCACTTTCCTATGGAAACACTTAACGGTCGTTCCCATAGCCTAGTAAGAAAAGTCTTATCTCAAACTCTTATAATCAGGCCCCCAACCTTCCATCACTTCTCCTTCCCCTGTTCACACTCTAACTTCTATTCAGTCTTATTAAGTAGTCTTAAAACCTGCTCCAGGCTTTCCCAGCTCTCTGACCTTCTTTAAACTGTTCCTTCATACTATTATGAAGAAGAGAACCCATCATGTTTTATGCTGTTTTAGACACCAAAATTAGGACCAGCTGGCAAAAGAGTTGGCCCTCAACCCAAGAATTTTCTCTTGAAAAGTGTTGTCTAAGAATTAAGGAATAGAGAGCTTCTCAACATTGGACATAATTGAGCAGAGGCTGCCGGCTAGCTGGTTTGAATGCTGGTTTGGGCTACTTATACTAGGGACTGGAGGGGCTAAACAAAAAGAGAAAGCTTGATCCTCTGCTGTCAAGAAACTTAAATCTACTTGGGAGACACCACACTTATTCTCCCCACAATAGCCAAAATAATACACACACACACACACACACACACACAGCCACTCCTGATCGTGTCATTCTTTTACTTAAAATCTTTCAGTGACTTCTTTCCATTACTCTTAGGATGAAAGCAAAAATCCTTGCCATAGTCCATAAGGCCTTGTATGATTTGATTCCTGCCTACCTCCCTAGTCTGATCTCCTGCCAGTATCCCCTTGTTTCCCTGTGATCTAGACATTTTGTACCTTCACGTGTGCTGTTCCTTTTGTCTGGAACGCTTTTTTTGTCCACTCGTTTTCCCCTAGCTAACTTCATCCTTAAAGGCTCAGCTTAAATGTCACTTCCTCAGGGAAACCTTTGTGACCTCCCCCCACCCTCCCACCCCACAGTAGCTTAGGTCACTCTGTTAGTCTCTTAGCATTTTCTTTTTTTTTTTTTAAAGATTTTATTTTTTCCTTTTTCTCCCCAAAGCCCCCCGGTACATAGTTGTGTATTCTTCGTTGTGGGTTCTTCTAGTTGTGGCATGTGGGACGCTGCCTCAGCGTGGTCTGATGAGCAGTGCCATGTCCGCGCCCAGGACTCGAACCAACGAAACTCTGGGCCGCCTGCAGCGGAGCGCGCGAACTCAACCACTCGGCCACGGGGCCAGCCCCTTTTAGCATTTTCTTCATGGCAGTTGTTACAATTGTAATTAAGTAGTTGTTTGCTTCATCATTGTAATGTCTAAGAACTGTTTTGATTACCATTATTTCCCCAGCAGCTCTCACAGTGCCTGGCACAGAATAGTAGACATTCAGTAAATGTTTGAATAGATAAATGAATGAATAAAACTTCTGGGATGAGGAAAGAAAGGTGGTGAAGACATAAAGAATGTTCAGTGTCAGGCAGGGGAGAAACTTCCAGGAGAAGGGAATAACAGGTAGGAATGAACAAGTTTTATTCAAAGGTTGCAGGCAGGCTAGCTCAAAAGAGGATTTGTGTAATGAGAGGTGGCATAGATAGGCCGAGAGTGACAAGAGGATGGTTGTAGCAGTCCTTGGAAGTTTAGTTGAGATATTAAGGTAAAATTATTTAGTTGCTGTTGAGTTATTATAGATACTTGGACAGAGAGGCTGCAAGTTGAAGTTTTAGGAAGGTTTCTCAAATAATTATCTAAGCTGGACTGGAGTTTGGAAAGCCTGGGAGCAGACGACTTGTTAGGACAGTACCTCAGTGGTCCAGAGAAGAGACGATCCAAGTGACCTAAGTCAAGGCAAGAGGTAAAATATTCAAGAGAAAATGAAGAGGCAAAATCAACAGTAAGCAATGACAATGAAAGTTAGTAGGAAAGAGGTGGCCTGAGGAAGCAATTAGGAAGAAACATCAGCAAAACTTGAGGAAATGTTGGTTGTGCACAAGGGAAAGGGGGATGTCGTGAACAGTGCCAGGCAGGTTTGGCACTAGGTTATCAAGTAGGGGAGGCAGAGTGGTCAAGTCTAGAGGTAGATATTCCTAGAGGTAGTTAGAGTGCATATAGGTGGTAGGACAAGCTGTTTGAACCAGCAGCTCCACCTGCAGGATGATGACCTTTCTGTGAATATGCACAGAGGACTTTTGAGGCTCCTCTTTGTCTTTGTCCATTCCAGAACACAATCTTGGCTTTACTTTTGCATAACCTGAAGTCTCATTAAAGTGTTTTTCCCCAAACAAAAGATCAATCTGTCCTCAAAGATAAATTCTGCCTCTACTTCTGCAGAAACAGAAAAGCTGCTGGAAGCTTTAGAATGGCAGTTTATCCTCACTTCCAGTCATAAAGGTTTCAGAATGTTGGGGTTCAATTTGGTAGCACTGATCAAATTTTTTCACGTGCATATAATTTGACCCTGCAGCTTCACTTCTAGGAATCTGTGCTATAGGAATGCTCGTACAAATATACAGTGCAGCATTGATTGTAATGTTAAAAATGTAAGCAATCTAAACGTACATCAGTTGGAATATGACTGAATAAATTATAGTCTATCCATAATATGGAATACTATGCAACTAGTAAAAAGCAGAATGAGGTAGCTCTCTATGTACTGACATGGATGGGTTTCTGGGACATATCAGAGAATGCAAAAAGTAAATGCATGTAAATCTATGAGTTGTGAGTGTACGTAGATAAACAATGTACACGTGGAATCTGGAAGGATACAGACTAAAAATACTAACTGGTTACTTCTGGGTAGTGGGATGGGGAAATGATAGAGGAATGTCTAAAGAAAAAAGTTAAGGGTTTTTAAAAATCATGTGCTACTTTTATAATTAAAAAAAAGTGTAAACTCATCAGCTTTCTTTGCAGGCACACTGGACAGAGGCCTCTTTAGTGCTTTCCTTCCCTTGGGATTTTCGATTGTATTGCCAATTTTTTTTTTGAGAGCTTCCCAGCCCTCTTGCTCTACCTTCCTTTTGAGACATTCTGTAGGATACTTACCTTATCTTTTCCTGAACTAATAAAACAAAACAAATCTCAATTTTGTAAGTCAAGACCAGCAGTTTCAAACTTTATTGGGCATCAGAATCACCTTGATGCATGTTAAAAATGCAGATTCCTCCCCCCCTTAGTAGGTTCTGGGGTGGGATCCAAAATCTTGATCTTTCAGAGGCACCCCAGGTGGTCCGTGAGAAACCCTGTTTCGGGAATGACGGCTGATTGTGCCCTCTCCCCCTCGGTTCTCTCTGTGATTAGCAGAGGGAAGGAGGGAGTGGGTGGGGAGTGATGACTCACTGCCGATATCTTTGTGGGTCACAAATGGTTGGGTTCATCTCAATGGGGAAAAAATGAATAAAACACAGTTTAGTAGACTTGAGATTTTAGTAATAGGTGTTGTTTCTTTAAAGTAGGCTATTTGGGACTGGCCTGGTGGCATAGTGGTTAAGTTTGCACGCCCCACACCGACGGCCTAGGGTTCACAGATTCGGATCCCAGGCATGGACCCATGCACCACTTATCAAGCCATGCTGTGGTAGGCGTCCCCCATATAAAGTAGAGGAGGATGGGCACGGATGTTAGCTCAGGGCCAGTCTTCCTCAACAAAAAGAGGAGGATTGGCAGTGGATGTTAGCTCAGGGATAATCTTACTAAAAAAAAAACCCAAACAAACAAAAAATAAAGTAACCTATTTAAAGTGGGCCCTTTGTGTTAGAGGCAGTGACTTTGGCCTAGAAGATGCCTTCCAGTGATGGCTTTGTTAGTTATGTGTGGAAGGGGAGTGGGGACCTTGGCAAATTGTGAGTTTTAGAATTCAGATGCTTTTTAAGTGAAGCTTTTATGCTTGGAAAATGATGCCTCTAATATTAAGGTGAGGTACTATCTATCTTAAGATTATTCTAAACAGTTTTCTCTTAGAATTATTTTTTCTTTGTTATAAACAAATTCTGTTAATCAGATGCCCACTGTGGATTATTAAAATTTCAAAAAGGTGTTTAAAAAACATATACTCCAATTGCTCTGAACAATTAACCTTAGGGAACAAAAGTAAATGGGAATATGTCTTAACTACGTTTCCACACCCTCAGTGAAGCTGGCAGCCATCACTTACATCAACCATTAGGTTCATTGGTTTGAGAACAGAAGTGTCGACTTGGGCACAGTTTTCTAATTTGCTCCTCATTTACCCAACACATTTATTCAGAGGCTACTCTGTGCATAGTGGACATTAGATAACTCTACAAATAAAAGCCAAAGACCGATGAGCAGCTGGAACTCTAAGGGGATCATCCAAATGGGAAAAAATGAATAAAACACAATTTAATAGACTTTAAAGCTTAGTAGCACATAGAAAACAGAAAGTGGATTCTTTAAAGCAATAGCCTTGTTCTCTCTCTGTAGTCTATTTTAAGTGGGCCCTCTGGCCCAGCATTATCAACCTTGGATTAGGAGCTTTGAGGAAATGGTGGTTTGGTGCTTGTTTTTTAAAGGACTTTTTAAGAACCGTAGTTACTAAGCAACTGCCATGACCTGCTGCTAAGTTGGAGTTCAGCGGGCAAGTCAATTCCAAAGAAGGGAATATATAAACAAGTTGCGAGAGGGGGAAAGCGGCTTAAGGATAGATTGAGTGTATTTTTTTTTCTGGGTTCAATGCATATTTCTGCCTTTTACTTATCTTCCCCAAGAAAGGGCTGCCTGGTCAGAAATCTCTTTGTCGTTCCGGTTCTCCTAGCCGCTGAGTGTGGAGGAGGGCCAGAAAGGAGCCGACTAGAGAGGGCCAGGATGGAGGGCCGGCTCTTGAGGTAGACAGCTCTGCTGCTGCGCTCTTGGGCGGTCCAGGGCTTCTGTGACAGATCGGTCACCACCCTCTACCTTTAGATTGGGACTCCTTGTTGATAGTGATGTGTTGCCTTGTAACCCTCAGAACAGGGACATTGTCCAGCTGCTGTTTCTTTTTTCCCCCCCCAGCATTGAATGGGTGAGTCAGTGACTTAACTGCTTCCTGCAGGATTTCAGGGACGGGAGTAGGTAATGAGGACAAATCACCCTAACCTCAGAGCCTGATGAATGGAAGAGTATGTGAATTTAACCAGTTGGTTTCTCTGGTACCAGAGTGAACACAAAGAAACTTTGTTGCGAAGAGGGTATTTGCATGAGTTAGAACTCCATCCCCTCCCTTTTAGGCTTTTGAGCATATCCCTTTATACCCAGCTGAAGGTCAGGTTGCTTTGCTGATGGAAGGGGAGTGTCAGGTGTTGGAACAGGTGTTTTGTTTTCTGCCTGTAGAGTCACACAGACTAGATGGGGATGCTTCTTGCCAGCCCTCTATGGTGCGTGAAAATGCTTTTGTGGAATTCTTTTTCCCTGGAAAAATAATGTTTTTGTGTTTGTTTTTTAAAGCAGCTTCTCAACCTTCAACCCCTGGTATAAATTTTGACTTCCTTTAATATCAGCTTGTCATAATGAAGTATGCCCGTTTTCTACCGTTTCCACAGTCCATGCCTTAGATATGTCCCATTTTATGTGGCAATTACAGACCTGAAAAATGTTGTGTAATTGTGTGTGTGTGGTAAATGTGCATATCATATTTAAATTTAGCAGAAGAATGTCACAGCAACGCAGCCCTATCAAAATCCTTTTATAATAATTGTATGGCTAGAGTCAATTTTCCTGTGTCAGATTTTCTTAAATTGCCCATAAACCTGTAGTCGCCTTTCCAGAGTGATAAGGCTGATTCGGGCTGTTGTGGTGCTATCGGTGGGCCACAAAGCTGGGCGTGGACTTATGACCCCACTGACTAGATTTTGGAGGAGAGAGGTGTCAGCAGACTTCTAGGTTTGGGAGAATGTATGTTTTAATGTTTGTTACTCAAGCCAAACACCATTTGTTAAAAGGGAGCTAACTCAGGAGAGCTTTGTGATCTCATCTGATTGTGAGGTTGATTTGTTTTTACCTTTGTACTGGGTTCCAATCTCCCCCCTCAAAAAGAAAAGTCATTTAGAAATGTCTTCCTTGCCTAACAATGATATAATGGCCTCAGGTCCTTTCCAGCCGCTCCACCCTGCGTCTCAGGGCCATCTGTTCTCTGCAATCCACTTTTGGGGAAAGTCTCCTTTCCCATCTGCTCTCCTTGGGCCTTAGTGCCTGCTCTAAAGATTTATGAAGGCTGCCCTGGAACCTCTTTCCAGTTGTTATTTTTTTTAAGGATCAGTGCGATTTCAAGGCAGATGAAAGCTTTTTCTGTTTGATATGTTCAAATGTTGCTCCTTTTCCAGGTGTGTTCTTTCCTTCTCTTAGTCTGGAGGTGGAGAGAAGTCTGTCTTTCTGTGCTTGGAGGAGGGACTCTGCTTATCAAAGCAAAGATTGACTGGGCTGGGTCTGGCTGTTTTGAAGCCAAGTCTCTTCCTGGCTCTTTGGCCACTGGCATGCAGGCTCGGTGCAGCCTCTTGGGTTCATTTTTTTCCTGTCCTCTCCTTTGTCTCCCTGACAGAGTACAGTCGCTTTGAATCGAAGATACATGACTTGCGAGAGCAAATGATGAACAGCAGCATGAGCTCTGGATCTGGGTCCCTCCGAACAAGCGAGAAGAGGTCCCTGTATGTCAGGTAAGTCACACTTCTGAGCACCAGGCCTTTTGCTGCGTGAGGGGAGCTCTGTGCCAACCCAGCCCTTTTTGTTTAACTAGTAGGGTAGGGAGGGAGTGTGTACTCCCAGTACTAAAGCAACACTTGGCACTGTATGCTCAGGTTGTGTACTTTATGGTCAGTATCTCCTCCCTTTTGTGAGCTGACTTCTATATTTTTGCTCATGAATGACTCAGTGCAGGAAAATTTCAGTTTGCTCTAATTGTAAAAGACTGTTGGGTGATTGTTGCTAGTCAGCATTCAAATAGCACTCGAATGTTCAAAGTACTTTACTTGCAATCTGTGATTTGAGGGGAAAACTTGGCATCCCCCTTTCTACATATGCATACTAGACGTCAGGATTTGTATCAGAGCATTTCAACTATCACTGTGTTCTGGTACAGGGTCTCTCAAGAGACCAAAGAACTGACAGGTCGCTGCTGCATTCTGTTTGTTTGTTTTTTTAAGTTGTGTTTCCTTGCCCCTTGCTGCACTGGTTTGC
Source organism: Equus quagga (assembly GCF_021613505.1). NCBI lineage: Eukaryota > Metazoa > Chordata > Mammalia > Perissodactyla > Equidae > Equus > Equus quagga. The sequence continues at coordinate 69,449,384 of NC_060276.1, read as the reverse complement.
TGTTTCTGAATCATGGGACATGGGATGGAATGGTGTACATTCCCCAGGAAGGGTGGGTGGAGGGAACAGATATATAGCATTGGGTGTATTGCTGCTGAAAGCTATTCTGAGATACTGTCCAAGGTTGAGGTTCTGACCCTTGAGGCACATTATAATACTTTGTCAGGTCAAAGTACAAACCTCTTGGGGAGTTGGACTGCTAAATGAACACTGACTCCTTGTAGAATTAGGGATAGTTTCCTTCTTCCTGCCTGGGCTTCTTGGCAAAACTCCAGCAGTTTGGTGTAAGTATTGTATCTCTTCAAGGTTAAAATCCTTAGAGAAAGAGGCGGTGGGGATTATACCCCGCTAAGCCAGAGGTAGCTCCCTGTGTGTTTAGTGTTTAGGTGTGGGGTTGTATCAAACTCTTGGGTTGAACTTTTTCTAGTGGCCTCTGATACCTGCTAGGGGCTCAGGATGGGAGGCTACATTTGCTAGTTGCCTGGCTACACAACTGCTCTGTCCTTGGGGTTTGAGATGACATAGCCAACGGATGTAAATGCTAATTGCACTTCTCCTCATTGGTGCTTGATTTTCTTTTCCTCAGTTGGTAGCCCCTGATGCAGGGAGTGGAGCCCTGGGAACCCAGCTTTGAGCCTGAAGCCCACTAGAACCCTTCATGATTGTTTTGTAAAGTGAACCCTCAGCTCGACACCTTGTGTGTTGAGAGCAGTTTTTCTTCGCATTTCCTGTGCTCACCTCCTGCTGTGAAGGGAGGAGAGCGGGAGGAAGGCTGGACTAGTCACTGGTGATCTTTTCAGTCTTCTGTTTTCTTTCAGGAGGCCCTCGCTCTGGGTCTGCAGCCTAGACACTGGGGCACTGACGGGGGGAATCCGAAATGTGCTGTCGCCACCCGCATAAGGGTAATACTTATGTGACTTGGTCAGGATTGTTCCGTTCCCGTGCTTCTAGCCCCCGCAGATGTGGCACTCCAGTGTGCGTGGGAAGCTGCTCTTTAGGCAAGACAGCTTCTTCGGAGAGCTTTATTTTTAGATTTCCCCTCTCTGCCTATCCTCTGCTTGAGCTCTCCCTGCCTGGGCAAGGGGAGTGGGGCATTAGCTCCCGACTTGGAGGACCTGGAGCACTCTTCTCTGGCTGGGGCAAAGGGTACATTCTGCCTAACTCTGGGGAGGAGGTTGGGCCCACACTCTGTTTCTAGTGAATCAGTTTATATAATCTGCCCTTAACCTTATCTAGATCACGTCTGTATCTTCTGAGGAAAGTAAATATGGGTTAGAATAGTGAATGTTTGTGCTCACTAGACTTAATCAAGGGAAATAATGTTTTATGGCTAAAGCAGCGAGCTGAGGTCCATTGCTAAGCTAACTGCTCTACTGGAGCCTGGAGCCGCTCCATTCCCTTTGGTGCTTGTTTTTGGCCTTTCACTCTACACTTGGTTCCTTTTCTTCAGCATGTAAACATATTCAAGTTTCTTCCATTTATTAAAAAGAAGAGAAAAAAAATTCCCTTGATACCAATAGTCCCTTATTGTTTTGTCTCTCTTCTTCAGCTCACCACATTTGCCAAATTATATGCCAGGAAACACAAGTTCCTCAAGATGTTAACAAGTATTGTGTGAAAAATCATTGGTTCAGTAAGTTGGGCAAATGCAGGATTAAACACAAGAAAATAGGGTTCTTCACCGTGATTAGTTCCCAGGGGGTACTCTACTAGGCAGTGGTTCCCCAAAAGGTAGAAGCATGGGAGCCTTATTTGGAGAACCCATCCTAACATCCAGGTTGGGAAATGTTAGAGTCGTCTGTACTTGCTGCTGCTGTTTCTTCAAATCGCCTCTCTCTCAGTAGGGAAGGAAGTGTGCACCTGCCTGTCAGCACAGGGCTGGGGTTCCAGGCACCTCCGCAGGGCTCCAAGGAGCAGAAGCCCAAGGCTCTGGCAGGGATCAGCGGTGACCTCTTAGTCCTCAAATTCAGTGACTGGTTCACTGATTCTCTGCCATTGGTCTGACCTCTTCACCGCCTTTCTTTCCACGAATTACTTGCTTTCTTCTTTAAAGGCTCTCTTCCTACCTTGCTGACCATTCCTCAATATCTTTCGTTAACTCTGTTCCCTAAATGTCAATGTCATTTATTTTCACAGCTTCACATCCTGTCGTGTAAATGACATCTCTGATCTCTTTACTGAACTCCAGACCTGCACATCAACTACTTGCTGGACATGTGCATGAAGCTGCCCTCCCAGTGCCTCAGACAAGCAGTGTGTTCAAAATGGACCTCCCCACACCTACTCCTCCTCACTTTCCTTATCTAAGTTAATTGCATCACCCTATCATGTGGAAAAGGGATTAGATTTGTTCTGTCACCCAAGGCAGATGTCAACTCAACGTAAGGAAGGAAGAGCTAATGATTAAAAATGTCTGAAAATGGAATGGACTGCTTCCGGAGATAGTCAGTTTGATCTTTTGTCACCGGAGGTGTTAGAGAAGAGGCAAGGCAGCCGTTTGCTCAGGTGTTGCAGAGGGGCTTGAAGCTAAAGCAGCGGTCTGGACGCGATCTGCTCAGAAGTTCCCACTAGTTCCCCCGTGTCTTCAGGATAAAGGGGAACAAACACTTAGGGAATACCTGTTATGCGTTAGGACCTTGTTATCCTCTTTGCCTTGCTTTTAAAATCCTTTTAATAATGCTACGAAGTGGACATTATTATTCTCACTTTGTAGGTGAAAAAACTGAGACTCCAGTTAGACAGCTAAGTAGTTCCAAAACTGGAATCTGAACCCGGTTGTCTGACTATAGAGCATGGTTCTTTCAGCATCTCCCACACTTGCTGATAGGAATCAGTTGGTGTGCTGGCAAAAATACAGCTTCCCAGGCTCCTCTTCTATCAATTTGGATTCACTAGGTTTGGGGAAATGTATGTTTTTAACAAGCCATCAGTTAGAATGCTCAGGAGTGACCACCTGAACATTACACTTACTTGAGCTCCTACTGTGTGGAAAGCAGGAAAGCACAGGGCTAAGAATTTGGGTATGGTTCCACAGGGGCAGATTCAAGGAAGCAGCAGATGTGTTTCCTGCCCTTCGGCAGCTTGCCATCTATGCAGAAGATACTGAGCAGCAGGTGGTTAAAGTGAAGAAACCCTTTTCAGTGAGGGTTTCCCTTCAAATTCTTTTCACTGTTGTTTCCCCTTCTGACATGTTCCTCCTCCCTTCCCTTCCCCTGGGTCTCTATCCTCTGGTCTGCATGGGGTTGCAAAGCTCTTTTGAAGCAAACAGTACCTCTTACAGCTGCACTAAGGCTCTAGCAGGTGAAGCCCTAGGGTACTGCAGCTGTACTAACCACAGGGGAGACGGGATTTGTGGAGCAGGGAGCAGGAGGAAGAAGGAAAGGTAGCAGTGTTTGGAAAATGAAACTTGGTTTTAAAGTCACTAGTGACTTAATGGAAAGGCCTTCCCCATCCTTCACTGTACTAGAATCATCTCTTAAGTAGTATAGGCAGGATGAGCAGCGCCCCTCTCTCTGCCCAGTGTAGGGCCTTTGCTCTGCCTTCCACTCTGGAAATGTCCACAGAAATCTGCCTCTCTTGAGCTTCTTGCTTGGGGTCGGGGTGGCTATGTGTTTAACTCAGACCATTCTGATGTGAAGGTCGTACAAAGACACAGGGTAGGTTAGAGTTCTAGGGACCTCTGAGTTTATACTCATATTTTATTTTATCTATTTATTGAATGAATGAACGAAAGAGCTTGTCCTCCAAAGGTTGCCAAGAGGCTCGAGAGTATATTTGTAGAAAAAGCTTTTAAAAGCCTCTTCCAGCTAGCCTGGCTGCGTCCTTTGCAGCCACAGGACAACATCAGGCATTTGGGGAGTCCTGGCCTCCCAGCTGGCCATCTGCCATCCCACTCTAGTAAGGAGATCATATTGGGGCATCTGTAGTCTTGATTCAAGAAACAAGGTCAGAAATATGGTCTTGGTCATCAAAGAAGACTGGAGAATCCTCCTTCTTGTCAACAAGCAGACATTAATTGTGCGGCTACCCTGTGCTCGGCCCAGGGTGGTGCTTGGGGGAGCCCGGCTTTGTCTGCTTATTAATGAGTTTCAATAGTAGATTAAGATGCCAATGAGGAAATATTGGAAGGCTTTACTATCTGAAAGAATTTGGAGGTGACGATAATGTGCATCTTCAAAAGCAACAATTTATGTAGTGTTCCGCACTACCAGAGGGTAGGGCAGAGTTTGCTGTATCAGCGATTCTGGAACTGCCTGTTGCTAGATCATATACCCCAAACACCAGTCCTGGGCCTGTGCTCATAATCCCCTCAGCCAATCCAACAGGTGCTGTGAACCCTGAACATTCACACATTGGGGGGCGATTGGTCCTCGAATGCCCCTTTAACTTCGTAATTGCCCTCTACGGCTCAAGACTTTCAGATAGACTGACGAGGATGGTGCCCTTCCCTGCTCTCCCTGTTCCCTTCTTCAGGGAGGCCAGGGAGGCCAGCTGCACTCGCTTCTCTTGTGATGCCCCGTCTTGTGTCTACCTGAGTACTGAAGTTGGGCTTTTAGGTTGCTCTTCAGAAGCTACCGGAAATCGTAACTCTCACACTAAGGTCAAGGGCAAATGAGCAACTGCTGCTTTATAGCTCTCTGTGCATGCTTTATAGGGACTAGGCAAGGGAGGGGCTACTTAATTTTCAAATAATACAAGCCCTTTCTCTGGTACTTTCTGTCTTAGGCACCTGGGGCTGTTATAACAACATACCACAGACTGGGGGGCTTAAACAACAGACATTTATTTCTCACAGTTCTGGAGGCTGGGAAGTCCAAGATCTAGGTGCTGGCAGATTCAAGTTCTGCTGAGGGCTCCCTTCCTGGCTTGTAGATGGCCACCTTCTAGCTGTGTCCTCACGTGGCCTTTCCTGAGTACGTTCGAGGAGGGAGAGAGAGCTCTCCTGTCTCTTCCTCTTCTCACAAGGGCACCAATCTCATGAGGAGGGCCCCTCCCTCATGACCTCATCTGAACCTAATTACCTCACAAAAGCCCCACCTTCAAATGCCATCACACTGGATTAGGGCTTCAACATAAGAATTTTGGGCAACCACAAACATTCAGTCAAAACACTGACCAAAGGAAGAAAGTGATGTCTTAGACCCCAACTGGTGTGGGAGGGAAATACAGTGGCAGAATGCTCTGAGGAATAGTAACTGGGAGGCTGTTTTGTGTCCCCGCCCCAGCCTGGTCTCATCCGCCATTCACAAGCAGCAGACATGGCCTCCGTCCTCAAAGGGCTTCCCCTTTGGTGATATAATAGGAAAGATTAAAAACCTACAAGAGTTAAATAGCAATAAATAGAATATATAAAGAAAGGTCACTGCTAAATACATAGTGTGAATTTGGAAGAAGGAAATTTGGAGTGGGCAGAATCACAGAGGAGGGGTGGGACTCGGCTTAGTCCTCAGAGGAGCCGCTGAGGGTGCAAGGGGCCAGGCAGAGCCTCCCCAGCCAGACAGATGGCTGGAGCCACAGGCAGAGAGGTGGACACCGTTGAGTGAGTGCAGTGGACACAGCCACTTGCCTTTGAGGCTGTAGTGCTCATGTTTACTTTGCTTTGAGAAACCTGCCTGACCAGTTTCCTTGGTAGTTGCCATTTTCTTTGCATTCCTGTTCATTAAGACACTGGGTGGCTGTGCCAGATACTTATGATTTCTCTGGATCTTTCAGAACCAAACCTCACAATTTAGGATCTGAACCGCAGAGACTTTGGCCTGGTAATCTGTTTACTTTGAGCTGATTATCTTACTGCTGATTATATATCCCATCCAGCAGTGAGGTCCCAACTGAAAGGAAGATTAGACAAAGTCCCCCAGAGCGTGTGTATCCTCCCTGTGGACAGGCGCATGCAGCTCTTCCGGGATACTATTGGCAAGGTCACCACTTAAACAACATATCTGTCAAGACCTTTGGCAGCGCTGTCTCGTTATGCTGAAGCTTAGCTTGGGAACTCTAACCTGCAGGCCCTTGGAACTGAGCATCTGCTTTTTGTGCTGGTGTGTCACCTCTTTCCCTTTGTTTTTACATGCCACATTTTCCCTGGGCCACACTCTTTACCCTGCTCTTGAGATGAGTCAGTGTTTTTCTGGCCTGGCCACAATGTTTGAGAAGTTGCAGGAAGACCCAGGATCTGGCTCTCCCTTGCCTCACAGAGGTGTGTGGCTGTAACCAAGGAGGAACGTATTTGGGGTTGGAGAATAATCTTTTATGTGGACCACTCACTGTGATCTTAGGCTGCGGATGGTAATATTTCCATAAGCTTTGTTCTCTCCTGACACAGTGTTTCCCTCTGACCTGACCAGTCCTTAACTTGGAGGCCTCCATGAAATTTTTATCTAGACCCAGAAAGAATAAGGGATTTCTGTGGCTTCTAGTCTCCCAACACACTGTCTTGTCAATAAGCTCGAACACATGGGGTGGGACTGAGGGACAGAGTGGTTAATTATGGTCTTTCTTCAGGTGTCTGGAGACAAATAGGCGTTGCTTTCTTTTTTCCTGCTCATTCATTTCTTGAGTAAGAGGTAGAAGAGGTTGGTTTTTGTGTCATCTGGTCCGTGCCCAGGTAGGATTTCAGTTCTAGGACAGTAGTTGGGTCTGATTTTAAAAGGGCGGTGTGTTATCTGCCTTGCCTTGCTCTAATGCTCACCCTAAGGATGAAAAGGGGCGGGCAGCAGGCTATATCCGTATTGTGGAGAAAGGCGCTCTCTCACCCTCTTGCCAGGTCTACCTGAGACATTTGTAACAAGGTGCCAATCCCTGTTACTGCCTTAGGTTTCCAGACTGTTCCTAAGAGACTGTCACTGCTAGATGGGCATAGTTTAGCATGCTTCTTAAAGATCTGAGGTAGATAGATGATATTTTTTCAGAATTTAAGCTCTAATTTACGTATTTTTTTTTATTGCATGAAATATATGTTATTTGAGAGGTGGTTTGACTTTACTGCTCAGGCCTGTTCTCTTTTACTGGGTTACTTTCCATGTGAAAGTTTAGCCTGGTAATTAATGATAAAAAAGCCGAGGCAATGAAGTTGATCACACAAGGCCTACTGAATGAAGGCCAGACTCCTTAGCTGGACTGCAGGCTGTCCCCAGGCAGGCCCTGGCCTGCGCTCTCCTGAGCACCCTGCGGTGCGGGCAAATGCGGGTGCTGCTGACCTCAGCACACACCCTGCACTCCTTGCCTCCAAGAATTTGCTCACACTGTTCCCTCTAGCCAGAAGGGCCTCTCCATATCCCGGTCTTTTGAAATCCTGAACCTCCATTGAGGCCCAGTTCAAAAGTCAACACCTCCTCCCAGCTTCCCCAAGCTACATGCGATCTATGCTCCCTCTGCTTTTAGCCTTGGTTTGTCCTGCCTTTGTGCCTCTCACTACAACACACTCTGTCAGATGGCACGCTCCACAAGGCCAGGACTTATTTTGCTTCTGTGTCTCCTGTCTATTGAACACACTGTCCCACATAGAGTAGACTCAGTAAGTGTTCACATAATGGAAGAAAGGTATTTTCTAGACATAGCCAAGTGGAGAGTTAGCTTTTTTTTTTTTTAATGTGACTGTGACTTAGACCTCATGAAATTTTTCTGAGATGTAATAGCCCTGGTCTGAGAGTCGCTCACAGTGCAACTCTAGACAAGGCCTTGTGTGTCTCTGGGCCTGGTTTTCATCATCTATGAGGAAGTTTTCTAGCTCTTAGTCAACCAAAATTTCAGCAGGAGAAGAGACAGTGGATTTAGAGAAAATCCATATCATGGATTTGGAAAACAAATCAAAACCATGATAATAGAAGGAGTGTTGAAGGAATTGGGAATGTTCGGCCTGGTAGAGAAGACCTAGGAAAGACTCAGACTCATTAAATGCTAGAGCTGGAAAGAAACTTGGAGAATATCGAAGGAATTTTCTTTAATAGGAAGTGGGATGAAATGACCTCTGAGACTCCAATGTTCTGCAAAGCTGTTCTCCTATTTGCACTTCTGATTGATAGAAAAGGAAATTTTTGTTAATCATCTTTAACATTCTCAATTGAGAATGACATAGTTCAGAATTTCATATCCAGATATTATGCTGCTATGTCTTTAACAGAATCATAGTTTAAAAAAAGCATTGTCTGTTCTGTTGTTCAGTATTCCTCATTCACAAATTCATCAAAATCCAGATAGACTTCGGTGCCCCTTTTTATTGGGAAATTGCCTTTTTTGCCTTGTTTGCCAGGGGACGTAGAGCCAAACATGTTCCTCATCAGAAGTAAATGATGCAAGCCAGGTGCTTGATACATCGATTCCCCACTTTCTTTTTTTTTTAAGTGCTTAGAAGAGTCCCTAGTCATATTAAATGCTCATAAATATTTGCTTAATTAATGAATATCCTTAGGAAAAGAATATTGTATCATCACTAAAAATACTAGTTTTGAAGAATAGTCAATGATATGGGAAATAGTAATGGTATAATTTCAAGTGACAACTAAGGTTGCAAAATTGTACATACACACCATGTTTCCAACTTAGTGAAATTTGGGAAAAAACTTCCCAAACTTGACCTTCGACAAGCGCAGTAAGAAGCTGGACTACATATGGTAAAGTTGATGTAAACATGTCTTCTGGGTGTCAGAAATCTAATTATTGGTCATTTTCTAAACATCTGAGGTTTAAATAAAACTGATATGCTAGTTTATTTCCAAGGTGAATTTCAGATACCTTACAATGTTAAAACATATATAACACGAGCTAAGTAAAAGGTCGAATTGAAAAAACTCGTATTTTTGGGTCTGTGTGTTTATTACACAATATTATACAATACCACAGCAATATGAAAATGGTTTTTCCTAAGTTATATTAAATGTGAGTTTTCTTTTTTTAGACTTATATTTTTCAAATATTCTATAGAGCATAATTTAATTTTTAATGAAATCTGCATATGAATAGTTTAAAATCTCAAATATTACAATGGCATATGCAAAAAATATTAATCCCTTGCCTATTCTCCCCTTTTCTTGCTCCACAAAAGCACCTGCTTTCAAATATTTTAGCTGTAGCAAAAAGAAATAGTTAATCTAAATAGCCCTCTATGTGTTAAATAATGGAGTGACAAAATAATAAGGACATAGAAACACAGTCAAATAAAAAATTAGGCATGCATTTCCACCAGGAAAGAAACAAAATAAAAAGTTTATAGAAAAGGAAGGGTAGGGGCCGGCCCTGAGGCCGAGTGGTTGAGTTCGTGCGCTTTGCTGCGGCGGCCCTGGATGTTGCTGGTTTGGATCCTAGGCACGGACATGGCACCGCTCGTCAGGCCACACTGAGGTGGCATCCCACATGGCACAACTAGAAGGACCCACAACTAAAAATACACAACTATGTACCTGGGGGCTTTGGGAGAAAAAAGGAAAAATAAAATCTTAAAAAAAAAAAAAGAAAAGAAAAGGAAGGGTAGTCATCTATGGACACCGTTTACATAATAGTGTAAAATTAAATTTTGTTTAGCCAAAAAATGTGATATAACTGAAATGGGAGGACAGGGGAGAAAGGATGGTGAGTGCTATAGAAAACCAATATATAATGTCTAAAATGTAAAAGGAAAAAAAAAGGCAATAAATATTAAGAAGCAGCAGTTATTTAGAAATGTGTTAGAAAAGAAAAAGAAACAGATAAAATATTTGAAAGCAGTTTCTTTTTAAGCTGACTTACAGTTTTTGAAAGTTGTAAAAGGAACACACGCCTTTGGTTAAAAAGCAAACCAGACGGCGCCGTGACCACCAGCATTCTTGTTGACACGGATCTGCGCTTGTTTTGTTTTTACTTAGCTCGTGTTCTATGTGTTTTAACATTGTAAGGTATCTGAAATTCATCTTGGAAATAAACTGGCATATCAGTTTTATTTAAATCTCAGATGTTTAAAAAATGACCAATAATTAGATTCCTGACATCCAGAAGACGTGTTTACGTCAACTTTACCATATGTAGTCCAGCTTCTGACTGTGCTTGCCGAAGGCCAAGTGTGGTTCTGGAAGGTGCTAAAATACATATTGGATTGTCCCTGTTGTGTTTCAAGCTTGTAACCAGTAAACTCTCCCTTCTAATCTTCCGCAATCTCATCCTAATCTCTAATTAATTTTAACATCTTCCTTCCTTCCCTCCCCAAACTAATTTGTGCTTAATCCATGTTCTGTTCTTTTCCTTACTACGTTTGTTTTAATCTTTGAAGCCCATAATGACATTTAGTGTTTCTCATTGTCACTTAGAATAAAGTCTTCACCAAGCATGTCTTCGTAGGAACATCTGACAGAATGCCTTCCTTGCTTTAGGAAACTCAGTTTCAAATGCAGTGCAAATGCGTTTAGATCTGATTCTGTCACATAGAGCCTGGAAAGAACCTCTGGAGGGCAGAGCACCTCTTTCATCTGCTGGCCTCAGCCCCTCTCCTTACTGTTTTGAGTATGTAAATTGAGGGAGATAAAGGGCTTTTTGTCAGAGTTTGGATATTTTCATTTTCAAATAATCTGAAACCGATTTCTTAAGGATTCTGTTTCAAGAAATTTAAAAAGTAGATGGGTATTTCACTCTCTGTAGTTTTACCAGGTTCTGAGTTTCATTTGGGCCCGCACATGGGGAAATAGCATTTTACTTTGCAGCTTCCAGCTGAGCCAAAGACCACTGTGTTGCAGACGGAAGTCTAGGTCTTGGAACGAGTTCTGGGAAGTCTGCTGGGCTGTGTGTGCCAAGGGGTTACCAGAGAGTATGGAGAAGGCAAGGCAGAGCCTAGATTGCAAGTAGGAAAATACAAACTTCTCACTGAAATCACCCATTTGTGGTGACTCCATAAGAGGAGAGATCCAGTGGATGAGAAAAGTAGACACTGTGATGCAGGTGAGTTTTTTCCCTGAGCAGGGAACTCTGGTGTGAAGTACCAGCTTCACCAGAGCCGAAGTCAGCACTGGATCCTGAGAGATTGAGCTTGTAGCTTTGGTTTAAATTTGCCTTTGACATGCACTCCCCCGCCATTATCCCGTTACATACATACGAGGTTGGATTAATGTTCCTCAGGCTCTTTTGATGTGTTGCTTCCCTACTCTCAATATTCAGGAGCCACTGGATCAGATCTACTCGAGGCCTTCCAAAATTTGCCCCAGACCTTTATTTCCAACCTCATTTCCTATGACTCCCAGCTGCAACCAAACTGGTGTCCTTCTTTTTCTCAAACCTGGATGGTATAGTTCCCTCCCCACCTTCCCTCACCTTCCCCTTTATGTCTTTACTCTGCAAGTCTTGTCAGAGGACCGGGGTTCTGTCCCAGGTTAGTTAGGTGTGTGACCTAGGTCAAATTATTCTTCTTCCCTGAGCCTTCGTTTCCCCCTATACGAGAGAGAGACTGAACTAGGAAACTTCTTCATAGGTTCCTTTCAGCTTTACCGTTGTGTGGGTCAGCATCAGCCTCAGCTTTTTCCTTGGCTACCCCAGGACACAGGGCCCTTTTCTCTTTTGTGTTTCTGTAGCATTTACCATTCATTGTTTGGGATCATAGTTAACATTTTTATGTCTTGTCTTCAACTAGGTTTTGAAGATATGTTTGTAAACTGAGAAGGCCCATTGGTAGAGCTGACTTGTTTGCCTGCAGTGTTGGGGGAGGGAGAGGACTACTGAGCGTGTTCCACTTTGGACTTCCACCTTGTGTCCAAAAGCTGGGAGGAGATGGCACGTGTGAAAGATTTTCCCTTATGCCCCTTGTTTGGAGAATGGGATGTTTCTTTGAGAGGGGGGCACATATTTACAATGTTGGGGCTGAAAGAACGATGCAGTCTTCCAGAGAATTCCGTCTGGTCTGCTGTGAGGCCTGTGGTTCTGTGCTGACTCTTTGGGTTGACCTTCCTCCACCATCCTTTCAGAGTGCCATTCTCTTGGTGTTTAGGGTTGGGATGGTCACTTCATCTTTCACTGTGCATTTCAGGGCCCTGTTTGATTATGACCGGACTCGGGACAGCTGCTTGCCAAGCCAGGGGCTCAGCTTCTCCTATGGTGACATTCTGCATGTCATTAATGCCTCTGATGATGAATGGTGGCAGGCAAGACTGGTGACCCCACATGGAGAAAGCGAGCAAATTGGTGTGATCCCCAGTAAGAAGAGGTGAGTTGTCATGACCACGAGAGAGGCCTTCCTTGCCCTGTCCTTGGTCCTGGTTTCTTTTTCCCTGTGATACTCTAAGTTGCTGAGAGCAGCAGATGTGCTTTATTACTCCTTTTTGGTAGAGAGCTGGGGCTCAGGACGTGGTTATGACTCAGTGAGCCAAAAAGTGGCTGCTGTGCCTGCTGCAGCCCACTGCTGAGACCACACACAGGCAGTAACAGGACCTCTTTCTGACTCCAAACAGGGTGGAAAAGAAAGAAAGAGCTCGATTGAAAACCGTGAAGTTCCATGCCAGGACAGGGATGATTGAGTCGAACAGGGTAAGTAGGGAAGGAAGTCAGCCAGTATGTGAAGAGGAGTAAGAAGCTTGGAGTCTGTCTGGTGGCTAAGCGAACTGGGAAGCACAAAAGAATATCTCTTTTTCAGGGGGCTGGCTCTGTCCTATCAGAATACTGACTGCTTTTCAGAAAGCAGGGAGAGGGCACTCAGACTCTCTGGCCAGTCTGTACTCTTCCCCGCTGGGTAACTGGCTCTTGAGATGTGTTGGAGTTGGACTGTCTGGAAGGCTGACTTGCTTGGAGCACGTGAAACCACTTGTGGGTGTCTCCCTGGCTGCAGACTCTGTCGGAGCTGAGGGACCCTGAACAGAACCTGGCCTCATCGTCCAGCGAGGAAGGCCAGCCCCAGAGCTCCGACCGCCCTTTAGACCGAATGAGGCATGAGGGCTCTCTCCCTTCACCTCTCTTCTTCTGTGAGCTTCGCAGGCCAAAGAACTTCCTAGTGGTAGAGGAAAGAGAGACATAGAGTGGATGACTCTGTGTGTATCAGTGGCACCTTAGGGCATGTGTCCGGGAGGCTACAGTGACCTTTGTCCTTTAGGAAGTACCAGTGAGTGCTGTGAGTCTGGATTAGGTAGAAACCTCTACCATCCCTACAACATTTTCCTGTAAACATAATTTTCCTCTTACATCAACTTTCATTTAATCTCATAGACTCCATTTGTGAGAGATGGTCTTTTATTTAGCTCACCATTGTCTCCATTTTAGTTTTTCTTGCATGCTTTAAAACCCATTGTTCTGTTTTTTTTTTTCTTCTGTCCTTCCCCTCCATCTTCATGTTCTTCCACAGTCGATCAAAACGAAACGTAAAAAGAGTTTCCGCCTCTCTCGAAAGTTTCCATTTTACAAGAGCAAAGAAAACATGGCCCAGGAGAGCAGCATACAGGAACGTAAGTAGCAGCAGGGTACAGAGAGCAGACCGCCCACAGTCCCGCCCTCTCGTCCTCATTTGCACCTCCCCTTATGAGAAGACTGGGAAATGGGAAAGTGTGTGTGTGCACGTGCGCACATGCGCGTGTGCACGTGTGTGTGTGTGAGTGTGAGTGCATACCTACCTGCTTATTTGCAGAGTCAGGGTAGAAACTGGTCTGCACAGGGAGACACTGGGTCTTTTTTGGTCCAGCTCCTCGCTCTGAAAGAATGTTGGAGGCTCTGAAGTGGAACTGGTTCCAGGGCTGGCCTACCAGGAAATCCCTGGCACTGGCAGTGAGAGTGCCAGGCTGAGCTCTGCTGTGGCGGTGATGAGTTCTCAGCCATAGTGTCAGGTTAAGAAAAATGGTTTTCAAGAGACCCAGGTCTAGGGACTCAGCGTTGCTCTCCTGGCTTCTTCCTCTTGTGTTTTCTTTCCCTTAACTTCACTCATCTGTGTCAAGAGAAGAGCCTTTTTTCCCTGGGCACCTGGAGTCGGGCCTGCTTCTTGAATTACACGCATATGCATATGCACCCAAGATGTCTACACAGCTTTAGCAGACTCGCTGTCATCCCAGAGTGATTACAGAGCTAGCTTTCAAAATGAAATCCTTACTGCTTAAAGGAATTGACACAGAAGGGACATTATTCAACTCTGTCCAAATAAAGATTTGTTGAGAAACACAAAGCTGGTTTGGTAGAAAAGGCCATAAAGCTGAGCTAAGTGAACTTTTAAGAACCAGTTTAATCCTAAGAAATATTCTCATTCTACCATATGCCTTAGAACTTAACTGTTCTGACCCTAACCTTAAATACCAGGTCAGGCTGGTGAACTATATGTCATGTGGCTCATGGTGAATTGAAACCTCTCCTCTTCTGCCTCACAAGGAGGACTCTTGGGGTCTTGAGCTGTTGGGGCTGGCAGGAGACTGACTAGTTCTGATAAGAAATGTCCTTTTTCTAGGCCAGCCTGATTCATGGTCATGGTATGCGTAGGTCATTGATGTCTGGGGTGGTAGCTAATACGTCCCAGAGTGCCCTCATCCAGATGGAGGTTATGACTCACAGTCCTGGGTAGCTCAGTAAGAAGCACTAGGTGTAGTTGGTTCTGCTGATGAGCAGTAGGAGATGGTCTGAGACAGAGGCCTGGGTGAGGTCATCACAGTTTACCAGATGAGTCCCAGGACCTCTGCGCCGAGCCCAGCCTGGGGAGGGTTCGCTGGTGGGTGGCCCAGCTGAGGCGGGGGGTTGTCCATTAGATAAGAGTTGAAACTGCCTACTGCTTATTCTCCAGAAGCTGAGCTTATCCCCTGTGGTCTACATAATTCAGGTCAGCTTTGAAGGCCATACCTCAGACTGCATGAAGCCTTCCCTGAAGGATTTGGATAGTGTGAGTCAGTACAGGGTGACAGCTCCGTGGGATGGTAATTCTGCCTGCCTGCCACACGTAGATGTTTGCTCTTTCATGCAGCCTCAGATAGAAATGGTGATTTCAGGGCAAAGCAGAGACCTGGGCTATACAACTACATACTTAGTCAAAGCAGGTGCTCCAAGCCTTGGAAAGTTACCTGTCCTGTCCTGTCAGCCTGTAGGCTGTAGGCCACCTCAGAAAGGTAGTCCACTCCGAGGCCCTCTGGCACCAAATTGGGCAGCATGATGTCCAGGTGTCTTATTTGACCTGAGACGTTTTTTCTGTAGCACAGTTCTTAACCTCACTGTAGTCAGATGTCTTCGTAGTATTTCATACTTCTGTCACTAATGCTCACCTGGCTCTGTATTCTTCCTTCCCCTGTCTTTTTTCTCTACTTTCTCTCTTATCCCCAATTCTTTCCCTCCCTCCCTCTTTGTCCTTGCTGTCTGTGAAATCAGGACTTCCCTGGGTTAAGTGACGATTATTATGGAGCAAAGAACCTGAGTAAGTCAAACTTACACACCATTAACTGTATTTATGGCATGAGTGGAGATGCTTGGGTTGGGGGTGTAGGGGATGTGGGTGAGGACAAAGGGTGAGGGGAGGGCAGTGTTTGTGATGATACTACAGCAGGAGGAAGTACAAGTGTCTCTGAGGGTCACACTTTTGCTCTGGATCCCTGGTACCCTAATAAAAGCCTATCATTCATGTCTGTGTTTTCCTTTTGTACCTTGAAGTGGTGGGGAGCCATGTTGGCATCCCACCTTAGAAGGGAGGTGGGCAAGGGATACTTCTCCAGGAATGACCACTCACCTCATCTCTAGCCTGTTGTTGAGGTGAGGGGTGCCTGCTGGTTGGATTCCTCTCCCAGTGACACAGTACTAAAGAACTGGGCTTAAGAATGAACTGTTTCAGTCTCTCTAACTAGGGGCAAGAGTCCTGTGAAGTCCTTTACCAAACATGCATCTGGGATGTGCCAGCAGGTCTGGGGCCTCAGCAAACAGCCGAGGGCCAGCTTTCCATACAGCATCTCCAAGGGGCTGAGCTGGTGGGGGCCTCAGCAGCATTTATGGACCATATATATCTAGTACTTTAGCTCAGGAAAACTCTGACTGACCTCTCCTCTCGGGAAAATAATCCTAGAGTGGAAAACGAAGGGACCTAGATGACAGGGCCTTAGCGTCCCTGCTGTGCGCAGAGGTGCACACACAGGCAGCTGGCTGTGCTGGGTGAGGTCTGTCAGCATACACTCTCCTTCAATAAGTAATAAAGGCGTGAAGGTAAAGGATCTTCCTCAGGGGATTGCTTAGGACCTAGCCACGGGTGGCGACTCAGCCAGTCCTTCCAGGGGGCCACAGCATATCATGGTCTGGAACAGTGTCATCTTGGCTGAAATGAGCAGTGTCTCTTTCCATAATTTGTTGTGTCCATGTTTCATCTTCATTTGGCTGTCGTCTTGGGAGTGGTGGGCTTTGTTTGGGCCAAACTGTGCCTTGTGCCTCCTGTGAGTGTGGCTGCTCTGCCCACACTTAGATGGGGGCAGGTCCCAATGGTCTGAGACAGGAGGGCTGTCTTGTCCTCCAAGTGTTCTTTGTTTGTTGTCTCTGTGTTTTGACATGTCTGTCTTCTGGTGGATGGAAGAGCACCCCCCCGCCCCCAACTACCACCACTGAGGCCAGGCCCTCCTTCTAGATAGTGGTGGCAGGAGGGCTGTTGGTCCCACCGAATGGTCAAAACATCGTTCCTTGGTGACTGCTCAACCTGCCCAGTGCTTAGCCTCTTGGTTCTGGAGCACCACACAAGTCTGTACTCTGGAGACTCTATCTGGGGAGGAAATTCAAGAGCAGCCTGGTCCCTGGCCTTCTCTTTGCTACTGTCACTGCCTTTCCTTTCCTATTGTGAGCCTTGGAGATGCATTTTGAGATAGGATTTGGAAACCACCCAAGTCAGTTCTTTTGGTTCAGATGAAGAGGATGCTGCCAAAGAATGGAAGGCTTGTAGTGTATAGGGAGGGACTTGGCAGACCAACAGGGCTCTGGGAACAAGTACGAGGTGGCCAGGGGCTCAGGATTGGAGCTGTGCCTCCCAGTTAGTGGCCTGGATGTGGCAGACCTCCTGTGGCCTGACTTGGTTGGCAGCTCAGTGTCTCGCTCCTGGAGCATTTGAGTTTTGTGCTGCGTGTGACCTCTCAGTGGTGTGTTCTGAATCAGAGTCTCTTTCTTGTTGGCTTGCAGAGGGAGTGACATCCAACACCAGTGACAGCGAAAGCAGTTCCAGTAAGTGTATGTCATTCTCCCCCATGTCATGTAGCTTCACTGTGTGTCCCAGCCATCCTCATTCCAGCATTACACAGCTGCCATTTCTGTTCAGAGGCTAGTGCTTCTTTTAGCCATGTACACTTTGAGATCCTGGAAATGCTGTGGCCATTTTTTGCTTATGGGATGGGGTTTAGGCCATGGATTACAGGAGAGTATAAGTCCTGCAGTTCTGGCCAGGCCCTGACTTAAAAGCATCCCTGGGGCCCTGGGAAGGGTGAGCTGCCAATGAGTACATTTCTGCCATGGGCATTATGTGCCATAGGTGCTTCCAGTTTGACAGATTTGCTCAGAGATCAAAAGAAAGATGGCTCCTGTGGATATTGTCCTGAATTGCCCTTCCAGGTCACTAGGACCTCCTGGTTTAAGGCTTGGTGTCCTTGCCTTTTAGCTGGATTAAATGATCAGGTAACTGCTGTGTTTTCCTTCAGAGATCCTATCGCTGGCTCAGAGAAGCCACACTTCAAACCCCCTGAGCTTTGGGAGCACTGGCCTCTCAGGAGTTGTGGCTGGAGGCCTTGTAAAACCTGCCCAGGAGTCTTAGGCTCAGAGGAGGTCTGCGAGCAGGCATCCTGGGGCTTGATGCAAATATTGCTGCCTTCCCTGGCACTTCTGCCAGCCACTCTGGGACCTCCAGGCACCAAGCACCAAGTGGCTTGGCAACTGTTTTAGGAAAAGCTCATCATTGCCAGGATATATGGAACTCTACCCTGAGGAGAAAGCAGGGCTCAGCATTGCTCTTAAAGGGCACTAGGGATCTTAGCCCAGCCTTGTGCCACTTTTCTAGGTGCTTCTTCCAGTGAAGGGGGAATAGGTAGACCCTTAAAAGGGCGAAGTTGGGCTGCAGCTTTGGGGACCTGCATGAGTGCCCTGACTCCCCTGCCTGCAGACGAGGGGCCATGGCAGTGTGTCTCGACCAGTTAAAGCTTCCCTGTGATTCTTAAACAGAGCAAGAGGGCAACTAAGCACAGTTGACCGTTACCTACAAGAGCAAGTCCTGAGAAATTGAGATGGTTTTTGGTGGAGGCTTCACAGCTTCTGGGTCATGTCTCTTTGCTCGGCTATATTTTGCTGAACGAGAGGACTCCTGACTCCTGTCTCAGGGACGGCAAAGGACTTCCTGTGCTTTCTTGTCAGTGGGAAGCAGACGGGCCCACGGGGCAAGTGTTAGGAAGCACCACTGACAAGGCTGTTTTCTGGCAGAGGTGGGGGTGAGGTGAATGTTCTAGGGAGATGAGGACATAGGCAGGCAGATTATAAACTGCTAACATGTCTTCCTTTTTTGTTGCAGAAGGACAAGAGGATGCTATTTTGTCATATGAGCCAGTGACACGGCAAGAAAGTAAGCCCCTTTCTGAGTCTTGCCTTCAGGCTAGCCTCGTGGTCATGGGGCCTCCTTCTCTTCTGCTGCTTCCTAGTGTTTTAGAGAAGGGGAGGCCACCCAGTGTGCACGCCTCACTACACCTTTACTTGCTTCTGGGATGCCTTCCAAAGGATAGGACAGATTTACAAGGATGGCAAAGGTCGATTTCAGTGGGTGTGGCCGCTACTAAAAGAGAGGTCCTGGTCCCTCCCTTCGGTGGCTGCTCTGAAAAAACCTTGCTCAGCTGTTGGTGCCCTTGCAGAGATGTCTCCTGAATCTGTTGGAAGGAGAGACGCTTCTGACTTCAGTCTTGCCTTGGACTTAGATGTTCTCAAATTAAAGGCTCTTTGATGTCTTTGTAGTTAGGAGCCCGAGAATGGCCGCAGACGCTCTGCCTTGTCTGAGTGGCAGCTCCAGAGCCTTGGTGTTCTAGGCAGACTTGGAGGTAGAACAGGCTGTTCAGTGGGGGGCCTCACTCACTATCTCTCTGCTCTCTCTCCAGTTCACTATGCAAGGCCTGTGATCATCCTGGGCCCAATGAAGGACAGAGTCAACGATGACCTGATCTCAGAGTTCCCACATAAGTTTGGATCCTGTGTGCCACGTAAGAGCCCAGGAAAGCTTTGGGAGTGAAGTGTTTCTGCCCTGGGAATTGTTGCTCTGATGTTTTATGGAAAGGATCTGGGGCCAGATTCTAGGATTCTGTGGGAACAGGGTACATCTCACACCCTGGAAGAGATTAGGCAGCAAGAGATTACCCCCAAGCTGATGGGGTTGGGAGGACTAAGACATCAGGCTGGCCTGCTTGCTCCCTTGGAGAGAAGTTTGAGTGGTGATGGTCGGGAATGACTGGATGAATAGCGGGGCCCAGCCCAAGTGGTGTTGGCATGCCCACTGGACGGCATCCTCTGCCAGGTTTGCTGGCTCCTCTGCCACGTTTGGCAGCCTCTGCCAGGCCTTGGCCCAGGAACCTCCACCTTTCTGGTCCAGTTTAAGCTAAAGCAAATAGCCTTCTGTGTGTGAGACCTGGCAGTTAGAAGAGAAGTAGGCAAGACAAACTTCTTCCCAGCTATTTTTTTCCCCACTCATCTGAAAAATATTGGAATGGCCCTGGGACCCAGGTGAGAGAGGAGCAAGTCAGCTCTTTTGGCCTGGGGCAGGTCATTGTCCTGGAGCCACAGAGCATTTCCTTTCTTCTTTCAGATACTACCCGGCCTCGACGTGATAATGAGGTGGATGGACAAGACTACCACTTTGTGGTGTCCCGAGAACAAATGGAGAAGGACATTCAGGACAACAAGTTCATCGAGGCTGGCCAGTTCAACGACAATCTCTATGGGACCAGCATCCAGTCAGTGCGAGCAGTGGCTGAGAGGGTAAGGAGAGAGGAGACGGCCCTGCTAGATGACCCTCACAGGGAACACAGAAATGCTCCTGCCGAAGTTCCGCTTGGATCCTCATCCTTCTAGCATGGGGCCTACAAATGGCACTGCTGACCAAGCTGTGCCCACTCTGCATGTTTCCAGCCCCTGGATGGAGGTGTCTGTCACCCCAGAGCATCACCCACCTGAATAGGGACCCCTCTGGAGACGTGGCTTCTTCTGGGTAGTAGGAGCAAAATGTGGAGCCTGGGTCCCTCAGGGGTAGAATCTTCTAGGCCTCTCGGGGTGGCCCTGGGTCCCCCCTAGGTGGATGTTTGGCTTGCCACTGGGTGTGCTTGGGGCTAGGTAGCAGGGACTGCGTGGGCTGATGCAAGTCTTTGCTTTTTCAGGGCAAGCACTGCATCTTAGATGTTTCTGGCAACGCTATCAAGAGGCTGCAGCAAGCACAACTGTACCCCATTGCCATTTTCATCAAGCCCAAGTCCATTGAAGCACTTATGTAAGTATTTTCTGGGACTCAGACACCCCCAGCTAGGAGATGGCCCTGGAAAAGAAATAAAAAATAAAGTCATTTGTTGGGTAGGGGTGAGACTCAATGGAAGCTCAAAGGAAAGTCTGCAGCCCAGCTCTGGGCACCAAGGGCTCCTCCTGATTTGAGTGCCCATGTGTGTATTCCCAGTTGGGCTTTTACACCTGGAAGGTTTGAGAAAGACGTTGAGCCATGGGCCACTGGTGCTCTCAGAGGGCAGCTGAGAGGATTTTCAGGGAGCCTGGAATAATCCTTTGTTAATCAAAACATAGAAGCTAGCTTGGTACTATTTTTCTTCTGTGTCTTTGGCAGGGAAATGAACCGACGGCAGACATACGAACAAGCAAATAAGATCTATGACAAAGCCATGAAACTGGAGCAGGAGTTTGGAGAGTATTTCACAGGTAAGACTCCCTGCTGCCCAGCCAAGGGTGATGGGGGCCCACCAGACACCTAGTCTGTCAGCGTCTCCGGGAGCCTTAGACACCTTGCACTGAGCTTCTGGATGCTCTTGAGCTCAAGCCTTTCCAAAGTGCTCAAGTTCCCTCCAGCCAGAGCAGTTTAGCCAGTTTATAGTATCAACCACTGTCACCAAACGCTGCCTTAGATCGTTATGTTCGTTTTGTCTTCATGTCCCTATTGGACTGTAGGCTCCCTCGATGACTTTGTTCCCCCCCCCCCAACTCCGCCCGCAGGCCAGTACTTGACCTTGCATGTTTTAGGTGCTGAATAAACGTTTGTTGATGATGATGGTTCCTTAGTGTGGTGTTCAGGTTGTCTGTCAGCATGTGTGCGCGTGTGTGTGCACGTGTGTGTGTGTCGTTTATATGGTCACCTACTTTAGAATGTCAGTTCCTGAAAGGTTGGGACAGTTTCTATGTAATATGTTGCTTACCTTTCAAAGTCCAGTGACATATATGTGTAGATCGATGCTGAGTTAGGTGCTACTAGGTTAACGGGAAAGGATTCATAACTGTACCTCGCACCTTGGGTTTTGGAGCTCCCTTTACGATTAGCATCCCTGTCCTCGTTTGCTGGGCTGACCTCTGACATAGAACACATATGACGGCCCCAGGAGCACTGCCTCTTGCCAGAAATTATGACTTTCAGCTCTTTCTCTGGATAAGCAGGATTTTCCAAATCTTCCAGTAAGGCTGCTTTAGAGTTACCAGCTGCTGGCCTCATGGCGGCCAAGAGCGACATGAGCTGCAAGGTCTGGCATCTCATGGGTGCTTAATAAACATTTTTTGAACAACACATTTTCCTATCCATTGCTGCTTAGTCTCACTATCTCAGCAAATCGACTTCAAGCCCTGGGCTTGAACTGGAGTGCCTGCCAGTTTCCCTTGCTGCCCCAGACTCACAGACAGCCGACTAGGGAAAGCTAACCCTCCCTGCGGGCATCTTGCGCCGGGATGAGCTGTAGGATTGTTGGGACAGGCCGGATTGCCGGGGTGTGGGGGGTGCTGTGGACCACAGTAATAATTCTGTTTTCCTCTTCACTTTAGCCATTGTACAGGGTGACTCACTGGAAGAGATTTATAACAAAATCAAACAAATCATTGAGGACCAGTCTGGGCACTACATTTGGGTCCCATCCCCTGAAAAACTCTGAAGAATCCCCTCCAACCATTCTCTTGTGAACAGAAGAAATCAAGTCCCTCTTCCCTCCTCCCTCTTCATTCCTGTCCCCATGGGGAGAACAAATGACTACTGTTCTTGTCCCCTTTTTTAGCTATGTCAAAAAAAATTGAGTTTTCTAGTCCTGTTCTGTTTTTTTAAATTTTTGTTTCGTTTTAGTTTATTTTTGGGATGATGCCATCTCACTCATCATGTGACTGTGCCCATTCCTGCATGGACCTTTCCCAAGCGCTAGCACAGGTGCAAATCCATCAGAGTCATTGTTTTCATAAAAACCAAGCAGACGCGAAGAGAAGAGAGGAGGACTGATGGAAAGACAGACTCTGGACAGCTGCACGGCTTGTGAAGTGAGCTCAATGCACCACGTGATGAGATGCTCCTGGGCATTTCTACCTATCTGTACTGCAGTCATGCAGCTCTGAACGGTGCAACGTAATGGCAACAGAAAGTATCTTATTTATATATAGATATATATATGTAATTTATATAAAATATATAGAAATTATTATATATATATATTATACACTCTCATATAATATATATATATTCACACACATTTGGACTAGAAAAATCTATGGAGACTTCATCAATGGTACTGTGTTATTAGAGAAATGCTTTAATTTTCATATTCCAATCAGATGGCATCTTCTATCCCAACTGGTTGAGGAGGAATTGGAAATGGTAGTAAGTGCTGTACCACGGGCACTCGCATTTGGTCATTCTCTTGAGAGCTGGGGGATCTCTAGGAGGGGGTCAGCCAGCGGCCTGCGAGAAAGGGCTTTTGCCTGGGGATGAGAAGGTTCGAGACTTGACCCTAAAGCAGCTGCTGCCCTGGAGGTGCAGTCAGTCCTGTGCGGAAAGAGAGAGAATGGCTAATGATGCTCCATATTAAATTGCCTATTGTTTTATGCCACCTGATGTGTCTGCATGAGAGGTTTCCTTTTTGTTCATTTTTAAGCTGCTGTTAAACCAAAACCATGTTGTGCTACTGTGTCAGCCTTTTCATTATTCCAAGTTTTGCTTTTACTATTTAAGTGAATGCGTAGAATCCAATTGGACAGTGTTCTGAAGGCTTGTGACGTTCTGGAGGAGCCGGGCCTGGTGCTAGAGTAGGTGCCCAGGCTCGGCCGTCCAGTCAGCGGAAGGGGCAGTGGGGCTGGTGAGAGCCGTGAGCAGGAGCTGGGGCTCTGCATTGCAGTGTCCCTTTACTCACCTGCCAGGGACATGCTGGGCTGAGCTGAGGCCCTTCGTGGGGCCCACCGACAGGGACAGGGAGTCACTTGCCTTCCAGTTCTGTGCTAGGCGGTGGGACAGCACTGGGCTTGGCCAGCCACGTAATGAGAAGTTTGATTTGGGTTTTTTTTGCTGCCGCTTCATCTGCCCTACCCCAGCCCCTCACCAACAGCTGGGAGCTTACTGTTTCTTCAAGGAAAAAGTAGACTTTAATGCTGTCAATTTGAGCTGTAGAGTGAAGATTCACTTACTGGAGAGATGTGAAACCTTGTTGCTTTTTCCCAGAGTCAGATGGCAGTAATTGTGGTCAAGGGAGTTTTTCTCTGACCACAGATGCAGGCGGCAGGGATGGCTCGGGCCCCACCCCACCTCACCCCACCCCACCGTGCTCCTTTGAAGCCACTCTGCCTCCCTCGCCTCCATGCTGGAGCCATGACCCAGGGGAGGAGAGCAGGCATGTGCTTGGCCCTAAGGTTGAGTCAGTAGTTTCCTAGCCCCCGCGTTACGACCAGTGCCAACGATGCCACGTTGAAGATGCTTTGAGCCCTACCAGCCAAATTTAGGAACGTGTTACCAGTTCTCCGACCAGTATGAGGCTGACTGTCAAGCGTGGGGCCCAGATGGAGGGTAAAGAAAGGGCAGCAGCTTTCCATGGGCCGCACGCTGGGGGAAGGCGAGGAGGGGCAAAGTGATGGCCGACTGTGACTCTGGCGGGGAGGGGCGAGCAGGGAGTGCTGATTTCTCTGATGTTAGTAAGTGACGTGGTCCGAACGCTGCTCAACCCCCTCCCCCTCCCAGGGAAGAAAAGCAAAGACTCAAAGTAAGCATGACACTAGTTGGTTTACCAGTGTTCCTTCCAAGGAGACATATATTTTTTAATAAATGATAGTTGCAATGAACTGTGGCTCAGAGACCTTCTTGAAGTAGTTGAGAAGGGAGGGTGGGGGCACAGCACTGGGAAAAATGTTGCAAACCTTTGTTTGGCGGCCAAAAGGCTCTTTACTGAGTGACCGTCAGCTGACCGAGTCAGGCATTCCTCTGGATGGTTCTAGACCCCTGTGGTCCTAACAGGTCCTTTGTGAAAGTTAGATGCTCAGTCTTCCAGCCCAGCCGCCAAACACTTCCTCAGATAGCACCGACCAGGTCGGGGCGGTAGGGGATGGCCACATCCTTGGTGGCGAAATGCTGGCATTCTTCCAGAAGGGAGCTGCCTGCTGCAGCAAAGACGTTTGTTAGAGAAAGCAGGGGCCAGTTTAGCAGCAGAGACAGTAATAAATGTGGTGAGAGAAAGCTGGCTACCG
The DNA here is from genome assembly GCF_021613505.1 of Equus quagga. Classification (NCBI taxonomy): domain Eukaryota; kingdom Metazoa; phylum Chordata; class Mammalia; order Perissodactyla; family Equidae; genus Equus; species Equus quagga. Next base: position 69,424,808 of record NC_060276.1, on the reverse strand, counting down.
GTGGTTCCAGAAAGCATTGAGAGCTCAGGGGAAAATGAGGATGAGATGGGCCCAGAGCAGGCCCCAGTTTGCAGAGCAGGGTGGCGGTCATCCCTGCCGCCCTCTGGAGAGGAGGATTGCGTAGAGCAGGTACTTAGAGGACATGGCTGATGCCACTGCAACTTGTGTGGAGAAGCGTGGGGAAGAACTGCTGGAATTAAGGTCAAGAGCGATGACTGAATGAATGAGCAACCCTGATGTGTGTGCGCTGAACCACAGAAAGGAGGAGAATCCTTGCCTGTGGTGCTTTACAGTTTGCAGGGTGCTTCCTTTCACACGTTCTCTCATTTGCTAGAAGGCACCCCGACGAAAGGGAGTCTACAGAGTGCTCCGGGGTGGGGGACGGTTTAAGGACATCCAGCTCCTAAGTGCAAAGGGAACAGAGAGCTGGCCTGTGACCACACTGTGTTAGACTCTGTCTTCACAGCTGCTGTCCCTTATCGAGGAGGCACAGCTGAAGAAAATTCGGCCCCAGCGGGAAGATACTGAGCAACTTGGAATCAACGAAGGTAGACATCCCCTGACCCTAAGCTCTGCTGTGACCTGCTCGCTAGAGCGCATCTCCTCAAGGAGCCACTGCTGGGGTCTCTCCCTAGTTCTGCTGCTGACAACACAGTTAATCACGCCTTGGTTTCTCCATCTCTAACAGACCTTAAAACATTCGTAGGATGATATTTATGACCACATAAAATATTCGTTCAGATACAAATGACCAACTTTATCATATAGTGAAAGCGCTTCTAGAAATTAATGAAAGCAAAATCTTTGCCCAAAACAAGTGTGGAAGTTGTGCTCAAGCATGAAGCTAATATGGATGCAGAAGAAAGTGGGAGTTGAGCTGCAGGCCTGCGAAGAGACTAGAGGGGAAGTATCCTGAGCGAGTCAAGGTCAAGCAAAAAAGGCTGGGACTGAAAAGGGACCCTGGGGTCGAGCAGAAAGGTCAGTACTAAAGGACAGTGGAGCTCTTTCCACAGAGGCAGTGCTTGCTTGGTGCCAACCACTGGAAGCCCAAGATGTGAGAAAACCTTGTAGAAATGGGATGAGTGGGTGCTCAGAGAGCCAGTAGCTTTCTCCAGGTAAGCCAGCAAGTGAGCGCCCAGGTAGAAGCGCGCCTGGGTGCCTGGCAGTCTCTCCCCGCGCCTTGGCAGGAGTCATTCGGTCTCGGCGTCCCCAGGTTCCTTCCTTCATTGCTCTGCCCACCTGGGATTTCATGGCCTTGATTCTATTAATCCTTTTATCCATTCGGTCCGTTCCTTGGCACCTCTAGGACATTTTATTATCACTGCAAATAACTTCTTGAAGCTCAAATTCCTATTTCCTCAAAAGCCTCTCTCTTCCCCCCTCACTTGCAAGAAATAGCAGAACTGGCTCCTGCACACCTCGTCCCTCCCTCAGCGAACAGGGTCTCGATACCATGTGCTTTGCCAGAGAATAGACGAGCTGCCTCAGCAGTGAAGCCCCAGCTGGATTTTATCTGCAGAGCTGTGCCCGTTGGCGCCATCGGATACCCGCTGGTGGTTTTCACGTTAGACTGAATGAACCACCTGCTTGTCCTGTCCCTCTTCCGCCACCGGCACTCTAGTCAGAAGTATCGGGCACACTTTGAAGGACCAGAAAGCGGGCAGTTTGAGAAGAGGGGTTCAGCCCTGCCTGCTCGCAGTGAAAAGCTCATGCAAAAGGATATTCTCCTGATTGTCCTTGCTGTCCCCACAATCATCCTCCACTTAGCTGAGAGAATTAGCCATGGAAAGTGCTCTCCCGCTTCCATGGGGCCCTGGTACCCACAGGGAAAAGTCTGAGCCCCTTAGCGTGGCCCTTCTGCCGTCAGGCCTTGGCCTTTTTCTCCTGCCTCATCTTTTGCTGTGTCTCCATCTGCTCCAGCCACAAGTTCCCTGAATGCACCACAACCCTGTGCCTTTGCTCCTGCTGCTTTTTCTGCCAGAAGTGCCCTCGTTGCCACCCCATCTTGCTTGCCTGAATGACTCCTCTTAATATTTTAAGACTCAATTCAAGAATTCCTCTCCTATGTTGCCTTTCCTGAAGCAACCTCCCACCCCATAGGAATTTTCTTCCCTCCCACCCCATAGGAATTTTCTTCCCTCCCACCCCATAGGAACTGACCATTCCTTCTTTTGTGTTCCATTAGACCCTATAAAAACTCTTGTCATCATTGTAACAGCTAACATTTATTTCATGCTTACTATGTGACAGGCACTGTACTAAGTGCTTTATGCATTTTAATTCACTTATTGCCAAAAACAACCCCGTGCGATAGATGTTCTTATTGTCTTCATCTTCCAGATTAAGGAAACTGAGGCACAAGGAGGCCACACAGCTAGTAAGCGGCAGAGCTATGAGTCACACCCAGACTGTGGCTGCAGTCGTTGTGCTCTTAAGTGCTGCACTGTGATGCCTCTCACTTTGCTACACTTGGAATATTCTCCTGCCCTTATCTTCTTTTACATCCGTCTTCCTCTCGACTCCTCTTTGAGAGCGGAGACTATCTTGTTCATCTGCATAGCCCAGCATTTAGCACAGGGTCCCACACAGTAGGTGCTCAGTAAAAGAGGAGATGTGCCAGTCTGGCTCAGCGTTGGAGGTAAGAGATTTGACTAGGCCCAGACCTGTGGTGAATATGAGTTTTGTGTTTTGTTTTGTGGAGAGCTTCCATTCTGGAGTCCCTGCATCTTCCCCTGGGATCTTACTCCATCAGTTATGACTCCTTTTCATCTCCAGCCGCTGCTTCTCCTTTAGCTCCTTCCCTTCTTTTCACTTTGCTGTCTTCTCACCAACAACTGAACAGTCTTCCTGCTCTGCTCCCACTTACTCACCATCCATTTGTTCATTCAACACAAGTTTCCCAAGTGCTCTCAAGGTCAGCCCTGGTCTCCAAGCATGACATTCCGAGACCCCCTTCCCAGCCTTAATGTCACAGAAAGACGGAAATGCCGTGTCCCTGTTCTCACCGATTTCATTTCTCTCTGTACCACTTCGGCTTTTCCTTGACTCTTTCACTCACTCTTCTCTCACCTCCTAGTGCCACCATTTTCCTCATCACATAGGTCACAAAGCTGATTTCTCTCCTTTGGTCTTCATATCCAATCTCCTACCAAAACTTGTTGATTCTTTACAATGTCTGTTCAATTTAGTCCTTTGTTTGCGTTATCACTGCCCCTACCCTACTAATAACAAGAGCTGGGCTTGGTGAGCACTTAGTGATAGGCGTGGGGCTTGGTGCTGGAAATAGAGAGGCAAACCAAAGAAGACCGTCTCTGCTCTCAAGAACCTCATAGTCCAGTGGGGGAGGGCAACAAAGAAGTAAATGACGGAGTATATAGTTGCACAGTATGCCAAACACTGTGAAGGAAATAAATAGGATACGGCGATAGATGATAATATAGGGAGGGGACCTGCTGTGAGTAGGTGCCTAAGGAAGGCTTCTCTGAGAAGATGACATTCAGGTTGAGACCTGTAAGATTAGTAGGATCAGCGTGGTGGAGAAGGAGTGGGGGATGTGGGGGAGGGAAGTATTTAACACCTTCCCCTGGCCCCCATCTGCGTTTCCAGCGTTATCTCCTGATGTTTCTCTACAAACCAATCTAGACTACTTGCCTTTTTTACCTGTGGGCAAGGCCTCTGTCTAGAATGTTTCCAGTCCCCATCTCTATGAAACCATTCAAGCTGCAGCTCAAGTGTCATTTTCCATGATGAGGTCACCGGTCACTCCAGAAGAGCTTCCCCATTCCCTTCTTTTGCAGCAGTCTAGCAGTTTATACTGAACTTACTCTGCTCTTCCTTGCATGGTACCTATTTGTCCATAATGTACTTCTCCAACTAGACAAAAAGCTTCTAGAAGGCTGAGACTGCACCCAAGTTATCTTTGTATCCCTCATAGCAGCCAATACATGCCAGACGCTCAATAAATGATTGTTGAATGACCTGTCCCTTTCTGGACCTCACTGTCTTGATCTTAAAACATGAGCAAGTTGCACAGAGGCTCTCTAAGGCCTCTCCTAATGATGATGATAAAATAGAATTCTGAAGGACATGTACTATGCTGAATCCCACTCAAAGAGACAGTTTGTGCCTTTTGCAAATTTTCAGTTCAAGGGAACAAATGAACAGTGATGTAGGTGACATAGAAGGCTTAAATACAGCTGCCAAAGAACATGGCACATGAGTACATTAGGTTTATACACAATTAAACACTACACGCAGTCAGAGGCTAGGAGCCTGCTGTGGGGGAGCAAAGGATCCATAGGAGATGCGTGGACTAGGACGGGGCAAACTTCCTTTTCCCAGTTGGGCAGAGGGGTAGAGTTCCAGGACAGCTTAAAAAAATAGAAAATGTTGTGATAGAAGAGGGTGCCGATTCTGATTTCTTACAGTTGGACAAAGAAATGGTGCTAGGGAAATACGGGCATGAATGTGCCAAACATACCACTAGATGCCCTCAAAGGAGAGTTCAGGTGTCCCCTGGTGGCAAGTAGGGGTTCCTGGTGGTAGTTCCCGAGGAGCGCTATTTGAGACAGTGTGAGGGTGGTGTCGGGGGAGGGCGGCGGAGGGTGGGGGCTCATGGAAGAGCAGTCAAGTGTGAGGGTCACCCGGGAGGTCTGGAGACTGTCCCAGCGCCCAGTGGGGAGTGATGTACCAGGTCTGTCTTTGAGGCTGAGCAATCGATGGCTTTGTTTGTGAAATTAAATGCAAGCTTTTCAGCTTTTAACTTTTCTTGAGGAACTAAAAAGGTTTGTGAACTACCTCTCTATTCTAGCTTATCAGAGAGGTTGAGGTATTCCTAGGCAGAATGAGAGGAAAATGCAAAACACGGAAAAAGAAATCAGAATGTAAAGGTAAAAAGATCCTAAGAAAGTCAAGGGGGAAAACCCCCTGCTGTTAAGTAGAGGAATGGAGACAACACAGGCGCCCTCCAGGGTCTGCTAGAGTTTACCCCGCTGAGGGTGAATTGGGTCATTCTAGAGAAGACACAAAAAGAAACACTAGAGAAGGTAAAGGGGAGTAAAAACCAGAGTCAAGACTATGATGAATAGAGGAATGCAAAACCAACAGCCAGAGAAGGTAAAGAACCCTGAATCACTGGGGCTGCCCCGTACTAGGTGGGCCGTCTTTCCAGGAGGAGTAAGTAGAGATCTGGAGAAGGAGAGAATGACAAGGACGTGTCAAGAGTTAGTGGGTGCAGGGGAACACGAAACCCTGCTGGAAAGCAAGTGCTGGGTAATAATAGCAAACGTTCGACGGTGCTTCCTGTGTGTCAGGTGTCACTCCAAGAGTAGTGTGTGTATTTGCTCATTGACTCTTTACGACAGCTCTGTGACTGTTGTTCCAGACATTTTCTAGATCAAGAAACTGAGGCATGGAGAGGTGAAGTAACTTACCCAAGGTCATACAGCTAGTAAGTGGGAAAGGAAGGATTGAACCAGGGCAGTTTGGGTCCGGGGTGTATGCCACTGGGCTCTGCTGCCTCGTCTAGTTCTTACCACTTCCCATTTCAGCATTTCTTTGCAGCCTGGCTTTTGCCCTCACCACTCCATTGAAACTGTGCTCTCAAAAGTCCGTATGGCTTCCAAGTCACCAAATTTTGTACCTTCACAGACCTCATACTCATCAGCCTCTCTGTCATATTTAACACTGTTATAACATTCTCCCCACCCAGACTTGAAACCTTTGCGTCATCTCTGATTATGTCTCTACAACAGTCCATACATTCACCATCACTGTTTTCACCACTATTATCCCAATTCAATTCTTCATTATTTTCATTCATTCAACAAACGCATAATTCTGTGTCAGGCCCTGGGAGTACAATAGTGAGCAAAAGATAGACATAAACAAATAATCATATAAATAAATATATATTTCCAAACTGATAAGTGCTATTAATGAAACTATGGGGCTTTATAAAAGGGTGAAATTGGAAAATTTTAATGGCCTCCAAATTAGTCTTCCTTGCTCTAGATTCTCCCTTCTCCAATCCAATTTATCCACTGTTTCCCAGGTCAATATTCCTAGAGTCTGTCTCTGACCCTACCCCTGCCCAGCTCTAATTCCTTCAGTGGCTTACAGAATAAAGTGCAAACTCCTTAGTCACATATTCGAGATCCTCCATAATCTGGTTCCAGCCTACCTTTTTAAGCTTTTCCTCACTGCTCCCCTTCAAGCACTCTAGGCTGCAAATCAACAAAACCATTCCCTGTTCCTCGTACAGAAAGACTACATGCCTTTGCCATGCTGTTGTTTTTCTGCCTGGAATTCCCTTCCCCTCATTCCTTATGGCCAAATCCTATACATTCTTAGAGTCCAGTTCAACCTTCTCCACAAAGCATTTCCTGAGTCCCTCCTTTGGAATCTCAGCACTGTCCCCCACTCTTACAGCATTCATGTTCTATCTTTGATATTGTAATCACTCCAATACAATAAGTGTAAGCCTAACCTCTTCCTTTATTAGACTGTAAGCTCATTGAGGGCGGGATCTGGGTCTAAATCACAATTATTCATTGGCTGGATGGACAGATAAATGAATGAATGAAGGAACAGATGACTGAATGAGGAGTTGGTGGCTTTCTGACTGACAACATGGAGGGGGCCGTAAGTATGCAGATATGATATAAATATTTTCTTTGATCATGTATTTCCGCTGCAGTTTAATAGAGCTGTGGGAAAGTGATCAAATCAGACAAATGCTTCCCACTTCCACCTTCCTCCACCTCTTATTCTAACAAGTGTACCTCCTGTAGGGATGAGTGGCCCCGCCAAAGGAGACACGGAATCATCTCCAAGGACTATGAAGTCATGGGCAGAAAATTCAAGGACTTGGGGGACCAGGTGCTATTTTCTTTTCTTCTTACAAAAGAAAACTGGTACTATGGAATAGAAAAGAATATACGGAAGATGAAATGGCTGCCTATTGAGATGGAATTTTAGAATAGGATTTGTCTTGTCTGGATCATAGTTTAAAATACTAGATTGCTGGGCTCCTGGCTAGAGACAGAGTTCTCTGTGATAACTGGGACAAATGTGCTTACCCAGAGCCTTGCTGATCTGATAAAGAGAACTTTAAATTGAAAATAGAGGGGGAATGAGAAAAATGTCCTGATAATATTATAAAATCAATTACTATGGATGATATCAGATATGACAACGAGAACAGCACTGGAAGAGGTGCCCATTTAGTCACAGAAGAATACGTCTGGGGAGAGTCATAAATAGAACTTACGGCTGAAGTTGTTTCTGCATCAATACACAGCACATACATTGGGTTGAGCCATATGAAATTGCCAATATTCAACCATTTTTGACCTACAAAAATGGCAACTTCATATGGTTCAACCTAATATTACAAAGTAAACTTGACATTTTAACTCAAGGTAATAAATATCAGCCAAGAGGTATCATTAAGACTTGGAGGAATGAAACAATTGGAATTTGGGAATTGGGAGGAGCACACTGTTAAGAAGAAAGGTGCCTTTGAGAATGGGAGATGACATTGTGCTGTATGCACAGAAACCCACAAATGTAAGGACAGAGCCCTCTACAGAGTTTGGTTAAAAGGAGAAAGGAGCAGGAGTCATGTAGTGTTAGCACATCACATAGCACCCTACAAAGTGGGGGAACCAATGAAGGATTCCTGATGCAGCTTACAAAAATGGCACAGGGCAAGATCCAGCAGCAATGAGGGACTTTGTCCAGTGTTGCTATAAATTTCATTGGCCTAAAAGAAGAACACTGAGAAATTCTTTACTTGTCTTGTTGACAGTATTACCCCTCAGAAAGTAAAGAAATCAACAAGAAGGACTGTTTGCTCTTCATGACCTAATTCTGACCAATGATGAAGAACTGATTGGTGAAATGGAAACTTGAAGAGCAACACTATTAACTCAGAGTTTTTAAGAGCATAAGGCCAGACGTGGTAAGGTATTTTGCCCTAGAATTCAAGAAAGAAGACTTCAAACGATTAGAGAAAATAAAAGTGGCGTGAGGGCAAAGAAAGAGCGGGCTCCAATAGATCTAGCTTTAACTCATGGCTCTGCCATTTTCTGGCTGTGTGACCTTGGTTAAATTACTTAAACTCTCTGAGGGTCAATTCCCCACAGGGCTGACAAGGGAGAGAGGGAAAGAGAAAGAAGGAGGGAAGGAAGAGCAACAGAAGGACACTCCCTCCTTCTCGGGGTTGTCATGGCAGTTAGATGAGATAGCACATGTGAAATGCTTAGCGCTTGGTAGGTATGCATTAATTGTTAGTTTCCTTGCACTTTCTATTTGGCCACCTTCCCAAAAGGGTTGAAAGGCCTAGAAACTAAATTATGACCACATAATTGTGAAGTATTTTAATGAAGAGGTAGAAGGAAAGGTATTTAAAGAAAATGATGTAAATGCACAGAGAATTCTTTGATAATGAGACATTAAAAAGGTGGAAAGAAGGGCATCTGACCAAGGATGGATTTAAAATAGTAACATGGAACTGCCAAAACCGTATCAGGAAGGCCTGACCCAAAGTGAGTTAATTCTAGGAGTAAGAAAAAGAGGCTGTTTTCAGTTTTGTTGGCATCAAGAAGCAAATGAAGGAGACCTTAAAGTCTGCAAGTTGGGGCAGATAGTATGTATTGTTTTAACTAAAATTAGCTTTGAAAATTATAAACATAATACAAGCACATGTAAAAAGAATTCCAATAGTACCACAGCGTGTAAAATGAGAAAGGAAATGGCGTAATGTTGCCAGACCACAAAGATAGAGAGAACCTCTTCCATTCCTAGTTTGCTTTGACTTCTCCACCCTACAAATTCTGTCCGTCAGGCTGGAAAGCATCGAGCAGACATTGGGCAGAGGGAACTGAGGATCACAGCAAGGAAACAAATTGTCTGATTTTGAGTCTTTTGGCCCAGACAAATTATATTTGGGGACGATGAGGGAACCTGTAGATGAGATCACTGCACTGGTGTTTGTAACCTTTGGGGCACCATGGGGCATAAGAAAGATGCTGGAAGCCTACATAAGGACATATGCTCCTTTTTAAAGAGAAGATGATAGATATCACAAGCTTTAGACAGGTAGGTTTCATCTTAATCACAGGCAAGTTTCTAGAATACATTATGGGAAGGGATGGTTTGCATGAGACCTAGAAGGGAACTAGTGATCACAACGGGTTCATAAAAGCCTTTACCTAAGAAAAGCTCAAGACAGACTAAGCTCACTTATGAGCTTAGTAAATGGGAATGGGTAAAGCAGAGGACTGTTGTAGACAGAGTGTATCTGGATTCGAGCAAGGGCATTGACAAAGTCACTCATGATATCTTTGTGAAAAAAATAGGAAAAATGTAGATAGTATAATTACTGAATGGGTGAATGATCATCCCAGAGTCTGCTAATTAATGGATTGATATTTAATTTATTTAGGTACTAGTTTATTATCTGTCGCCCCCCACTCGGATGGAAGCTCCTCAAAGGAGAGACTTGTCCTCTACTTTGCTCATGACTTTATCCCCAGTACCTCTAACAGTGTCCAGCGCAGAGCAGAAAGTGTTCAGGAAGAATTTGTTGCACGAATGAATGAACTTGGAGGTGGGACTGCAAGGCATGTTCCCAAGCTTTGTCTCAGCCCACTCCTATTCAGTGTGTTTTATCATTTATCTGGATAAAGACATTAGATGACATGCTGACAAAATATACAGATGACATGGGTCTGAGAGGGATAACAACATAATAAAGAGAGCCTCTCTCCAAAAAGAACAACTGGCAAGAGCAATTAAATCATGATAAATGCACTTAGATGAAAAAAACTGGAAATACGCGTTGAGACATTAATTAATGGCAGTATGCATGAAAAAAGACTTAGAAATTTTCATTCATTCTTTCAACAACTCTTTATTGAAAGTGCCAGGCACTGTGGATATACAGTGGTGAGGCAAACATACTGTCTGCCCACGTGGAACTTAACTAAGACTATTGAGGGAGACAGATATTAATCAACTCAGTCCATAAAGAAATACATATTTACAGACTGTGAAGAATAAAACAGAGTGCTAGGAGAGCATATGACAAGAGAACCTGACCTGGTCAGGGACGGTTTCTCTGAGGAACTGACACTTGAGCTGACTTCTCTAAGCTAAGTAGGAATAAACCAAAGTGAAGGCAAGGGAGACTAAACAGTAAGCCCAGTGAGTCAACAATATGAAATGCCTGCTTAAATGTGAGCGCGGTCCCTTGCCCTTTCCCTTGGTGGGCGCTCAGCTAGAGACTCAGCTTGCTTGCTTGCTTGCTCAGCTGAAGACTTGGCCAGAGTGTCTGCCAGGGCTCAGGCCTAAGGGACAGCCCTCATGGTCAGAATGGCAGGCTTAGGATCAAGGAGACAGCTGCATGCCTGAGAGATTGTCCTCAAACAGGGATATTGAGCAAATAAGTGAATATTTGAGGGTAACAGGAGCCAGGTTTCTCAATGTTGGAAGAGAGAGTTGCAAATATGGAAAGGAAGGAAGGCTAGAATAAACCCTCTGGTGTTGGATTCAAAATGGAGGTATCAGTATGAACTCAGTTTTATATACACTGTGTGTGTCTGTGTATATATATATACACACATATATAAATTCATATGCATGTACACACACACACACACACACTTATTTCCTAGCTCTGTCCACTGAGAGGACCTAGAAACAATAGCATCCCAGTAACAATGAGTACACCTAGCACCCAGATCTTGGGCACTAACTACCATTCTCCATTAAAAGAAACCAGGGATCCTTGGAGAAATTACTGATTCCAGTGCTGGGGCAGGAAAGTACAAGATGAGCCTGGAAGATGTTATTGGGTCACAAAGTAAGGAGGTTTTCAAAGAATGATGGGGACATGTCAAAAGGACAGAGGAACCAGCTTTGATCAGAAAAATAATGATAATAGTGGATTATGTCATTGACTAAATAGAAATCCATTAGTCTGTACTAAAACATTTTTTTGTTTTATTAAGATTATGATAGTTTACAACCTTGTGAAATTTCAGTTGTACATTATTGTTAGTCATGTTGTAGGTACACAACTTCACCCTTTGTGCCCTTCCCCCCCCCCCCCCAGTAACCACCAATCAGTTCTCTTTGTCTCTGTGTTTAACTTCCACCTATGAGTGGAGTCATACAGAGTTCGTCTTTCTCTATCTGGCTTATTTCACTTAACATAATACCCTCAAGGTCCATCCATGTTGTTGTGAATGGGACGATTTTGTCCTTTTTTATGGCTGAGTAGTATTAACACGTTTTTTTAAAGATTTTATTTTTCCTTTTTCTCCCCAAAGCCCCCCGGTACATAGCTGTGTTTTTTTGTTTTTTTGAGGCAGATTAGCCCTGAGCTAACTGCTGTCAATCCTCCTCTTTTTGCTGAGGAAGACTGGCCCTGAGCTAACATCCGTGCCCATCTTCCTCTACTTTATATGTGGGACGCCTGCCACAGCGTGGCTTGCTGAGTGGCGCTAAGTCTACACCCGGGATCCGAACTGGCGAGCCCCAGGCCGCCGTAGCGGAACGTGCGCACTTAACTGCTGTGCCACCAGGCCAGCCCCCGTAGTTGTGTATTTTTAGTTGTGGGTCCTTCTAGTTGTGGCATGTGGGATGCCGCCTCCGCGTGGCTTGATGAGCGGTGCCATGTCCGTGCCCAGGATCTGAACTGGCAAAACCCTGGGCTGCTGAAGCAGAGCGCGCGAACTTAACCATTAGGCCACGGGGCTGGCCCCTGTACTAAAACATTTTAAAAACATGAATAAATAAGTGGGGGTGAAGAAAATGCTCTACCTAATAAACACCAACTAACAACTGAAGAGGGAATGATGGAAATTAAAAAATTAACATTTAGTAACCATCACAGTAAAAACAGATTCAGGCATGAATCATCAATGGATGCCAAAACTACTGAGTGAAAGTTTAATGAGGAACAGAATATTTGGTTTCAAAGTATCTTTCACAAAGTACTTCATAATTACTTTTTAATCACTAAGCACCTGGTAGACACCACCTTAACTTTAAGCAGTGATGGGACAAATTGACACTGTATGTCTATTGGTGTGCTACACCAAGAAGAACACATCACTTTTGTGGTATGCCTACCAAAAAGGCAAAAACTGAATCTAATCATCAGGAAACATCAGACACACCCAAAGTGAGGTTCAAGCTACAACATAATTAGCCTCTACTCTTCAAAAATGTCAAGGTCATGAAAGGTAAAGAAAGACTGAGGAACTGTTTTAGTCTGCAGGAGATGAAAGAGACGTGACAACTAAATGCAACTTTTATGAAGGATTTTATTAGGACAATCAGTGAAATTCGAATGGGGTCTGTGGATTAGATGGTAGAATTCTATCACTGTTCATTTCCTGATCTTGATGGTTGTATTGTGGTCATGTAAGAGAGTATCTTTGTTTTTAGGAACAATACACTGAGGTACTAAGGAGTAATGGAGCAAGACGTCTGCAAATTAACCTCAAAGGGTTCAGAAAGAAACGCAGAGAGAGAACAATAAGGCAACATGGTAAAATATTGACAAATGGGGAAGCTGGGTGAAGGGTTATGGCAATTCTTTGTGCTTACTTGCACCTTTTCTGTAAGTGTGAAACAATTTCAAAATCAAAAGTTAAAAAATGTTAATATAAATCAGCTGGGGAAGAAAAGCCACTGTGGTCTTGCAGTGCACCAATGCAGGTCTAGCCAGAAAGCGGCTGCTGAGCTCTGTGTGGGTCAGAGCTCACCGCTCTTGGAAGGCGAGGTGACCACGTCCTGTGAGGAACAGGTGTGGGGTCTGAGGAGGTTTAACTGGAAGAAGAAAAAGCCAAGAGGACAGGGAGGGGCCTGACTCCTGTCTTCAGTCTCCAAAGGGCATCTGGGACAGAGAAAGCACACTTGTTCTAGGGAGACTAATTTCTGTTCAGTTTGAGGAAGGGCTTTTTACCAATTAGCAAAAAAGGTAGATTGAACTATCTCAGGAGTTCCCTGTCATCGGATATGTTCTGATAGAGACTGGACAACCAATTCTCAAGGATGTCATAGATTTCATGACTCCCATCAATGCCCAAAGACCACTAAGGTCCTCCTGATGAAGAGCCTGTGGTTCTCTGTCATCTTCAGGTATTGGGAATTTGAGCACTTCTGGAAAAAAAGGCACCCTGTGTTGGACCGAGGTGAACACTCCCTTTTGTTCACATGGGGCATGAATCATCTTGCTCTCACATGGGCTATTTCAATATATATACTTCTTGGCACTTTGGGAAATTCATTTGTCCCTCAGAAATGAGCAGTAAAAGCAACAGTAAAAGCCAAAATACTTTTATTTTAGAAAATTTCATTTAACAACATGAAAATAGGGCCTGAGAAAACAGAAACAAAAGCTCAAGAGAAAGTTTCACAAGAATTTAAATACTCAACATCTCAGGACCATAGATCTTCTTCAAGTTGCTGTCAGCTTGCCTGCTCCTATGCCTTGTTCCAGCAGTTCTCACTCTTTACTAAAAAGTGAGCCCTTGTTTTTATCTAATGCTTCCACAAGCTGACTATACAGAACATTCATCTGGGAAAGAGAATAGCAAATAGATTCCTTCAGAGGAAAGGAAATGTGGGGAAGCGTCTGGACCCACGGTGATGGCTAGCGAGTCTAACCCTTACCTTCCGAGATTTGAGGAGCCACTTTGGGGAGAAAATACAGTACTCTCTTGGGGAAGAGGGATCCCATCACATGAGGTCCGTTTACTAGGGACAGGCGGCTATCATAAGGGAGAAGGTACTTAAAACATAAAAGATCCTTTGCTCTTACTTGGTAATAAGAGTTTTTCTCCCCAGAGCCTCTCCTGGTTAGCTAATGGCCCACAAGTCTGAAACTCAGACTAGTTCCTAGAGAGAATGCCTTTTTAAACAGTCACGTTTGCTCAGAGGCCAATCCTTCCCTACATGCACCAGCAGTGACAGTGATGTGTCTTTCCAGCGCTCACCCTTGGCATTCCTCTTAATTAGATTCCATTTGCTAGCCCTCAATTCCCCCACGTTCACCATCCTTCCTGGTTTCTACTCTTAGAAACTACTACTTACAGTCCCCTAACTCTTGCAGCTCTCTGGAACCACTGAGAGGAACGACAATCAAGATCCTTTCCTAGTCAAGCAAGGTAGAGTCCCACTGAGAGCCCCGGTAGAACCCCGCTGCCGCCCGAGTCATGCCGTCCACCCAGGCCATCTCCCTCCTCACCTGAATTTCATAGCTTCTCCTGAGGGAGCCAAGGTGGTCAAGGAAGCGCAATGCCAGGCCGCACCATTTTTCAGCAGATACATACTTGCTACGGCTGTACATAAATATTCCAATATTCCAGGACTTGACCATCAGCCAGAGAATCTCCGTTTCTGGGTAGCCTTCCTGAAATCCAAGAGCAGTGGGTTTACAGTTAGAATGGTCACAATCATGTGGCACTGACTATCAGTGCTGCATCCCATTATTATTTTACAAACAACGGTGCTCTGCTAACACCAAGGAAGGAGCCACAGGACCCATGAGCAGTGCCCTGCCCCTGGAGAGTAGCAGGTGAGCACCTTGAAGGTTTGGTCAGCTGTAGAACGCTCCACAGCAAGACTTCATGAAGTGACATACAAACTGGAAAAGCGACGAGGCCCTCTTGGACTGAGGCCTGGTCTCCCTGAAGCAGGAGAAAATCCTGTATCCTGTTTGGGGCTTCCCTTGGTGCTGTCCTCAGTCAGTTATCTCCCCAAAACCTACCTCTAATTTTCAGAGAAAGTTATCAAGAAGCAGTTTTATTGAATTCCTTAATTTCCTTGACCTGAATCAGTCTGTTTTTGGAATAGAAATTGTATTAATCTTTATTTTTTGCAAATATATAGAAAGATTTATTTTAAGGAACTGGCTCACACAATCACGGGGGCTGGCAAGTTTGAAATCGTAGGTAGGCCAGCAGGCTGTAAATTCAGGTAAGAGGTGATGTTGCAATCTTGAGTCTGAAGTCTATAGGGCAAGCCAGCAGGCCGGAAACTCAGGCGGGATTTCTATGTTACAGTCTTGAGGCAGAATTCCTTGTCCGGGAAAACAGATTATGGAGGGTAATCTGTTTTACTTAAAGTCAATTGATTGTAATTTTTTAAAATATTAATCTTTAGTGTTGACAATATCTACCTAGCCATGAACAAAGGGCACATTTCTAAGATGGCCCCTTCTCTCTGAGTGGTCTTTAACATGGCTGATCACAAGGTTTTCCAATAGTGACAAGGATTAGTCTCAGGAGATACTTTCTCAGAATGTGTATAGGAGATGGGCCGCGAAGGGGGCATTCGCGTGCTCGTTCCATGTTAAAGCCCTTCATCTACTCGACAGGTCTCAGGCCCCTGGAGGGGGAAATGTGGTAGAAGACTTAGGCAGCAGTTTCTTGAGAGCGTCCATGACCTCGTCTCAGCTATAATTCTTTCACTCATTTGGGTCTATAAAAATTACTGTGCATGAAACACTATGAGGAGGGTGCTAAGAGGGACAAGACAAAGCTCTTGTCCTAAAGGACACATAGTGCCTTTGGCGAGACAAGGCATCCACATATAAAGAGGACCACACAGAGTATGTGATTAAGGGCTAGTGAGAGTGACACATGCATTAGGTGTTCTAGTTCAGTAGAAGAAACACGCATTAGGCTGGCACAGTCAGAAGAAGTCTGGTCTCTGCTTGAAATGCCACCTCCCATCCTTGTCCACTTGGTAAACCTCTACTTTTTTTGAAATTCACAAGCAGAATTAGTTACTTCTCTCTCTCTGTTCCCATAACAAGCTTTACACTCCTCTATAAACTTATATCACATTGTTTTGAAACTGTTTATATATTTATCTCCTCCTCCAGACTGTCGAGCTCCTTGAGGTGCAGGGAAGTTTTCCTGTTCATCTTTATATCCTCAGAGTCCAGCATTGCACCTGGCCCATGATAGGAGCACAATAGGTGTTTGCTGAATGAAGAAATTAATGAAAGAGTGAACAAATGAATCAATATCCAGTCAAATGCTGCCTCCTCAGTGAGGCTTTCCCCGACTCTCCACAATTCATTATTCACAGTGCTTTATCCTACGGCACTTTGTTCGCAGCACTGCACCAGCACTTCCAACACTGTATCGTCTGTCTCCTCCACCAGGCTGGGAGTTCCTTGAAGGTGGAATGTCATCTACCCTTGTGTATCTACAGCCTGGCACAGTGTCTGACAGCGTTGTGATTTTAACTGAAGGAATGAACAGATGACTGAACAGACGACTGAACAGACATGGTCTTAGGGTAGATGAACAGCATCTCGATACACAGAGGTCATATGAAATGTCCAGAAGAGGCAGATCCATCGAGACAGAAAGCAGATTGGTGCTTGCCAGGGCTTTGGGCAGGGGGATGGGGAGTGACTGCTAATGGGTGTGGGGCTTCTTTTTGGGGTGATAAAAACGTTCTGGAATTAGATACTGGTGATAGTTGCCCATTTTGTGAATATACTAAAAACCACTAAGTTGTATACTTTAAAATTGTGAATTTTGTGATATATGAATTATATCTCAAAAAAAAAATACAGATATACAGAGAAAGAGAAAGGCATTCCATATGGTTAGAACAGAATAAATAAAGACTTGGATTGTGCTTGAGACTGGGCATGTCTCAGGGAGATTAATAGTTGTTTGGCCTAAGCAGACAATTTATGTAGGGAAATTAACGGGAAATAGGACTGGAAATGTAGGATGGGGTTACCTAAGCAGTTCCTAAAGCTTTTCCTCAGAACACTAGTGTCATGGAAAATGTTAACAGATGGTCAATAAAAATAGAATTCTTTAGTCAAATGTGTCTTGGAAGTGCTGCATGCTATATACACCCTCTTGGAGTGTTATAATGCACAGTAGTTCGTTCATTAAAAGTTCTAGGAAGTTTTATAGTAAGGAAACCATGTAACTTTGCTTAAGCTAGGGTATATAGATCGTTTACTAACATCTTGCGGGATGTAATTTGTAAAACGTTGGACTGGAGTGTAAAGGGTTTTGCAATACAGGCCACAGATTTTGGAATTTATTCTGCTGGCAATGAGAAGTCACTGAAACTTTTTGAGAAGGGAAGTGATAGGATGAAATTAGAATTTTAAGAAGACTGAAATGCCAGGACCTAAGTGTGAGGAAACACAGATAGTTAGACCTGTTTAAATGAAGTTTTAAGAGTCTAAGAATGAAGTGACGAGGGTCAGAAACAAAATAGTGACAATGGAAAGGCAAAGATGTAAGAAACATTCTAAAGAAGAATCAACAGAACTTGGTAACTGATTTGATATGGGGAATGAAGGATAGGTCAATTGGAAATGGCTCTAAAGTACATAGTTTGAGTGGCTGAGACAATGCTGATGTGATTCAAAGAAGAAAATGGAAGGAAATGTTTCTGGGGATAAAAGATCAAGATAATGATAAGTTCTATTTTAATCATGTTACAATTGAGGTAACTGGAGATATCATGTAGGCTGTTGCAGATATGGACTGGAGTTCAGGTAACAGTTGAGTGTATCAATTCACTTAAAACAGAGTATAGAATATAGAGAAGGAAAGAATAGAGCAATATTGGAATCATTCATAGTTGTGTGGTAAGAGGGAAAAGACAACACAGAGGCGTGGTGAGAAAATAAAGGACAAAGGAAAAGAGAATTTCACTAAGGAGACAGTGGTCAATAATGAAAGCCAGGGTAAAGAAAGAGGCCATCAAATTTGTCTAGGAGGTGGTAATTAGTGGCCTTGTGGAGTGCGGGGTGGCTAACAGTCAGGGAAAGAGTGGCTCAAAATGAGGACAGACAGGTAAGCAGGGCCTTGTAGGCCACATTCAGGATTTTGGTCGTTAAGACCAATGGGAAACTACTGAAGAAGATTAAGCAAGGTCGCACATATTTGAAAATTTAAAAGATCACTCTGGTTGCTGGATGGAGAAAGGTATAGAAGAAAGCAAGAGATGCAAGGAGACCAGCTAAAAGGTTCCTGCAGTAGCTGAGGCAAAAGATAACTTGAGCTAGGTTGGTGATGGTGGAAGATGGGAAGAAGTGAATGAATTTGAGATATTTAGGAGGTAGAATTAACAGGACTTGGTGATGGATTAGAAAGGGGAGTAAGGGAGGAGTTGAGGGTGAGTCCTCGATGTCTGGCTTGGCAACTGGAAGATTGATAGTGTCATTCAGTGAGTTAGGGAATACTGGAAGAGTTTTATTTTCATTTGCATTCGCTGCCCTCATGTCCAGCATTGCTCAGGAGAAACATTAATCTTTAATTAAAAAAAAATGCATCCATGCAGTTACTCACCCCAAAATGACATAGACTTGCCCAGGTGAAATGCAAATCAATGCCAGCAAACAGAGGCGTTTGCTCTTATGACTTTCTGGGGCTCATATTTGAAGCCAGTTTTCTCTGTCCTCAACATCTTCATATATATGGCAGTCCTACATATATCTAACAAAATTGTAGGTGTTCTGGAACACAAATGCCTGTCTTTTTAGGCTCTCCACAGGGTTCCTGAAGTGAATATTGTGTACATCAGCTTTACTAAGATAAAATTCACATACCATACAATTTACCTAAAGTGTACAATTCAATGGTTTTTAGTATAGTCACAGAGTTCTGCAACCATCCCCACAATTTTAGAACATTTTCATCCCCCTAAAAGGAAACCGTGTGCCCGTTAGCAGTCACTCCCCATTTCCTCCAATACAGGCCCCCACCATCCCTAGGCAGCTACTAATCTAATTTCTCTCTCTCATAGATTGGCCTATTCTGGGCATTTTAGATAAATGGAGTCACACAGTATGTAGGCCTTATGACTGACATCTTTCACTTAGCATAACGTTTTCCAGGTCCATCAATGTTGTAGCATGTGTCAGTACTATACCACATTTTGTTTGTCCATTCATCAGTTGATAGACATTTGAGTTGTTTCCATTTTTGGCTATTATGAATAATGCTGATATGAACATTTGTGTATGAGTCTTTGGCATATATTTTCATTTCTTATGGGTATATACCTAGAAGTGAAATTCCTGGGTCATGTGGTAATTCTATGTTTAACCTTCTGAGGAAATACCAGACTGTTTTCCAAAGCAGCTGTACCATTTTACAATCACACAGTGTATGAGGGTATCAATTTCTCCACACCCTTGTCCATACTCATTATCTTTTTGATTATAGCCATCTTAGTGGGTGTCACGTGGTAGATCATTGTGTTTTTATTGGCCTATCTCAGATGACTAATGATGTCAAGAATCTTTCCATATGCTTATTGGTCATTTGAACATCTTCTATGGAGAAATGTCTATTCAGATCCTTTGCCCATTAAAAAAATTTAGTTGTCTTTATATTATTGAGTTATGAGAGTTCTTTATATATTCTAAGTACAAGTCCCTTAACAGATATATGATTTCCAACGTTTACTGCTTTTCTGTGGGTTGTCTTTTCACTTCCTTAGTGGTGTCCTTTGCAGAAAAGTTTTAATTTTGCTGAAATCTAATTTATTTATTTTTTAATTTTATTGCTTGTGCTCTTGGTGTCATTTCTAAGAAACCACTACCTAATCCAAGTTCACAAAGATTTAAAACTACGCTTCTAAGAGTTTTAAAATTTTAGTTTTATATATAATTCTAAGAGTTTTATAATTTTAGTTTATATGTACTTACAGTTTTTATAATTTTAGTTCTTACATTTAGGTCTTTGAGGCATTTTGAGCTAATTTTTGTATACAGTGAGGTAGGAGTCCAAACTCCATTCTTTTCCACGTGGCTATCTGCTTGTCCAAGAACTACTGTTAAAAAAATCTTTTACACTGAAGTCTTGACAACTTTGTCAAAAATCAATTGGCCATAAATGTGAGGGTTTGTTTCTGGACTCTTAATTCTATTTCATTGATCTATGTCTATCCTTATGTCAGTACTGCACTGTGTCGATTACTGTAGCTTTGTAGTAAGTTTTAAAATAGACAATTCAACAAAAATAGTTATAATTACTTTATATAATTTTATGTGTTTCGAAGAAACTAAGAGAAGTAAGGAATGCAAGTCCTATTCATAGTTTGTTATATTAACCTTCTAATTTACCATTTCTGGTCCTCTTCATTTCTTCCTGTGGCTTAGAGTTATTCTCTAGTGTCATTTCCTTACTCCAAAACAGGCTCCCACCTGCCTTCTTTGTGCTGTGATTTTTATATTACATTTTTCTATGTTAAAAGCCAAACAAAACAATTATATAATGTGTTTTATACATTTGGTTTTTAAATCAGTTAAGAGAAGAAAGGAGAAGAAACATGCATTTATAATGTCTTTTATAATTACATAATTACTGGTGCTTTTCGGTTTGTTTGGATTTGAATTATTGTTTGGAATCACTTTCTTTCAACCTAAAGAACTTCCTTTAGTATTTATTGTAGGCAGGGCAGCTAGCAATAAATTCTCTTGGTTTTTCTTTATCTGGTGATGTCTTCATTTCACCTTCATTTTTGAAAGATAATTTTGCTGGTTATAGGATGCTGGTTAACTGTTGTTTTCTCTCATCACTTTGAATATGCCACTGCTTTCTGGCCTCCATTGTTTCTGATGAGAAGTCAGCTGTTAATCTTACTGGAGCTCCTTTCTAAGTTCTTTTTTCTCTCCTTTCAAAATTTCTCCATGTATTTAGCTTTCAATACTTTTAGTATTATGTTTCTGTGTGTGGATAACTGTGTATTCTATTTGAAATTCGTTGACCTGCTTGGATGTGTAATGTTTTTCATCAAATTTGGAAATTTTTCAGCCATTATTTCTTTCAATATTTTTTTCTGTTTCCTTCTCTCCTATGCTTGATACTCTTGCCATGTGTATGTTGGTTCTTCAGATTGCATAATCTATCCATCTATCTTCAAATTTGCTGATTTGAAACAGCTGGGTTCTGCCAGTAGCTTTATAACAATCTACTGTTGAGCTTCTCTAGTGAATTTTTAATTTCACGTATTGTACTTTTCACCTTCAGATTTTTCATTTGATTCTTGAAAAAATATTCTATGTCTTTATTGATATTCTCTCTTTGATGAGACGTTGCCATCACACCTTCTTTACTTCTTTTAGCATAGTTTCCTTTAGTTCTTTGAACCTGTTTATAATGGTTGCTTTGATATCTTTGTTAAATCTGATATCTGGGTCCTGTCCCAGATAGTTTGTGTTGCTTGCTTTTTTTCCTGTGCATGGGTCAGACTTTCCTGTTTCTTTGCATGTCTCATATTTTTTTGATGAAAAATGAACATTTTAGGTAACATATTGTAGCAAATCTAGAGACTGAGTCCCCCCAACCTGGGGCTTGTTTCTGTTGTTTTTTGTGTATTTATTTCTTTAGTAACTTGACTGGGCTATTTTAGCAAAGTCTATTTCCCTCACATGTGAAACTTGTTAGGTTGCCTCTCAGACAACACAGCCTTGGTTATGCACATGGTCACCCTGGGATGACAGGGTTTCGTAGGGCTCTCTTTGACTTTCTCTTTCTCTGATGTCTCTATTAAGCTGTCTGACTGCAGGTATCACACCCAGCTACTCCACTAATTGCATAATGATTGCTGTATTGTTTTCAGCAATGCCTGGGGATATAAATTGTGCAGCGTTTAAGTGCACATGTTTGGCTTCTCGGTGGCCCGGGGTTTGCTGGTTCGGATCCTAGGTGTGGACATGGCACCGCTTGTCAAAAGCCATGCTGTGGTAGGTGTCCTGCATATAAAGTGGAGGAAGATGGGCATGGATGTGAGCTCAGGGCCAGTCTTCCTCAGCAAAAAGAGGAGGATTGGCAGTACTTAGCTCAGGGCTAATCTTCCTCAAAAAAAAAAATTAAATTCAGGCTACTTTGCGGAGGTGGTCTTTGAGGTTTGTTCTGACTCCAGTAAAGCTCTTATTAGCTGTCTCTTTTCATGGTTCGTTCTGGTAATCTAGCTGGTCTGAGAGTTAGCTTGTTGTTCAAATAGAACTACTATCCTCCTTTTAAGTGCTTACCACCCAAATCTCCATTATTTGCAAGAGCATTCTTTGGCTTGAGCTTCCCCACATCCGGTTTCAAGTAAAGTCAGTACCTTTGGAGAGAACTTTGAAGCTCTCTGTTCTTACAGATTGCCTTTCCCCCTGGGAAAAATCTGAGCCCCCTACTCCGAGCTCTGGGGGGGGACAGTGGACCCCTTTTCTCTGAGTGACACTTCTGCTTTAAAAGCAGGGTGCTGGGTAGGGTGGTCTTCTTGACTTGCCTCTTTGGGTGTGGAACCTCTGCCCTAAGAGTTAGCTGGGGCAAGGGAAACCAGGGTTCCAATATTCTTGGTCTGACTTGCCTGAGGTAGATCCTCTGCCATACAAGTGGAGGATGGGTGAAGGAAGGCCTCATTCTTTAGGCCTTACTGGCCAGAAATTTAGCCTTTGCAACTTGGAGCTCAAGGTGGAATGGGAAGTGCTGGCAGCCTGCTGTTCTTTGTGAGATACCATATCCCTTGACAGGGAGCTGACAGAGTGGGAGGATCGTTTTCTTGGTCACACTTGCCTGGAGTGGAGCTTCCATCAGGGTGAGCTAGAGGAGGGACAGGAAGGGAGTGGGTCATGGCTCAAGTGCCACAGACGCTCATGGTTCTTACCAGGATTTAGTAGATTTTCTTGAATAGATCTTCATTTTCTGTATTCTCTTAGGACAATTTCCAGAGACTTTAAAGTTTGTTTTTTAAAAAATAATTTTCAACAGTTATGATTGTTTTGCTGGGGAGCAGATCCATTCAGATTCTCATGCTGCCATTCCAGAAGGGGAAGTCTCTAGAAACCTCATTTTATTGATAAGGAAACTGAGGCCAAGAGAGGTAGTGCCATCTGCCCAGGGCCACACAGTAGGTTTTTGGCACAGATGAGACTAGAAGCCAGGTGCACTCACTCTTGCTTGAGTGCTCGACTGGTTATACTCTATATGTTTAATGTTATCCCAAGCATACTCTCTAACTTGATGAAAATCTCTCCAGATATTTGCATCTGATGTTTTGACAAAGAAATGTATTTTTGTTTATATAGATTTCCTTGATTAATTGTGTGGTTGAACAACTTTTGCATATGTTTATTAGCCAGTTGCATGTCTTCTATTGTAGCTTACCTAATCATAGCTTTTGCCTATTTTTTCTAGTGTTGGTAATCTTTTTCTTATTGATTTTTAATTTAAGTATGTTACAAATGTCTTATCCAAGTCTGTGGCTTATTTTAAAACTTTCTGCAGTATGTTGAGTCATTTATTAATGTATGTAACTGAATCCATTTTTTTCCTGTAACAGCTTCTGGATGGGTCCTCTGCACCCCATAATTCAAAAAATATTTTCCTCTGTTTTCTCCTAATACTTTTATAACTTTGATTTTTATGTTTAGCGCTTTAATCCATTTGGATTTTCTTCTTTCTTTCTTTCAAACTTTATTTTTATGGATGGTATGAGATAAAAAGTAATACTAATACTTACCACTTTTATAGTACTTACTATAAGCTAGACACTGCTATAAGTACTTTACATATATTAACTTATTTAATACTACTAATAACACTGAAAGATAGGTATTATTATTATCTTTATTTTACAGATGAGGAGACAGAAGCCTACAGAGTTAGGTAATATGACCAAGGCCATACAGCTAATAAAGGGTGGAGCCAGAATTTGAACTGCCAGTCTGGCTCCAAAGTCTGTGTTCTTAACTAGGGAATATCTCTTCTTTTGAGAAAAGAGTTAAGATGAGTAAATAGGTACAGTGGCAGAATGTTATGGTTGAAACATGGACCAGTGAGGGAACTCGTACTTGATGCCCTTGATCTTCTCAATTAAAAGATATAATGAGGGGCTGGCCCCATGGCTGAGTGGTTAAGTTCGCGTGCTCCACTTCGGTGGCCCAGGGTTTTGGTGGCTGAGGGTTTTGCTGGTTCAGATCCTGGGTGCGGACCTAGTACTGCTCATCAAGCCATGCTGAGGCGGCGTCCCACATAGCAGAGCCAGAAGGACCTACAACTAGAATATGCAACTATGTACTGGGGGCTTTGAGGAGAAGAAGGAAAAAAAGATATGATGAGACCATCTAATGGAGTCATCGTGAGGTAGGTCTAAGTTGTTTTGAGATTAAGAAAGTATTTTTATGAGAGTAGAAAAGGCTTGAAGCCGCCACTTTACTTGAGTTTGCAAAAAGGTTGATAGGAACGAAAGGATTTCTGAGCAGTGATAAGAACTCATTTAAAGCTTAACAGCATGAATTTGTACAGTCCCAAATTTGGATGGTTCTGTGCTTTTCTTTAGTGAGTCTTCTGTTCAAGACCAGGAGAAGGACTGATGGTGGTGAGTCACTAGGTGTAGAAAAAATGAAACAGCAGGCATGACCAAAAAAAAAAAAAAAAGAAATGTGGTTAGACTGGACTATAAGAGAGCGGGAAGAGTTAAGTTATTTGAAGAAGTCAAAGTGAGAGTAGAGAATAGGTGTGGGGAAGTAAGAGAGATTAGTCAGTAGAAAAAGTCTGAGTTAATCTTGGATGTGGAGCTGATATGGGACACAGACATTGGCTAAAGGAGGGCAAAAAACTATGAAGTGGATGAATTGCTAACATGGATGCCAAAGTCACTTAGGATAATAAACTGAAGTCATCAATGATTGACAAATTGGCCCAGGAAGTGCCAGTTCATGACGAGACTGATGATTAAGAGACAGAAGATATAGATTTTAAGCAAAGAGAAGTAGCAGGAAGATGGTGTGTAAAAAGTGCAAGTGACACCAGGAAGCAAGGATCCAGGTAATTTAGTTCTTTCTTCTGCTGAGAAAAAGGGAGTGTGAGAAGGTGAGACCTCCACAAAAATGATTAGTGAGGTACATGTTGTCTTGAGGGAAGATCCTGCTTTGTTCTAAAAGGAAGAAGGGAGAAGAGGCGAAGGTTGATAATAAAGAGAATATTGCCTACAATTGTGTGGGGAAAACCCTATCTTGTTTTTTTGGGTTGGATGAGGTTATAGATAGCCTTGAGAGTGAGGGTAAAGATTTAGAAAATACAGAGCTATTAGAGATTTGGTGGAAAAGGAGATTTTGGAAAAAGGGAGCCAAGTTTGTGTTTGGGGGAGATATTAGATAGGGATGCAAAGGAAAAACTTGAGAAGAGAAGAAAGAGCTAGAGACCAATCAGCAAACTAACTACAGAAATCCAGAAGAGACACAATATCAAAGCTTGACTCAAAGATGTCTTTGTAAGAACCTCAATTCCAGTCTCAAGGAGATGTGAAGCTTGGAAAAAGGAAGATTTAGATGAAGGAAAACCCAAGCGCCATTGTGCTATGAAGAAAGAACATTGGGTTCAATTCTCAGCTTTGCTGTTATGTAGTTGTATGACCTTGTGTAAGATATTTAATCTTTCAGTGCCTCAATTTACAAAATAATAAGGTTGGGTTAGGTAACCTCAAAGATCATTAATTTCCAGTTCTAAATTCTATCAGTCAATGAATGGAACTTTACCTCTCATTTCCTTTAGATCCCAACAGTCTTGTTTATAAGCTAATATAAGATGATTGGTAGAAGTAGAAATTCTGCCAGTTGAACCAGAAGACCAAAGAAGAGAAGAAAGATGATATTGACAAATGAGTAAGCAGAGCTTCTCAAACTTTAATGTGCATACAAGTCACTTGGGGATCTTGTTTAAATGCAGATTCTGATTCAGTACGTCTGGGCTGGGGCCTAAGATTCTACACTTCTACCAAGCTCCCAAGCGGTGCTGATGCTGCTGGTCCATAGACCACACTTTGAAGAGCAAATGACTAGAGAATGTACCTCAGTAGTTTGAACCACCTTAGCTTCCCATGTAAAAGAAAAGAGGCTGCTTTCTTCTGGGCTTCTTCTTGGTTACACAACAGGCCTGTGTGACTCTTTGTGACTGAGATCAGCTGTGAGGGTTAGGTTTGTCTCTCCTCTGTAAGCATAGGGTTTCCCTCCCACTATCTATGTTTCTGTATGGTCTTAAAAATGAACCAGGGAACTTCTACTTCTATGAGATGGAGTAGATGTACTTATCCCTATTTCTTCTGCTAAGTGCAACTAAAACCCTGGACGTTATTCATAAAACAAACATAAGAAGACTCTGAAAGGTGGAGAGAAGAAGGAAGACTGGCTAGGGACCTTGAGGCCAAGGAATGACACAATGGTGAGTTCCCTGGGTTTTCTCTTTGCTTCATACATCCCAGAGTTGGTGCTAGATATGCCAACAGGTACAGACATATTAAAAACTCCAAGAAAAGTCTGCTCTCTTTAGGCAAAGGACCAGGAAAAGGGGAGCAATGCAAGAAAGAAAACCTTTAGACAATAACTGCTTTATTACAGCCAAACATCAGAGAAAAAAATGTGGTCCCAGCCCCACCCACTCCAGCAAAAGCCAAGTGGGGAGCCTTGACTTCCACCCTTGTGAGCGTGTGATGAGGTACCCCAACCACTGTCTAGGTGGTGTCAGAGAAGGCCAGCTAGGGCGATGAGACTTTCATACCCAATGGCTGGTAATGAGGCATTCTCCCACCGCCTGAGGCATAAGTGGAGCCTGATTTCCGCCCCCACCCCGGAGTAACAAGAGGCCCCTCTCCCTCCCTGCTGGAATGGTGTCAGAGGAGGAATAAATCTACAAACACTTGTGGAGAGGCAGGACTTTCACTGTCACACAGCATGTAATGAGGCCGCCCCCACCAAGGTGTTAGTGGAGACCATGTGAGGCGCCATCTTTACCCAGCAGTAACAAGGAATCCTCCACCTTGAGTATCATTGGAGGCCAAGTGGGGAACCTGAGTTTCTATTTCCATCTGGAAGTAACAAGGCTGAACTCCTCCTCTGCCATAGCAGTGTCAGAGATAGCCAGCTAAAACAGAAGGTTTAAATGAGATCCAGAGTGTCATAACATAATATGAAAATGTCCAGGTTTGAATAAAAAAATTACTCGTCATACCAAGAATCAGAAAGACCTCAAACTGACTGAAAAAAGACAATCAATTGATGCCAACACCAAGAGGACAGAAATGCTACAATATCTGACACAGATTTTAAAGTAACCATCATAAAAATGTTTCAGTGGACAATGATGAACATATTTCAAAAAATAAAAAAATAGAAAGCCTTGGCAAAGAAATAGAAAGTCTCAGCAAAAAATAAATTCAAACAAAAACAGAAGATATAAAGAAGAACAAATGGAAATTTTAGAACTGAAAAATCCAATGGCTGAAATAAAGACCTCTACGGATAGGTTCAACGGCAGAATGGAGAAGGCAGAGGAAAGGTCAGTGAACTCAAAGCTAGAATAATAGAATTTACCCAATCTGAATGACAGAAAGAAAATAGGCTGGAAACATAAGAGAATAGAGCCACAAGGGACTTGAGGGAAATGACAGAGGTTCTAACATTCCTGTCATCAGATTCCTGGAATAGATGGAAAGAGAAGAAAAAGAAGGTGAGGCTGAAAAAGTACTAAAGAAATTATGTCCCAAAACTCACCAAATTTGGCAAAAGACATAAACCTATAGATTCACAAAGCTGAGTGAAAGAAATCCACCTCAAGACACATCACAGTCAAACTTCTGAAAACTGAAACCAAAGAAAAAATATTGAAGGCAGCCAGAGAAAAACAACACTTTACTTTTTTTTTTTAAAGATTTTATTTTTTCCTTTTTCTCCCCAAAGCCCCCCAGTACATAATTGTATATTCTTCGTTGTGGGTCCTTCTAGTTGTGGCATGTGGGACGCTGCCTCAGTGTGGTTTGATGAGCAGTGCCATGTCCGCGCCCAGGATTCGAACCAACGAAACACTGGGCCGCCGGCAGCAGAGCGCATGGACTTAACCACTCGGCCACAGGGCCAGCCCCAACAACACTTTACTTATAGGGAAAAAACAAGGTGAAGAAGAGCAAATTTCTCATCAGAAGCCCTGAAGGTCAGAGAGAAGTGGCACAGTATTTTTGAAGTGCTGAAAGGAAAGAATCATCAACCTGGAATCCTATAACCAACCAAAATATCTTTCAGGAATGAAGGGGAGATCAAGACATTATTAGATAAAAGGAGAGTTTATCAGCAGACCTACTCTAAAAAAATGTCTAAAGGAAGTTCTCTAAACAGAAAGGAAACAAACAAAAAAAAAACCTTGGGGGGCTGGCCTGGTGGCATAGTGGTTAAGTTCATGCACTCTGCTTTGGCAGGCTGGGGTTCATGGGTTCGGATCCTGGGTGAAGACCTACATACTGCTCATCAAGCCATGCTGTGGCAGTGTCCCACATACAAAATAGAGGAAGACTGGCACAGATGTTAGCTCAGGGCCAATATTCCTCATCAAAAAAAAAATAATAATAATAAGGAAAGAAAGAAAGGAAACCTTGGACTATCAAAAGGGAAGAAAGAAAATGGTAAAATTATATTTTTATATAGGTAAATACAATAAGCTTTACTTCTCTTCTTGAGTTTTCTAAATTATGGTTGAAGGTTGAAGTGGAAATTATAATACTCATATGGTTCTAAATGTATACAGAGGAAAATTTATGACAATTATATTATAAGTGGGGGAGGGTAAAGACAGGTAAGGTTTCTGTACTTCACTCAAACTGGTAACCCGATGATAGCAGTAGATAGTTATAAGTTTTACACACATGCACAGTATAATATCTAGAGCAACCACTAAAAAAAGCCTGTACAAAGAAATACACTTAATAACAGTATAGATGAAGCAAAATGGAATCCTAAAAAATGTTCAAGTAGGGGGCCAGCCTGGTGGCATAGCAGTTAAGTTCACACGCTCCACTTTGGTGGCCCAGGGTTTGCCAGTTCGGATCCTGGGCGTGGACCTACACACTGTTTATCAAGCCAGGCTGTGGCAGGCGTCCCACATATAAAATAGAGGAAGATAGTCACAGATGTTAGCTCAGGCTTAATCTTCCTCAAAAAAAAAAATGTTCAAGTAATCCATAGGAAGGCAGGATAGAGAAAAGAGATAAATGAAAAACAGAACAAAACAAACAAATAAAGCAAAAAACAAAAAATTGAAATGGCAGACAAGCCCTCACATATCAGTAATCTAAATACACTGATTAAAAGACAGAGATTGGCAAAGTGGACTAAAAACTGTGCTGTCGATATGCTGTCTACAAGAAATTCACTTCAAATATAACATTATAGGGAGGTTGAAAGTAAAAGGATGGAAATAGTAATATGATGTAAACATTAATCAAAGGATAGCAAGAGTGGCAATATTGGTATTAGTAATTGTAGAGTTCAGAGCAAAGAAAATTAACAGAGACATAGAAGGACATTATATAATGAGAAAAGGGTTAATCCACAAAGAAGACAGAGCAATCATAAGTGTGTATGCATCTACCAGCAGAGTCATGAAACATGTGAAGCAAATACCAATAGGAGTGGAAGGAGAGCTAGACAATTCCACAGTTATAGTTGGAGACTTCAACATGCCTGTTAAATAGAACTAGCCAGAAAATCATCAAAGATATACAAGAATTTGGCAACATCATCAACCAGCGGGATCTAATCGACATTTATAGAACAGTCCTTCCAACAACAGCAGAATACACATTCTTTTCAAGTGTCTATGGAACATATACTAAGATAGATCATATCCTGGGCCATAAAATGAATCTCAAAAAAATTAAATAATTGAAATCATACAATCTGTGTTCTCTGACAACATGGAATAAAACTAGAATTCAATAACAGAAAGATAATAGGAAAATCTGTAAAAACTTAGAAACTAAACAACACACTTCTAAGTAATCTATGGGTCAAAGAGAAAGTCTCATGGAAACAAAAAATACATTGAAGTAAATGAAAATGAAAATACAACATAGCAAAATTTGTGGGACACAGGTAAAGCAGCACTGAGAGGGAAATTTACAGCACTAAATGTATACATTAGAAAAGAAGAAAAGCCTCAAATTAATAGTCTAAGTTCCCATCTCAAGAACCCAGAAAAAGAAAAGCAAACTAAATGCAAAGCAAGAGAACAAAGTAAATAATAAAGAGCAGAAATCAACATGACTGAAGACACAAAGACAATAGAGAAAATCAATGGACAAGCTGGTTCTTTGAAAAGATGAGTAAAATTTACTAACTTCTGGCAAGAGTGACAGAGAAATAAGGGAAGACATAAATTATCAACATCAGAATAAAACAGTGGATATCACTACAGACCCTGCACACATCGAAATAATAATAAGGGAATAATACAAAGCCTATACACATAAATTTGACAACTTAGATGAAATGTGTCCCTTCACTGTAAAATACAAATTACCACAACTCCCCCAATAGAAAACAGATAATTTGAACAGCTCTATAACTATTAAGAAAATTGAATTTGGAATTTAAAAACTCTGGAAAAGAATCTCCAAGCCCAGATAGTTTCACTGGGGAATTCTACCAAACATTAAGAAAAGAACTAACATAATTCTACACAATCTTTTTCAAAAACTTAGAAGAGGAAGGAACACATCTCAATTCATTTTATGAAGCTAGTATTATCCTCATACCAAAACCACACAAAGACTACACAAAAAAACTACAGACAATATCCCTAATAAATATAGATGAAAAATCTTTAACAAAAATACTAGCAAATAGAATTCAGCAATATATAAAAAGAATTATATATCATGACCATGTGGGGTTTATTCCAAGGATGCAAGGCTAATTCATTATCTAAAGTCAGTCAATGTAATCCAGGTGATCCATGTGAGGTTTTCTGAATACCAACTTGAGCCTCTCCTTTGAACTGAAATTTCCTAGCAAGAGCAGGTAAAGAAGACGTGTGTTCTGGTGGAAAGAGCCCTGAAATTGAGGTCAGAAGACCTGGGTTCTAGTCCTGACGCTCATTCATTAGCCACATGAAC
This sequence comes from Equus quagga, assembly GCF_021613505.1. Taxonomy (NCBI): domain Eukaryota; kingdom Metazoa; phylum Chordata; class Mammalia; order Perissodactyla; family Equidae; genus Equus; species Equus quagga. Next base: position 69,393,863 of record NC_060276.1, on the reverse strand, counting down.
TTAGGCAAATTGGTAACTTGACTTTTTTGAATCTTAAAAATTTCCTCACTTATAAATCAAGGATACTAATACCAGCATTCCCTACTTCAAAGAATGGCTATGAAGGGGGAGTTGTACGAAATAATGGATGTAGGAATGCTTTGTCAAATGTAAAGCATGATACTGTGACGCATGAAATTTTATATTTGTGCAATAGCCATTTTGCCACTGTATGGAGGCACTTGATAAAGGTTATCTGCTCAATAAATAATGAAGGAGTGACTGGTCATTAGAAAAGTCAAACAAGGGCAGAATTTACTCCCAAGAATTTAAAACAAAAGAGATGCATAGCATAAACAGGAAAAAGCAACATACACTATTTTACTTATATATATAAACTTACATATATGTATATATACTATATACAGTATTTTACTTATATATATATTTTATGTTTATATATTATTAAATATATTCATATATTTATATATATATAAAGAGCCAAGAAGGTTATTAAATTAATGCTGCATAAAAAGCTAACTATCTCATCATGTTTCAGGGGATGAGCAATAATGGATAGGAGACTTCTCAAAAAAGTAGGAAATATTAAGCTCTCTATCAGGCAACCCAAGAGCCAGAGAGATGGAACAGTAATATATTAGATAGAATAAAAGTGGCAAAAACAAACAAAAAAATGCTCAGAGTAGTTTTGGCCTTATAGAGAGACTATGAAAATCAATCAATTTGGATTTATAGTACAATTTAATTTTAGTTTGTATTAGTTACTGTGGCAAACACATCTGAAGGCCCAGATGAGGCTCGTGACTTAGAAATGGAATTTTCTCTTCTTGGCAAAAGAAAGTAAAAAACTATATATCCCAAATGTTCAATATTAGAGTTTTTTTTAAACTTAAGTTCACACAGCTCCAGAATTTTAGGTTTCTGTAAGTGGATGCTAGTTTGTACCAGGTGTCACCCTGCTGTACTGCTCCACTATCTGTTATGGTTTGCAGATATTTGTAAATGAAGAAGCAGTTGAGTGCAGAGCAGACTCAGGATCTTTGGATATTAACAAGGAATCAAATAATGACTTTCTGTGTGACTTTAAGCAAGCCATTTAACCTTCTTAATGTTTTTTAGCTCCCTTATAACAAGACTACCTAACATGTGTATGGGCTGTTAAAGTTTACAACACATTATTATTTCAAGTGATCCTTAAAACCTTGGTGTGGGAGTCAGGGCAGGTATGATTTCCATTTTACAAATGAGAAAACCAAAGTCAAACAGCAGAGGAGGGATATCCATATGGAAAAACAAACAAACAAGAAACCATTTAGATCCTTACCTCACACTATGAACAAAAATTAACTCAAAAGGGATCATAGACCTATACGTAAGAGATAAAAGTATAAAAACTTCCATAAGAAAACATAGGAGAAAATCTTTGTAAATTTGGGACAGGCAAAGATTTCTTATCATGACCAAAAACATGACCCATAAAGGAAAAAATTGACAAATTAGACTTCATTAAAATTCAGAACTTTTGCTTTTTAAATGATGCCATTGAGAAAATGAAAAGACATGCTAGAGACTGGGAGAAAATATTTATAAACTGCATGTTTGATAAAGGATTTGTATCTAGAATACATAAAGAACTCCTAGAATTCAATAAGAACCAAATTTTAAAAATGGGAAAATAATTGAATAGACATTTTTTGTAAAGAAGATATACAAATGGTCAATAAGCACAGGAAAAAATGATCAACACCACTAGCCATCAAGGAAATGCAAATCAGAACCACAATGAGCTACCACTATATGTCCATTAGGATAGCTATAATAAAAAAGATGGACAATAACAAGTATTGACAAGGATATGGAGGAATTGGAACCCTCATACACTACTGGTAGGAATGTAAAATGGTGTAGCCCCTTTGGAAAATAGATTGCAGTCCTCAAAAACTTAAACACATGAACATACCACAAACATATGGTAAAAAAAGGGTTACCATATGACCCAGAGATTCGTGTGCTGAAGGGAACTGAAAACATATGTCCACACAAAGACTTGCACACAAATGTTCATAGCAGCATTATTCATGATAGCCAAAAAGTGGAAACAACTCAAATGTCTACCAACCAGTGAGTGGATAAGCAAAATGTGATATATCCATTCAATAGAATATAATAATATCCTATTTATTCAGCAATAGGAGGATTGAAATACTAACAGATGCTACAACATGGATGAACCTCAAAAACATTATTCCAAATTGAAAGAGCCAGACACAAGAGGTCACATATTGTATGATTCCATTTATATGAAGTATCCAGAAAGAGAAAATCCATAAAGATAGAAAGCAGATCAACGGTTACCTGGGCCTAAAGGTGAGAGCAGGGATTGAATGCAAATGGGCAAGAGGAAACTTTCTGGAGTAATGGAAATATTATAAAACTGGATTGTGGTGACAGTGGTAACTCTATAAACTTACTAAAAATCACTGAATTGTATACATACAATGGGTGAAGTTTATGGTATGCAAATTACACCTCAATAAAGCTAATTTGAAAGTCACTGAATAAACCTGCACTGAAAAGAAAAAAAAGACAGCAGAGAAGGGACTAAAATACAGTTCTTCAGTATTCCTTCTACTCTGTTACCTGCTTTGGGGGAAATGGTGGGAACAACGATAAGCTTTTTCAAAGGGTTAGTATCATCACAGGGGAAATAACAATTCTACCAGGTTTTGAAAATACAAAATAATTCAAAATGCCAGGTGGTATATTAGAAATGTTCTACTTTTAACTATTTACATTTTATAAACCCAGGGAAATTTTGTAGTGTGTAACTACATTGTAATAAGAATTTATTTACCCTAAAACTCATATCAGAAAGCATTATTATTCTATGTAATTTCTTTTTTCTTTTGTTTTTTTGCTGAGGAAGATTCACCCTGAGCTAACATCTGTACCAATCTTCCTCTATTTTGTATGTGGGTTGCCACCACAGCATGGCTGCTGATGAGCTGTGTAGGTCCATGCCTGGGAACCGAACACTTGAACCTGGGCCATGGAAGCGGAGTGCACCAAACCTTAACCACTAGGCCATGGGGTGGGCCCCTGTGTAATTTCTAATACACAAGACAGTTCAGTTCTTTAAAATTAGCTGAAAGTTTAATATCACTGTTTGACTTACAGTGTGGCTAATAAGGTGCAGAGCATCCTCAAAATAGCCCCAAACTTCTTCCAGGGGACAGAGTTCTGCACTCAGCACCCGCTCTGGCACTAGGAGATTAATCAAGTTGTGCATACATTTGCTGAAATCAAAAACAGAAAACACATCCCATAAGGAAAGAAATGATTGGCTTCAGGGCTAAGATAAGTAAAATCTGGATCTCATCCCAGACTAAGAGCTTCATAACACTTCTGTTCTACTCTCAATTTTATCTGGCCTCCAGCCTTAGAAGACAGATTTTTGAAGTTATAAAAGGGGCTGACCAATCCTTCCTTTTATTATGCCTATGGTTGTCTTTCACTTTTTTAGTTTCCTGCACTAAGGAGTCATGGCTGTTTACTATATTTTATGAGCCAGTTCAATCTACAGGCACGTTAAAGCATCTTGTTATATCCTCAAATGGGCAAGGAAATTGGGATTTAAATTGGGAATAATTCCAGGAGAACTGTCTCTCATGTCTCAGAAAAGGAAGACTGTAATGAAGTTTTCCAGAGAAAAGTCACACAACATCTATTTTTCCCCATGTCTAGGCATAGAAAATGTAAAATCTCCAATAATTAATATTTTATATTATGCACAGCACTTATTGATCCTTAAAGAATGGTGCTTAGAAAAAAAATATCTGAGGCAAATATAGAAAAATGTTAACCTTTGTTAAATTTGGGTGGTGGAAACACTGGTGTTTGTTATATTAATCTGTACTTTTCTATACATTTGGCGTATTTAGTAATGAAAAAAGAAGGTACTTAGTAATTTTGTTATATCTATAGACGCACACAAAGAAGCAACTCCGCCCCCCCACCCCCCCCAGCTTTTTCTCCTTTGAGAAAACCAGACTCCTTGACCTAGCTAATTAATTCTTGGTCTATAATACAACCCTAAATATGGAGCTGTTCTGAGGGGTTTTCAGTTCAGGAGTTACAGAAGTATCCCTGATCATCTTTTAAGTGGGGCAGTTGAGTATGATTGATGACTTATGGGGCATTGACTATAGCTCTCTTGGCTATCAGAAAGCCTGGATTCAGTGTTGAATTACATTTACTAACCTATATTTCAAAACATCAATTGATTCTTTCCTTTTGTGGAGCAATAAAGCCCTTTTCAAGGCCTTTAGAGCGATGGAAGGATAGCAGGCAGGCATTTCCATTGCTAATGCTACAGGAAGGGGGAAAAAAAGGTTGTGAATACCATAATCTCATCCACCATAATTTTCATCCCAGGCTACAACTTGCTTTCTCTAATGAAATTGGCCTGAAACAGATTACCAAAAACAAACAAACACAAAAAACCAAAAATGAATTTTATAAAATAATGAATCCACAGTGGCTTTCAGAGAGAGCATCTACTTTCTGGGCAGAGTAACATGGTAGGATCACCAGGTTATATCTTTTCTTTAGCAAACATCAACAGAGAACCTACTGTTTCTGTGCCCATGCATATAGTCACACAGATGAAGCAATAATCTTATGAATCAGAGTCAAAGAGGGGCACACTAAGAAGGAAAGAGAAAGCAGATCAGTAAAAGGGCACCAAACAAAAACAGATTTATACCACAATATATTGTTTTTCTCTGATACTAAAAACATGAAACACTTGACATGAGAGTGAGCATCAGAGATAATAAACCCTAAAACTTCCAGATGTATTTACCAGGCCTCTAGAATTGGAGTTTCCTTATACAAGGAGCAGTGGTCACTATCATATGTCCATAGATTACTCACCACCTGCTCCATGTCTCTAGGAATTCTGTCTTGGCAAGACAAGGAAAGGCAAATGTGACTTGTGCACTTGGGGCTACCTGATAACTTTATTAAACACACACAGGTTCCTGAGGATAGTGAGAGGTAAAAAGGGAAGATAATTAGGCCATTTCCTACAGTGTAACCCCACAGAGGCTCTGGGTCCCCAATACCACTTAGAGCCCAACCAGAAATTTGAAGGTGGCAATTGTGTTTAAAAAATATTACCAATATTTCTCTGTACACTATAATAAATTGCTAACATTGCATCACCTTTGATTAGTGAAGCAGTCAATTGTCATTTCTAGCCAGCTGAGCAAAACTAACTTTCTGAAGTTTGAGCTCCCCCTATTGTGTAGTTATATAATTCCATTCCACACATAGAATAAATATGAGTGCCTATTATGAGCAACGCACTTTGCTAGCGTTTATAAGTACAACGAATATAGGTAATTATTGTTTGTGACCCTACGGAGCTCATGATCTCATATAAAGAAAAAGATAAATGCACAAATGATTGTAATACAAGAAAGAGAAACAAAGTGCTATGAGGAAACATCGTTTCCCACCTGGAGATAAGAGAAAAGAAAGAAAAAAGTAGTACGATTTAAATGGGTACCAGCTTTCCAAAACCATAATTATAGCTCTTACATGCGATTGTTTCAAATGTTTTACTTTCTAAATGAGGCAGTTCCCACACTGATTCCAAGAAGCTGTCCAGGAATGGATCGTTCATTTTGGCTTTAACTTCAAACTCATACAGCAGAAGCAATGTCTCACATGGATCGTTCGAGAAGTCCCCTAAGAAAGAGGCAAAAATGCAACATTCTCTGTGATTACATTTCATTATTCTTTCCTATTCTAATCTCTCTTCTGAGGAGATTTTCCTTTTGAAGAAAATTAATTTTACTTACAATTTGAAGGTTATCTCAGATTCTGTAGACAGAGTTTTTACATTTTAAATCTATAAGCTCACCAATACTTTCAGCACTCCGTAATGCATTAACTAGCTTTGCCTACACTTCCGGGAATTATTGCCATGGTGTTCCTAAATAGCCTGAAGAAGTCCTGCTGTGATCTAATTCAAATCCAGTGTTTCCCTGCCTCACTTTAATGACTGGCTTAACCAGGAGATACAGAACTGTATAAACTAACTGCGGTTTTATTTTAAGCAAAGTAAAGGAGAGTTTCCAAACTGTTTCATTTAGTCAGTCAACAGTATTTCTTGGGGATCACCATGGGCAGAATCTTGTATCAGGCGGCATATACCATACCATGTGAGATGGCTTTCATTCATCCTTGTTAGAATGAACTTCTAAAAAAGTTTCGAGGTACAGCATACATACAATAAACTGAATGAAGTGCATCAATCTTAAACAGCTTGATGAATTTTTAAATATGTTTAAACCCATGTAACTACTACCCAGATCACAATATACAACACTCCCAATGCTTGTGCTCCTTTCCAGTCAATACCATCTTAGCAGAGTTGACGACTATTTTGACTTTTATCATTATTGATTGTTATTGCCTCTTCTTGAACTCCATCGGTAGTACATAGAAACATAATCCAATTTTGAATATTGACCTTGTATGCTGTAATTTGTAACTCATTTATTAGTTCCAGTAACATTTTTGTAGATTCTTTGAGATTTTCTATGTAGACAATCATGCCATCTGCAAATAGAGTTAGTTTTATTTCTTCTTTTTCTCTCTATATGTCTTTTTCCCATTCTTTTGCTTGCCTTATTGCACTAGCTAGGACCTCCAGGATGATGTTGACCAGGAGTGGAGAGAGTAGACACCCTAGACCCTTGTTCCTGCCCTTAGAGGGAAAGCATTCAGTTTTTCATCATTAAATATGACATTAGCTGTAGGTTTTATTTTTGTAGATGTCCTTTATCAGGTTGAGGAACTTCCCCACTATTGCTAGTTTGCTGAGAGTTTTATCATAAATGGATGTTGAATCTTGTCATTTAATCTGTTGATATGGTGAATTAATTGAGTTTACAATGTTGAGACTAGGATAAAACTCACTTGGTTATGATCTATTATCCTTTTCATATTTTACTAAGTTCAATTTGCTAATATTTTGTTGAGGATCTCTGCATCTATTTTCATGAGGAATATTGGCCCACAGTTTTCTTTTCTCATATTTTGTCTAGTATTGCTATCAGGGTAATACTGATCTCATAAAATGAGCTGCAAAGTGTGCCCTCCTCTTCTTCTTGGAAGAGTTTGTATAAAATTGGTATTACATCTTCTTTAAATGTTTGGTAGAATTCCCCAGTGGAGTTTTCTTTGTTAGAAGATTTTAAACTACGAATTCAATGGGTATAGGACTATTCAGGTTATCTATTTCTTCTTGAGGGAGCTTTGGTAGTTTGTGACTTTCAAGGAATTTGTCCATCTCCTCTAAGCTTTCAAATTCATGGGCATCAAGTTGTTCATAATATTTCCTTATTATCTTTTAAAATGTTTTTAGGGTCTGTAGCGACGTCTCCACTTTCATTCTTGACATTGTCAATTTGTGTCTTGATACACCTGGCTAGAAGTTTCTCAAATGCATTGATCTTCTCAAAGCCACAACAACAACAATACAGCTTTTGGTTTCATTGGTTTTATTGTTTTTTTGTTTTAAATTTTATTGATTTCTGCTCGTACATTATTTCTTTTGTTCTGCTTGTTTGAGTTTAATTTGCTATTTTTTTCTAGTTTCTTAAGGTAGAGACTTAGATTATTTGAGATCTTTCTTTCTCTAAAAGAAGCATTTAATTCTACAAATTTTTGTCTAAACACTGCTTTAGCTGTATCCTTCAAATTAATATGTTGTGTTTTCATTTTCATTCCATTCAAACTATTCCTAATTTCCTTTGTGACTTCCTCTTAGACCCACTGGATTATTTAGAAGTACATTGTTTAATTTCCAAATATTTGGGGATTTTTACAGATAGCTTTATATTATAGATTTATAATTTAATTCCATTATGGTTGGAGAAAATACTTTGTATCATTTCAATACTTCTGAATATTTTGAGGTTTGTTTTATGGTTCACAATATGGTCTATGGTGATGCACGTTCCATATGCATTTGAAAAAACTGTGTATTCTGCTAGTGTTGGGTAGAGCATTCTACAAATGTCAATTAGATGAAGTTGGTTGGTAGTGTTGTCCATGTCTTCTATATCCTTATTGAGTATCTGTTGACTTATTCTATTGATTACTGACAGAGAAGTATTAAAGTCTCCAACTATAGTTATAGATTTGTCTATTCCTCCTTTCAATTCTATCACTTTTTGCTTCATGTATTTTGAAGCTCTGTTGTTAAGTATATTAAACATTTAGGATAGTTATGTTATGTTTAATTGACCACTTTTTCATTATGTTCCTCTTTATCCCTAGTATTATTCCTTGTTCCAAAGTGTTTTGTCTGATGTTAATATAGTCACTCCAGCTTTCTTCTGATTAGTGTTTGCATAGTGTACCTTTTCCAATTCTTTTTATTTTTAACCTATATCTATGTCTTCATATTTTAAGTGGGTTTCTTATAGACAGCAAGTTGTTGGGTCTTGATTTTTTATCCACTCTGATATTCTTGGTCTTTTAATTGGTGTGTTTAGACCAGGAGTGAACAAACTACAACCTGTGGGCTGGCTGCCTGTTTTAAAAATAAAGTTTTATTGGAACACAATCATGTCCATTTGTTTAAATATTGCCTATGTCTGTTTTCCTGCTACAATGGCAGAGTTGAGTAGTTGTGCCTGAGAGCTATAGCCAGCTAGCCTAAAATATTTACTATTGGCCCTTTAAGGAAAGTGTCCTGACCTCTGATTTAGATCATTTATATTTAATTCAATTATTGATATAGTTGAGTGTTCTTGGATTTCATAAAAATGAATTATACTTAGAACAACTAGACAGATCAACAAAGGAACAAAAGACTTGAAAAACACCATAAACCAACTAGATCTAACAGATATCCATAGAACACTCCACTCAACAGCAGCAGAATATGCATTCCTCTCAAGTGCACATAGAATATTCTCCATGATAGACCATATGCTGGGTCATAAAACAAACTTCAATAAATTTCAAAGTATAAAATAATACAAAGTATGTTCTGTGACTACAATGGAATGAAATTAGATACTGATAACAGAAAAAGATTTGGGGAAACTCACAAATATATGGGAAAACAACACACTCTTAAACCCCCAATGCATCAAAAAACAAATCAAAAGAGAAATTAGAAAAATACTTTGAAATAAATGAAAATGAAGACACAATATTCCAAAACTAATGGGATGCAGCTAAAGCAGTGCTTAGAGGGAAATTTACATCTGCAAACAGCTATAGTAAGAAGGAAGAAAGATCTCAAATCAATAACCTAACCTTCCATCTTAGTTAAGAACAAACGAAACCCAAACAAGTAGAAGGTAGGCAATAATAAAGATTGGAGTGGAAATGAATGAATTAGAGAATAGGGAAATAATAGAGAAAATTAATGAAACCAGAAGCGGGTTCTTTGAAAAGATCAACAGAATTGACAAACTTTTAGCTAGATTGACCAAGAAAAAAAAGAGAAAAGCCTCATTACTTACAAATTATTTACAAATAAGAAGGAAGCCATCACTACAACTTTAGAGAAATAAAAATGATTACAAAGGAATGCTGTGAACAACTGCATGCCAATAAATTAGATAATCTGGATGAAATGGACAATTCCTAGAAAGACAAACTAGTGGAACTGACTCAAGAAGAAATAGGCAATCTAAACAAATCTATAATGAATGAAGATATTGAATAACTAACTTTAAAAACTACAGAAAAAGGAAAGCCCAGGCCTAGACAGCTTCACCACTGGATTGTACCAAACACTTAAAGAAGAATTAATACTAATTTTTCACAAATTCTTTCAAAAATGAAGGGGATGGAATACCTCACAACTCATTCTATGAGGCTGGTATTACTGTGATATGAAAACCAGACAAAGACATCACAAGTAAAGAAAATTACAGACAAATATCTCTCATGAATATGGACACAAAAGTCCAAACAAAATATAAGTAAACTGAATCTGGCAACATATAAAAGAATTATACAACATGACCAAGTTGGATTTATCAAGTTGCTTTAACAAGTGAAAAACAATTAATGTAATATACTATATCAATAAAACAAGAAGCAAAAACTACATGATGATCTCAATAAAGGCAGAAAAGCATTTGACAAAATCACCCTTTCATGATAAAAACAATTAACAAACTAGGAATAGAAGTGAACTTCCTCAACCTGATAAAGCGCATTTATAAAAACCCACCACTAAGAACATACTTAATGATGAAAGACTGGATTCTTTCCCTCTAAGATCAAGAACAAGAGAAGGATGACCACTTTCACCACTACTATTCAACACTGTACTGGAAGTTCTAGCCAAAGAAATTAGGCAAGAAAAAGAAATAAAAGACAGGAAGACTGGAAAAGAAGTAGTGAAACTATCTTTATTCATACATGATGTGATCTTGTAAATAAGATTCCTAGGGAATCCAGTAAAATACCATTAGAACTAATAAACAAGTTTAATAAGATCAATATACAAAATTCAATTCTATTTCTATACAGTAGCAATGAGCAAACTGAAAATAAGATTAAGAAAACAATTCCATTTACAATAGCATCAAAAAGAATAAAATACTTAGGAATAAATTAAACAAAAGAAGTTCAGGACTTGTACACTGAAAACTAGAAAACATCATTGAAAGAGATTAAAGAAGATGTAAATAAATGGGAAAATATTGCGTGTTCATGGATTAGAAGACTTAACATTGTTAAGATGGCAATACTCCCCAAAATCATCTATAGATTCAACACAATCCCTATCAGAATCCCAGCTGGCTTTTTTCAGAAACTCACAGGCTCATCCTAAAATGCATATGAAAATTCAAGGGACCCAGATATCCAAAACAATCTTGAAAAAGAAGAACAAACTTGGAGAACTAACACTTCCTGATTTCCAAACTTACTACAAAGCAATGATAATCAAGACAGTGTGGTACTGGCATAAGGATAGACATATGTATCAATGAGATAGAATTGACAATCCAGAAATAAAACCACGTCAACTCGTTTTCCACAGGAGGCAAAGGCCACCCAATGAGGAAAGAATAGTTTTTTTTAACAAAAGGCTCTGGGACAACTGGATAGCCACATGGAAAAGAATGAAGTTGGATCCTTACCTTATACCATATACAAAGATTAACTCAAAATGGATCAAAGACCTAAATGTAAGAGCTAAACCTATAAAACTCTTTAGAAGAAAACATAGGAGTAAATATTCATGGCTTTGGATTTGCCAGGTGATTCTTAGATATGATATCAAAAGCACGAGTAACAAAAGAAAGATAGGTATATCGTACGTCATCAAAGTTTAAAAAATTTGTGCTTCAAAGGATGCTATCAAGAAAGGGAAAAGATAACCCACAGAATAGGAAAAATATTTGTAAGTCATATATCTGATCAGAGACTTGTATCTAGGATATACTACTTAATAATAAAAAGACAAATAATCCAATGAAAAATTGGGCAAAGGGTCTGAATAGACATTTCTCCAAAGAAGATATACAAACGGCCAATAAGTATATAAAAAGATGCTCAACACCATAAGTTGTCAGGAAAATCAGTCATCAGGAAATCAAAACCATAATAGGATGTCATTATACACTCACTAGGATGGCTAGAACAAAGTCAGATAATACAAGTGTTAGCATGGAGGTGGAGAAAAATCAGAAGCCTTTTATACACTACTGGTGACAGGATAAAATGGTGCATCTGCTTTCGAAAACAGTCTGGCAGCTCCTCAAATGATTAAACATAGTTACCATACGACCTAGGTATATATCCAAGAGAATTGAAAACATGTTCACACAAAAACTTGTGCATGAATGTTTACAGCAGCATTATTCATAATAGCCAAAGGATGGGAACAACTCAAATGTCTATCAGCTGATGAGTAGATAAACAAAATATGGTATTACCCATACAATGGAATATTATTTGACCATAAAAAGGGATGAAGTACTGATACATGCCACAACATAGATGAAACTTGAAAATATTATGCTAAGTGAAAGAAGTCACAAAAATCCACATAATTCCATTTATATGAAATGTCCAAAATATGCAAATTCATAGAGACACAAAGTAAATTAGTGATTGCTTAGGGTTCCTGAGGGGAATGCAGGGATGGGGGGTGTGATAGGTAAAAGGTAGGGGTTTCTTTTTGAAGTGATGAAATGTTCTAAAATTGTTGATGGTGATTACACATATCTGTGAATATACTAAAATCTACTGAATTAGACGCTTTAATGTGTGAATTGTATAGCATGTGAATTATATCTCAATAAAGCTGTTTTTAAAAATAAATTTATACTCTGTGTAACATGCCTTTGTGCCTGACTTCTTTTGCTAAGGATAATATCTGTGATATTCATCTACATTTTTCTGTGTCAGAAGTGCATTCCTTTTATTGCTTTGTAGTATTCCATTGTATGAATATACCACAATTTATTTAACCCATCCTCCTGTTGATGGACACTAGGGTTGTTTTAAATCTTTAGCTCTTATGAATAGAGCTTTCTTGAACATTCTTGTACATATTATGGTAAACAGATACACTCATTTCACCTGAGTATATGTCTAGGAGTGGGATTGCTGGGTCACTGCTGGGATAGAAGAATGTTTGGCTTTAGGAGATACTGCCAAACAATTTTCCAAAGTGGTTGTACCAATTTACATTTCCACCAGCAATGTATTAGAGTTCCAGTTGCTTCCCATCCTCACTAACACATGGTATCTTAATCTTAGCCATTTCAGTGAGTGTGCAGTAATTTCTCATTGTGGTCTTAATTTGCATTCTCTGATGAGTAATGATGCTGAGCATCTTTTCCTTTGATTATTGACCATCTGTATATCCTCTTTCGTGAAGTTCCTGTTCAATTATTTTGCCCATTTTTTACTGTGTTGTATTTTCTTGTTGAGTTTTAAGAGTTCTTTATATATTGTGGAATTTGTCAAGTCTGTATTGACATATCTTCTTACTGTCTATGGCTTGTCTTTTTCTTATCTCGATAGTACCTTTTGACAATCTGAAGTTCTCAACTGTAATGACATCTACTTTATCAATATTTTCTTCTATAGTTGGTAATTTTTTGTATCTCAAAGGTCATAAAGATATTCTCCTATGTTTCTCTTTAGAATCCTTATTGTTGTACCTTTTGCTATGATCCATCTCAAATCAATGTTTCTGTATGGTGTCAGCAAGGAGTCAAGCTTCATTTTTTTCCATATGGATATCTAATTCATCCAGTACCATTTATTATTAAAAAAAAATCTTTTCCCCAGTGAATAGCACTGGGCACCTTTGTTATAAATAAAATGATCACGTGTGAGTCTATTTCTGGACTCTATTTTGGACTCTCTTTTCTGGGGTGTAAGTCCTCAACCTCTATTCATCTTTTCCAAGATTGTCCTTTGCATCTCTATAGAAATTTTAATGTCATTCTGTCGATTTCCACAAGTAAATCAGCTGGGAGTTTGATTGGGATTGTCTTGAATCTACAGATCAAATTGGGAAAACTGACATCTTAATAATATTGAGTTTTCCAGTCCATGAACATGGTACATATCCTCATTTATTTAGGCCTTTAAAAATTTCTCTCAATGAGGCCAGCCTGGTGGTGTAGTGGTTAAGTTTGTGCACCCCGTTTCAGCAGCCTGGGGTTCATGGATTCGGATCTCAGGAGTGGACCTACACATTGCTCATCAAGCCATGCTGTTGTGGCGTCTCACATACAAAGTAGAGGAAGATTGGCACGGAAGATTGGCACAGATGTTAGCTCAGTGACAATCTTCTTCAAGCAAAAAGAGGAAGCTTGGCAACATATGTTAGCTCAGGGCCAATCTTCCTCACCTAAAAAAAATTCTCTCAGCAACGTTTCACTGTTTTGTAGTTTCCAGTGTAGAGGTCTTCTGCATCTTTCATTAGATCAATTACTAGGCATTTGACGGGTTTTGATGCTATTAAAAATAGTATTTTAAAAGTTCATTTTCCAATTATTTCTCACCAGTGCACAGGAATACAATTAATTTTTGTGTACTGGCCTGTATCCAGCAACCATACATACCGAAGTCATTTATTTTTAAAACTTTATTTAAAATAAAACAGATATAGAAAACCATTTTGTGTGTGTGTATTTTTAATGTTGAATTTGTGGGATAAACTCTACTTGGTTATGATGTATTATCCTTTTTGTATATTGCTGAATTTAATTTTCTAAAATTTTGTTTAAGATTTTTGCAGCTATCATTTAAGATATTGACCTGTATTTTTCTTTTCCTCAAATGTCCTTGTCAGGTTTTGTCATCAGTCATGCTGGCCTTATAAAATCAATGTGTAACCTCTTTATATTCTATAAGAGACATTTTTACAAGGTTGCTATTATTTCTTCCTTATATATTTGGAAGAATTTATACTAGTGAAGCCATTTTCTCTTTGGGAAGGTATTTAAGATTAAATTTCTTTAACAGGTATAGGACTATTAAAATAGTCTAAATAGAACTACTCAGATTCTCCTTGGGCCAATTTTCATAGGTATGCTTTTCAAAGAATTTGTCTGTTTTGTCAAAACTGTTAAACTTATTGGCATAAAATTATTCACAGTGTCCTTTTATTATCTTTTTAATGTCTGAAAGATTTACAGTGATATCTACTTTTGAATTACTGATATTGGTAATTTGTGTTTTTTCTTTTTATTTCTTGATCCATCTTGCTTGGTATTTAGCAATTGCAGTAATCTTTCCAAAGGATAAACTTTTGGCTTGGTTGATTTTCTCTAATATATGTCTGTTTTCTATTTCATTGTTTTCTGCTCTTATCTTTGTTATGTTCTTCCTTCTACTTTTTTTGAGTTTAATTTGCTGTTCTTTCCCTAGATTCAAGCTGGAAGCTTAGATCATTGATTTTCAACTTTTCCTCTTTTCTAATGTATAGATTTAAAACTATATATTTTCTCTGGGGCCAGCAGGGTGGCGCAGCGGTTAAGTTCGCACGTTCCGCTTCTCGGCGGCCCGGGGATCGCCGGTTTGGATCCTGGGTGCGGACGTGGCACCGCTTGGTATGCCATGCTGTGGTAGGCGGCCCACGTATAAAAAGTAGAGGAAGATGGGCACGGATGTTAGCTCAGGGCCAGGCTTCCTCAGCAAAAAAAAGGAGGAGGACTGGCAGTAGTTAGCTCAGGGCTAATCTTCCTCAAAAAAAAATAAATAAAAATAAATAAATAAATAAAAACTATATATTTTCTCTTATTTCAGTTGTACCTCACAAGTTTTGATGTCATACTTTTCATTTTTGTTAAGATCGATATATTCCATATTTTTAATCTTGATCTTTTCGTTGACCAATTGTTTATTTAGAAGTGTGTCTTTTAGACTTTCAACAGTGGAGATTTTCTAATCATCTTTCTGTTCCTGATTTCAAATTTAATTCTACTTTGTTCAGAGAACATACTTTGTATGTGATTTCAATCCTTTGAAATTTGTTGAGACTTGCTTTTTGGCTTAACACATGATCCATTTTGGTAAATGTTACAAGTTACAATGAAAAGAATGTGTATTCTACAGTTGATAGCTGTGTTGTTTTATATATGTTTCAATTAGGGGTGGAGTAAAGTTTTAAGTTTGAGAAACCTTCTAGAAATCAATAATGAATGTTTGTAGGTGAGGTATGGTACACACCTTACTCTGATCAGGAGTCATTGTGCCAAGATAATTGTACAGGAAAATTTCCAGATTCACATCTGTATTTTTATAAAAGAAAACCACAATGTACAAAAGCAAATATGTTAGGAACAGGGAGACTTGAATGACATTCCTAATTAGGTCAGCCACTTGGGAGAAAGAATGGTATATATCACCATAAATATCTGGGGACCATAATGAACCTGTCTCCTGAACCTGTGACCCCATTAAATTTCTTCAGTGATCCCATAGCCGTGTAATCAAAGTCCCTACACAATGCCATTAGGGCTTTGCTTTGTATTACTAAGGCAAGCTTATGCTGCCTGTGAGACATAATTCAAATGGAATGCTGCCAAAAGAGAAGATTTTTAGGATCAACTACCAGAGGAACTTGGGCATCTCCAGATAATTGTTTAATTTTCTTTGGGAAAAAAATCCTAAATTCAGGTCCTCCTATTTCTGTGGCCTAAGTCCCAACTCAAAATGTATACTAGAAAATGTACTCAAGTTTTGTCATTTTGTTTAATGTGCCTGAGGATCAGCTCCAATTGCCTTTTCTCTTGGCTAATCTCAAAACTATCATCTCTGAGAACTTCTTATCCATTGAGAACTTATCTCTGAGCCAAGAGCAACCCATGACTGATTGCTAGTTATTAAGCCAATAGAGGGACTAAGCAAAAACTGCCTGTTGAAGGAATAAGCATTTAATCCTAGTTTTGAACAGATAAAAATTATTTCTAATTCCAACATGACCTTTGATAAATGGTAGCTTTCTACTGTATTTGGATAAATGAGAATGACCCTTCCAGTTCTGGGCTGAGGAGACCATAATATATAAATTTAAAATACATAAAAATGTAGACAATCCTCTGCCCTGCCAGCTGAAGTGCCTTTCTGCTGGTAGAGGCCCATGATGGGCTTTACATTAAAGCTCTCAGGAGGTCTGCCTTGTTGTCATAACCACTAAGACTTTTGATGATGACACTTGATGAATACTTTATACCAAGGTCAAAAGTATAGTAAGTGAAATTCTTCCTTGCAATGACATAAAAACAACTAAAGGCTTTTCTCCATCTTCATGTTTTTGAGATAAAAAATTTACTCATATTACAAAATAAATAGCTTTAAGAAATCTAATCACTAAGATTACTTCTAGCCCTAATGTTAGATGACTCAAAGAGTATGACTCCAAGGATGTTCTTAGCAACATCCAAAGTTATGTTCTTCAATGGACACCCTGAAAAGGAATCAGAAAGACAGACTCAGAAGCTGTGAGTCCCCTTGTGTTAGAAAGGTTTGGAGTGTCTTATAATCATAAGCAGTCATCTTTGGTACAATTCCTACTTCCATTTAAATCTTATTTTTCTTTTCCTGGAAACCTCACTTGCCTTTCTCTGCCCTACATCTATACCTGCCCTATACCTATATCCCAAGTTGAATCTTTACTAAGGTACTTTTCTAAATGTTTCTCCTTCAAAGTGTAAGCTGATAATGACTTAAATTGTGAGCTCTGCCAGGGATCTTTGCATAGAGGGCTCTCACAGACCAAAATGCTCTAATACTCAAATGAATGACTCCCTAATGATAGAATTTCTGGCGCCATAGCAGTTTTCATTTAGTAAATATTTTTTAAGCCAGTGTATGTGCCAGATAGAGTTTTAGGAGGTAGGGAGAAAGAATGAACAAAACAGACAACTTTTATGCCTGCATGGAACTTAGATTTTAGTTGGGGAGACAAACAATAAACAATATATAATACAATATCAAGTAGTGATATGTGTTGTAAAGAAAGAAATATAGGTTAAACTGGGAGTAGACAGTGATGAAAGTCGCTATTTTAGAAAGGGTGTGGTCAGGAAAGACTTGTTTGAGTGGGGTGATACTTGAGCAGAGGATGTCAGGGAGCAAACCATACGAATATCCAGAAGAGTGTTCTAGGCAAAGGGAATGGCAAATCCAAAGGCCTAGAGGCAGGTGAGTACTAGGTATTATTAGGATATAGTAGGGCTAGAGACAGTAAGCTGAGAGGCAGAGTGATGGGAGGTGAGGTCAGAGAGGTGACCAAGGGCTAGATAATCTATGGCCTTGTAGATCATGTTAAGTACGAGAGGGCTGACATGATCTGATTTATGTCATAACACTCTGGCTGCTGTGTGACTATTAGATTTATAGAGGAGTAGGAGTAGAAGCAGAGAGGATAGTTGGGAAGCTATTACAATGGTCCAGGTGAGAGATGAGGAAGCTTGGACTGAGGTGATACTACCGGCTTGATTTACTGTTGGGAAGGGGCATACCACAAATCACACTACTTTCAGCCTCACCTCCCACTATATAACCCCTGAATAAGAGACTATTCCAAAACTAACAATGCTCTCTCATACTCCTGGCATTTGTTTATTCAGTCCCCACAGCTTTTCATGCCTTCTACTTCCTTTTCTAACCATTAAAATCCTATTCATTCAAGAGTAAGTTCAAATAATACCTTTTGGAATGGGTCATTTTTTCCTCTGTGATCCCACACACTCTGTATTTCTATAAGTGAAGTCATTTCATTTTGCCTTTTATATGTGTAATGGATTATGCTTCTGACCTCCTTTCTTCACTGTAAATTTCTTAAGGACAGAGACAGTGACACATTTCCTTATGTTTCCACAATACCTAGTAGCTCCTAGGAACTTAATAAAAACTTTGTAGAATGAATGTGGTAAGCTGCTTTCCTTAGGTCACTGATATAATGACACGTCAGGTTAATCCTTTTGTAAAAGTCAATTCCCATGGCACTAAGATTTCAGTCACTGTTTATACGGTTCTTAATTAACTTTGATTTGGAATAGATTTTTAAAAGGTTGGCATTGTCCAATTTTCCCACAGGAGCTTATGATTCACCAGCTTTGCACTTCCCCTTAATTTGTCTACTTACAGTTGGTAGCTTAATGATTTACATTACTCACATGCTGGGCTCGTAATTTTAGGCATTATTTCGTTGGAAATACTCAATCTTAAGAAATATAGACCTTTTTTAACAAGTCGTTCATTTTTTCTAAATGTATTTTTGTTTTAATTATTAAAGTACTACATGTTCACTGAAAAATTCAAACAATACAAAAGTAAAATAAAAAGTAAAAGTCTCTCAAACTCACTAATGCCTGTCCCAAGAGGTAGCAAATGTTGAATTTGGTGTATATCCTTCCAAAGCCTTATGATATATGATATATACATTCATATGAATGCATATGTGTATATATATACACATATATATGTAATCTATATGTGTATATATACACACACACACATATAGATGTGTGTATAATGTGTATATATAGATATAGTGTGTGTGTGTATATATGTACGTATATATTCTTTTGTTTATTCATGCATTAACCAAATATCAAGAATGTGCCAGGTATTGGATATACAAAGGTAAGCAAAAGCAGACAGTGTCTGTCCTCATGGAGCTTACAGTCTAGTGTATATGCATACAAACATACATACACATATATGTTTTGACAATAAAAATGGAATCAGAAAAGGCCAGCAAAAGTACAACATTGCAAAGTGAGGAGCACACCACAAGGTGCAAATCCTTTATCTACAATAACAAGAACAGAGTTTATAGGCTGGGGGAAGGAACCTGTGTTGATTTGGTTTGGTTTTGAGAAGCCGGTCAGTGAGGCAGTAGAGAAGAAAGAATGTTTGTGTTATAAGAAGCCCTACAGCTGGCTGGGAAAGTACAGAGACCACAAGAACTCATGTACACAACAACCCTAGATCATTAGTATAAACTTCTGCTAGCCTGGATCATGGCCCTGGCCTCCTCTCCACATGAATCTCCTATAAATAGTTGGTCTAAGGAAAAAGTGCCACAGTTTAAGATAAGTTATCACAACTCAATAGTGAAAATGAATAACTCGATTAAAAAAATGGGCTAAAGACTTAAATAGACATTTCTCCAAAAAAGACATAGACACACAAATGGCCAACAGGTATGTGAAAAGATGCTCAACATCACTACTCATCACATAAATGCAAATCAAAACCTCAATGAGATATCACCTCACACCTGTCAGGATGGCTATTATCATAAAAACATAACAAATGTTGGTGAGAATGTGGAGAAACTGGAATCCATGTACATTGTTGGTAGGAATGCAAAATGGTGCAGCCACTATAGAAAACAGCGGTTCCTCAGCAAATTAAAAATAGAACTACCATATGATCTAGCAATCCCACTTCTAGTATTTATCCAAAAGAACTGAAATCAGGATCTTGAAGAGATATTAGCACTCGAATGTTCATTGCAGTACTAGTCACAATAGCCAAGATATGGAAACAACCTAAATGTCCACAGAGGGATGAATGGATAAAGAAAATGTGGTATATACATATAATGGAATACTATCCAGCCTTAAAAAAGAAGGAAATTCTCCAATATGCAACAACATGGATGAACCTTGAGGACATTATGCTAAGTGAAATAAGCTGGTCACAGAAGGACAAATAATGCATGATTCCACTTATGTGAGGTATCTAAGTCTAATTCACAGAATCAAAGAGTGGAATGGTGGCTGCCAGGAGCTGGGAGGCGGAGAACGAAGAGTTGTTAATCAATAGGCATAAAGTTACAGCCAAACAAGATGAATAAATTCTAGAGATCTGCTGTACAACACCGTACCTATAGTAAACAATGCTACATTGTACACGTAAAACTTTGTTAAGAGGGTAAAGCTCATGTTAAGTGTTCTTACCACAACAAAATAAAATTAGAAGAAAGATAAGTTATCAAAAAATATACAGCACAGGATAAGACACACATGAAAATAGGATGAGAGGAACAAGAAAAAAGAATGGTAGGTGGTAGGTGGGAGAGGTCTTACCAGAGAAATGTTTCTATAAAGCAGATGACAATTGTGACCAAACATGTCAGCATGAATTTTAAAATGTTAATCAAGTACTCATCCCTATAAAGTAAGAATATAAAGCAGGAATTCAAGAGCTCAGGAAGAGCTGGTAGACAAAAGGAAATGAAACATGCGCTAATTTTTAGAGACTAAAAAGGAAATGGGAAGAAAAAATAAAATCATCACAGAAATAAAGGTAAAACTGGAAAAAGCAAAAGAGAGACAAGATACCACTGAAGAAACAGTAAGGGATATAGAAAACAAGAGATAAGCAAGCAAAATGAAATGGAAATTGGTTCTAATATCTTTAGGTTTCCTCGTCAATTAATGAGTTACATAAAATCTTTGACATATGTTTATTTTACACTCGTGTGAGAGTCATGGTTATATCTTTAAAATATTATTGACCAAAATGCCCCATAGATACAGTTGACAGAAGCAGGTAAATTGTGTTGCTGGAGAAGTGCAACTCATGGACTGCTTGAATTCATTTTTCCTTGGCTCCCAGATTGAATTCCAAGTGCCAATTAAACTTTAATGAATCTCTTTTTTCTTTTCTATTGAGTTTATGTTTTGTTTTTGTTTCTGGTTTGTGTATAGCCAATAAGTTATTCCCCTTTGGCAGTGCAGCAAAGACTTGGAATGTGGTTTTATGGTCTGAGCATTTGGTGATCTCTGTAAATGATTAATGGATTATCTAGTCTCTGGGGAAGAAAAAGCAGACAATTTATTTTGTTAGTCTTTTTTGTTTTTCTGTGTGTCCATTTTGAGCTCAAATTAATAAATTATTTCATGCCTGCTGGAAAGGAGAACAGCACTTGGATATGTGGACTGGTGAGTTTCTATGTATACTCTTGACCTGTAGCTGAAGTTGTAGATCTGAAACCATAAAATCTCTATATGTCTGTGTCTATGTGTCAATAATTCATAAAGATCTTGACCTCACATTGTGTGAATGTGAAATGTTTTCCTATCTCTGGTAGGTATTCATAAATTAGATTATAAAGTCTACATTAAAAGAGCTCTGTTCTAATTGTTTTACAGACATAAATAAGCACTTATATACAAATATTCTTAAAGTTCCCACAAAAAAGACACTGAACTTCTAATACTTTAAATGTGCTAACCTAAAAGTATTCCCATAAAAAAATTCTTCCCACTCAGAAACATTGTAAGAATCCAAAGTTAAGGTAAGTCTTTGGCAAATGAGATTAATTTAATAATTTTGGTTTAAAAGAAAGAGCTATGTCTTTTTTGGTGATTTATTTGTATAAAGTATAAAACAAACGTACATTTTATTTCGCTTGGGTTGTTTCCTAAATGTATATAGGTTTACTGATTAAATGATGTTATATATTACTTATATATAACATTTAAGATTATGAAAAATGAAAATTGTGTTCAACTAAAATTGAATCATTGTTCTGAAAAATTTTTTATTTCAGCAGTAACTATGTTTTGGGTATGCTAGATTTAAAACAATTTCCAAGATATTTAGTTAAATTAAAATTTTTGGCTGATATTAAATTGTTAGTTAATGGATAATCACTGGATACCAAGATAAGTTTTAAGTAAAATAGAATACTTAAACATTGATTACTAAGCACAATTTTAAGTTTATATACTATTGATTCTTATTTTTATGCTATGGAAAGGCTATATCTTTGGGTCACGTTAATGAGTGTGTTCATTTTTCCTCTTTAAAAGGGATGAGTGTGGTCATAGAAGGCTGGGCTATGTGTGTTCATGAACTCTGCTAGTCTGCTATAATGCTTGTGGCCGAGAGACGGTTCTCAATTGCACCCCTCCAAGTTTTCTCTTTGAAATAGAAATTATTTTGCTTAAAAGTTACAGTTAAAACAAGTGGTTGAAATTATATTATGAACAACAGTGAAAGTGGATATGTGCTTTTCTTTTTAAAAGGAAAATGTAATTTATACCTAAAGCAGTGTTTCTCAAACTGTCTATTCTCAGGACCCCTTTGCACTCTGAAAAAACTGTCAAAAGAGATTTTTCATATGGAGGTTATAACTGTCAACATTTACCATATTACAAATTAAAACAGAAAATTTAAATATATTTACTGATTGAATTATTTTGAGACAAACCTACTGCATGTTAATGTCAATTTTTAAAAAAATAATTATATTTTAAAAATCAGAAGATTGTTATATACTTGTGAAAAGCTCCTTAACACCTGGCTTAATAGAAGTAGTTAGATTCTCATATCTGCTTCTGCATTCAATCTATTACAACATCACACATCATGTGGCCTCTTTAAAAATGATATGTCTTATTATTATTATGAAAATAGTTTTGACCTGGTAGATCCCCTAAAATGTTGTCAGTTTGTTCCATAATATAAAAGAGCATAACAAAGAACAGACTTGGAAAGTAAATTTTATTTGCCCTGATTTAAACCTGACTCTGAAATAAAGCTCTGTAATGTATTAAAGTGTAGCAAAGGAATCTTGATTTTGATGGGAATGCTTCCTTAGTTTACTGATTAATGCCTTCACTTACAATATGAAAGCTTACTCTTTCTCCTCTATGTAATATGCCTAAATACTAAATTCTGTGTTTTACCAGAATAATTTTCTGGTCTTTATGTTGTCTTTATCATGTCTTCATTCTTGATTATTTAATGGCAAAGAACAAAATCTCCTCATTTATCAAAGAGCTAAAGCTCTTTACAATTGTATTACCTCCTGTGCTTATTTTTAAACGTTTTCTTATTATTTTGCTTGGATAGGTAACCAAGTATTGTTTCCCAGGCACCCATGATCCTATTTTAATCAAGTGCCCAAACTGCTGCCAACAACACTTTTGTTTTTGCTTTCCAAAAAGTTGTATACGAAATATAGAAAATATAAAATAAAGTTTTCAGGATATCTTTGAAACCTAATACTATCTTTGAGATTTCCAAAAGGGCTCCTGGATAACTGAAAAGATTTACTCTTTCTCCTCACAAAGGAGAGAAATGTAAGAAGTAATTAGGTTCATTTGATAGGTTACTATTCTAAGAGTTGCATGAGAAGAGTGGCAAAATCAGAAGAAATGCCCAGTCTTCTCGCTGTTAAATTATTATAGGTAAAACATTATTAATATAAAATTTTCAGAAATTGTATACTTTATGGCAGTTTCTGGAGATAAGTTTTGACTGTTTTCTCTGTCCATAGTATATTTTTACCCACCAGAAAAACACTAATCATAACTCTTGTGAACCACTTTCAATAATGGACAGAATATCTAGATAGAAGATCAACAAGGAAATGATATGAACAACACTATAAACCAACTAGATCTAACATACATATGCAGAATACTCCACCCAAGAACAGCAGAATACATATTCTTCTCAAGTGCTCATGAAATATTCTCCAGTATAGACCATATATTTGGCTACAAAACAAGTCTCAATAAATGTACTAAGACTGAAATCATATAAAGTATATTCTCTGACCACAATGGAATGAAGCTAGAAATCCATAACAGAAAGAAAACTGGAAAATTCACGAATATGTGGAAATTAAACAACACACTCTTAAACAACCAATGGGTCAAAGAAAAAATGAGAAGAGAAATTAGAAAACACCTCGAGATGGGAGCCTGCCCAGTGGCACAGTGATTATGTTTACGTGCTCCATTTTGGCAGCCCAGGATTTGTGGGTTCAGATCCTGGGTGTGGACCTACACACAACTCACCAAGCCATGCTATGGTGGCATCCCACATACAAAATAGAGGAAGATTTTCAGAGATGTTGGCTCAGCAACAATCTTCCTCAAGCAAAAAGAGGAAGATTGGCACCAGATGTTAATTCAGAGCCAATCTTCCTCACCAAAAAAAAAAAAAAAAGAAAAGAAGAGAAAATACCTAGAGATGAATAAAACACAACATACCAAAACTTATGGGATGCAATGAAGGCACTACTCAGAGGGAAATTTATAGCTACAAATACCTACATTAAAAAAGGAGATAAATTTTAAAGCAATAACCTAACTTGAAATCTTGAGTAACTAGAAAAAGAGGAGCAAACTAAACCCAAAGAAGAAGGAAGGAAATAATAAAGATAAGAGCAGATAAAAATGAAATAGAGAATAGAAAAACAATAGAGAAGTCAATGAAACCATTGGTTTATTGAAGAGATGAACAAAATTGACAAACCTTTAGCTAGACTGACACAACAAAAAAGAGAAGACTCATTACTAGAATCAGAAACAAAAGAGGGGACCTCACCACCACCTTACAGAAATAAAAAGGATTATAAGAGATTACTATAAACTACTGTATGCCAACAGATTAGATTTCCTAGATGAAATGACAAATTCCTACAAGCACACAAATTATTTAAATTGACTTAAGAAGAGACAGAAAATATCAACAGATCTAAAACAAGTTAAGAAAATCACTAATAAAAACCTCCCAAGAACAAAAGTCCAGGACCACGTGGCTTCACTGGTGAATTCTACCAAAAATTTAAAGAAGAATTAACATTAACCATTCTCAAATTCTTCAAAAAAATTGAAGAGGAGGGAATGTTTCCAAATTCATTCTTTCAAGCCATCATTACTCTGGTACCAAAGCCAAATTAAGACAAGACAAAAAAGAAAATTATAGACCATTATATTATATGATTAATGATTCAAAACTCTGCAACAAAATACTAGTAAACCAAATCCTACAACATATTAAAAGATTAAACACTGTGATCAAGTGAGATTTATCCCAGGAATGCAAGGTTGGTTCAACATAAGAAAATCAATCAGTGTAATATACTACACTAATAGAACAAAGGAAAAAAAAGACACATGATAGTCTCAATTGATGCAGAAAAGTCATTTAATAAAATCAAGATCTTTTCATGATAAAGAAAAAAACACTCATAAAACTGGGAATAGAAGGGAATATACTCAACCTAATAAAGGACATTAACAAAAACTCACAGGTAGCATAATCAATGGTGAAAGACTGAAAGCTTTCTCCCTAAGATCAGGAACAAGAAAAGGATACCTGCCTTTACTGCTGCTATTCAACATTGCATTGGAAGTTCTAGCCAAAGAAATTAGGCAGGAAAAAAAAATTAAAAGCCATCCACATTAGAAAGGAAGAAGTAAAACTATTGCTGTTCACAGATGACATGATCCTATATATATAGAAAATCCCAGTGAATCCAGAAGAAAGATATGAATTCAGCAAAGTTGCAGGGTACAAGGTCAACATGCAAAAATCAGTTGTGTTTCCATACACTAGCAACAAACAATCCAAAAAGAAAATTAAGAAAATGATTCCATTTACATACAATAGCATCCAAAAGGATAAAATACTTAGGAGTAAATTTAGCCAAGGAAGTGAAAGACAAACAACTTTCAACAATTAACCTTTAGTTTTAGTACATTGATAACTATAAAACATTGATGACAGAACTTAAAGAAGGCCTAAATAATGGAAAGACATCCCATGTTCATGGATTGGAAGACCTAATATTATTAAGATATCAATGCTACCCTAAGAAATACCTACCCAAATTCTGACAGCCTTTTTTGCAGAAACAGACAAGCCAATCCTCAAATTCAAGTGAAATTGTAAGGGGCCTCGAAAGGCCAAAGTAATCTTTAATAAGAAGAACAAAGTTGGAGGACTCACACTTCCCTATTTCAAAACTTACTACAAAGCAACAGTAATCAAAACAGTACAGTATTGCCATAAAGATAGACATACAGACTAATGGAATAGAATTGAGAATCCAGAAATAAACCCATACCTCTATGGCCAATTGATTTTCAACAATAGTGTCAAGACTCCTCAATGGGGAAAAGAAAAGTCGCTTCAGAAAACAGTGCTGGGGCAAATGGATTTCCACACACAAAAGAATGAAGCTGGATTCTTACCTCATACCATACACAAAAATTAACTCAAATGGATCAATGACATAAATATAAGAGATAAAACTATAAATCTCTTAGAAGAAAACATAGGAGCAACTCTTCATGACCTTGGATTTGGCAGTGGATCCTTAAATATGACATGAAAAGCATGGACAACAAAAGAAATGGTAGATAAATTGGACTTCATCAAAATTAAAATCTTTTGTGCATCAAACGACATTATCAAGAAAGTGACAAGACAACCTACAGAATAGGAGAAAATATTTGCAAATGGTATATCTGATAAAGGTTTTGTGAGATAATAGAAAATATATATATATTGGTCTCTGCCCCTGGTTCCTGGCACAGAGCTCCTAAAACTCTCGTAATTTCCTAAGTGATAAGAATGCCAGGAACATCTCTTGTTCTAATAATGGTATTTGACCTCTGTTCCTGACACAGAGCTCCTGAAACCCTTGTACTTTCCTGGGTAACAAGAGTGTCTTTTGTTCTAATGAGATGACTCTGGGTGGGCTCCTGGATGGCTCCTGGATGAGGGCTAGTCACTGGAAAGACCAAGCCATGATTAGAGCTTGGGATTTTCAGCCCTGCTTCCCATTCTCGAGAAGGTTGAAAGGCTGGAAATGGAATTAATGATTGATCATGTCTACATGATGAAGCCTCCATAAAAATCCTAAAAGTACAGAGTTGGGAGAGCTTCTGAGTTGGTGAATTTGTGGAGTTGCTGGGAAAGTGGCACACCCTGAGAGGGCATAGAAGCTCCATTGCCCTTCCCACATACCTTGCCCCATGCATCTCTTCCATCTGGATGTTCATCTGTATCCTTTATCATATCCTTTAGAATACACTGGTAAACATAAGTAAATGTTTTCCTGAGTTCTGAGAGCCACTCTAACAAATTAATCGAACCCAAGGCAAGGGTCATTGGAGCTCCGATCTATAGCCAGTTGGTCAGAAGCCCAGGTAACAACTTGGGCTTGTGACTAGAGTCTCAAGTGTGTGTGGGGGGCAGTCTTGTGGGACTGTTCCCATGAACTGTGGGATATAATGCTATCTCCAGGTAGATAGTGTCAGAATTGAGTTGAATTGTAGGACCCCCAGATGGTGTTGCAGAGAATTTCTTGGTGTGGGGAAAAACCTCCACACATTTGGTAACCAGAAGTGTGTGAAGTAAAGTGTTCTGTGTGAAGGTAAAGGAGACACACAGGAAAGAAAGACACAGGACGAGGAAAGAAGTTTAGGTTTTTCTTTTTAGGTTTAATATAATGCAACAATAAAAAGACAAACAACCCAATTAAATGGGCAGAGGACTTTTTATTTCCAAAAAAGATACAAATGGCCAATAAACACATGAAAAGCCACTCAACATCATTAATCATTAATCATTAGGGAAATGCAAATAAAACCGCAATGAGATACCACATCATACTGATTAGGATGACTATAATCCAAAAGAAACAAAGCACGTGATGGCAAGGAGGTGGAGAAATTAGAACCTTCATTCATTCAGTGCTTATGGGAATGGAAAATGGTGCAGCTGCTACGGAAAACAGTTCAGCAGTTCCGCAAAAAGTTAAATGTAGAATTACCATTTGACCCAGTAATTCCACTCCTAGATATAGACCCAAAAAATTGAAAGCAGGGACTCAAGCAGATACTTATACACCAATGTTAACAGCAGCCAAAAGGTGGAAACAACCCAAGTGTCCATCAACAGATGAATGGATAAACAAAACATGGTATATCCATAAAATGGAATATTATTCAGCCATAAAAAGGAATGAAGTACTGATATGTCACAACATGAATGAACCTTAAAAACATTATGCTAAGTGAAATGAGCCAGTCACAAAGGCACAAACATTGTATGATTCCACTTAAATGAAATATCTAGAATGGGCAAAATCATAGACACAGAAAGTACATTAGAGGTTACCAGGGGCTGGGAGAAAGGAGAATGGACAGTTATTAATGGGTTACAGAGTTTCTGTTTGGGCTGATGAAAAAGTTTTGGAAATGGATGGTAGTGATACTTGCACAACATTGTGAATGTAATTAACGCCACTGAATAGTATATGTAAAAATGGTCAAAATGGCAAATTTTATGTTATATATATATATATTACCACAATAAAAACTCTTTTGAAATAATTATGCACTGTACCTCAATAAAGAATTTTACTTTCCTCCATTCTGATATTATTGATTACCTTACTGAATTAACCACAGCCATTAAAATCTCTGTAATGTACAGACAATTTTTGTTTTACTCTGATGCTTATCTGAAGACTCTGCTGCAAATTACAAGCCAGAATTTGTGTCTTCAACAAAGGACAGTCTCAGAGCCTCATAGAAAAGAACTGTACCAGGTATTTCAAACCACTGACGTGTCTCTTGGGTACAGGTTTCTGAGCTGATAGTACATAGGCAACTCTGAGATCATACCAGCACACTTAGGATTTCCAGTTTTCTTTTTTCTTTTTTTCCAGTTTAGAAGCACACAGCTTCACGAAAGCAGATTGCTAACCCAAGATCCAGCAGAACACTAATTATATAGGACTGAATAAATTGATGAGGGAAATTTTACTGTGGTTATTTATTTGGAATATTGTTGATGTTGTTTTAATAGTCTATTTTCTGAATATGTATGAAAATCCTTTCCCTTTCTTTGTAAGTCATTTGTACTCAAAACAATTTAGTAAACACTGCTTCTGTAAACTAAATATTTGAAATATGATTCTCACTCACCTTCTCCCCATCCTACCCCTCCTTCTGAATTCAGAAACTTTTACTAAGTCTCCCTACTTTTCACAGCAATAAAGTTATTTGCATAGGTTCTATAAGAATCTGTCCTCCTTTTTTTTTAAACCAAGATATAAATGGACAAACTGATTGTGCAACCAAGGCCTCACATGGAGTATCATATTTGAGAATGATAGTCATTTAATCAGGTATGATAATATACTTTTAAAGAATAAGGTTGATCTTACCTCAACTTTATGGAGCAAATGTCCACAAATTTCCTCTCAGGGAATTATCCTGGTACCTGACTTGCAGGGTCCCAGTATAAATGTGGTAGGAAGTTCACTTTCCATCAGGTTAGGAACCTTAGAAAATTTGGGGGACCTTGAGAAGAGATGACTTTCCTCAAATTTATAAGTACTACAGGTGAAATCTGGTAGAGAGAATTTCTTGGCCTTGGTTTCCCAGCTTTGGAATAGCAAAAAATAACAACCCCTCCCACACACGGACAATTCACAGTTTTGTATATATTTGTAAATTCACTTCCTAATTGCCTGTGTGTGTTTTAATTCTCTTTTGAACCAGTTGTAACATCTTACTGGTTCTTTATTAATTAATGAGTTAAATAAAATCTTTCACATGTGTTCAAAAAAATTAAAATAGAAATTAAAACTCCAAAAAGAGAGAAAATGATTTGGAAGACAAGTAAAAGAGATCCAAAACATACATAGGGTCCCCAAAGAAGAAAACCGAAATAATGAAATAAAAACAAATGTTAAAAACAGTTCTGGAAAATTTTCTAGAAAAAGAGGAATACTTGAATTTACATATTGAAAAAGTACACTATGTTCCAGAAGAAGATATTTCCTAGTATAATCTATTCAGCTACCACATTTTTTTTAGTTAATAGATTTTATTTTATTATTTTACTTTAAAATAAAATCCATTTTTAATAACATTTTCTAATCCATCATCCCTGGAGCTATACCCAACGGCCTTTTTTGGGGGGTATATAATTCTTTTTATATGTTGCTGGGTTTTTTCTCCAGCTTCACTGAGATATATTTGACATATAACACTGTGTAAGTTTAAGGTGTACAATGTAATGATTTGATATATGTGTATACTGCAAAATGAGTGTCACAATAAGTTAACATATCTATCACCTCACATAGTTACTATTTTTCGTGTGTCATGAGAACATTTAAGATTTACTTAAATCTTAACTTTCAAACATACAATCCAGTATTGTTAACTACAGTCACCATGGTGTACATTATGTTTCCAAAACTTATTCATTTTATAACTGGAAGTGTGTACCCTTTGACCACCATCAGCCATTTCCCCCATCCTCCATCCCCTGGCAACCACCAATCTACTCTGTTTCTATGAGGTCATTTCTTTTTAGATTCCACATATAAGTTAGATCATACAGTATTTGTCTTTCTCTGTCTGACTTATTTCACTTAGCATAATGTCCTCCAGGTTCATCCATGTTGTCACAAATGGCAGGATTTCCTTCTTTTTTAAGGCTAAATATTCCATTGTTTATATATATATACACACATACACCCCGCATTTTTTTAATCCATTCATCCTTTGCTGGACACTTGGATTATTTCCATGTCTTGATTATTGTGAATGATGCTGCAATGAACATGGGGGTGCAGATATCTCTTTGAGATACTGATTTCATTTCCTTAGGATATATACCCAGAAGTGAAATTTTTGGATGATGTAGTAGTTCTATTTTTAATTTTTTGAGGGCCCTCCATACTGTTTTCCAAAGTGGCTGTACGAATTTATATGCCCACTAACAGTGCACAAGGGTTCCCTTTTCTCTGCATCCTCACCAGCATTTGTTGTCTCCTGTCTTTTTGATAATAGCTATTCCTTTCAAGCAGTCTTAGATTCACAGCAAAATTGAGCAGAAGGTACAGACAGTTCATGTATACATCCTATCCTGCCCCCCCCCCAAACCTCCCCCACTATTGCCATCCCACACCATAATGGTACATTTGTTATAATCATTGAACCTACAATGACACATTATCTTCACCAAAAGTCCATAGTTTACATTGGGGTTCACTCTTGGTGGTGTACATTCTATGGGTTTTGACAAATACATAATGACATGTATCCACCATTGTAGTATCATACAGAACAGTTTCACTGCCCTAACAATTCTCTGTGTTCTATCTATTCATCCCTCCCTCCCCAACTAACCCCTAGCAAACCATAGTTTTGTCTTTTCTGTAATGTCATATAGCTGGAATCATATAGTATGGAGCCTTTTCAGATTGGCTTCTTTCACTTAGTAATATGTATTTAAGTTCCCTCCATATCTTTTCATGGCTTACTAGCTCATTTTTTCTTAGCTCTGAATGATATTTCATTGTTTGGATATACCATAGTTTATTTATCCATTCACCTACTGAAGGATATCTTGGTTGCTTTCAAGTTTTAGCAATTATGAATAGAGCTTCTATAAACATTCATGTGTAGGTCGTTGCATAGACATAAATTTTCAATTCACTTGGGTGAATACCAAGGATCACAGTTGCTGGATTGTATGGTAAAAGTAAGTTTAGTTTTGTAAGAAACTGCCAAAGTGTCTTCCAAAGTGGCTGTACCATTTTGCATCCCCACCAGCAATGAATGAGAGTTCCTGTTGCTCCACATACTCACCACCATTTGGTATTGTCAGTGTTTTGGATTTTTGCCATTCTAATAGATATGTAGTGGTATCTTATTGTTGTTTTAATTTGCAATTCCCTAATGACATAGATAGCCAGCCCTGGTGGTCTAATGGTTAAGATTTGGCGCACTTACCCCTGTAGCCTGGGTTCATTTCCCAGTCACGGAACCACACTACCTGTTTGTTGGTTGTCATACTGTAGTGGCTGTGTGTTGCTGTGATGCTGAAAGCTATGCCACTGGTATTTCAAATACCAGCAGGGTCACCCATGATGGACAGGTTTCAGCAGAGCTTCCAGACTAAGACAGACTAGGAAGAAGATCTGACCACCCACTTCCAAAAAAATTGGCCATGAAAACCCTATGAATAGCAGCTGAGCACTGTCTGATGTAGTGCCAGAAGGTGAGAGGATGGTGCAAAAAGACCTGGCAGGGTTCCACTCTGCTATACACAGGCTCGCTAGGAGTCAGAATCAACTCGATGGTAATAACAACAAAATGACATAGATAGATAAAGATAGAAATAGATATAGACATATATAGATATGTACAGAGAGAGTCTAGCTGTGTTCCCAGAAAGAAGAAATAGATTTTTCAGTGGATACCTAGCATTCTGACATACTTTTAAAATTAAAGTCCTTGAAGCTATGAATTTCACTCTGAGCACTGCTTTAGCACTTTAGATTCTGTTACGAGGTATTTTCATAATCAAGGGTTTTGTTTCCTGATTCCATTATTAATTTCTAGTTTTACTGCATTGTGGTCAAATAATGTTGTCTGTTTTATTTTTTACATCTTGGAATTTATTCAGGTTTTCCTTGTAATCAATTTTGTAAATGTTCAAAGGGCACGTGAAAAGAAGATGAGTTTTCTATTTTCAGGTTATAGAGTATATTTCTATTAAATCTTCTATACTAAGTATATTATTTAGGTATTCTCTATCCTTTCTTTTTGTTGTTTTTATTCCTTTAAATGCCTATTATAGATTGAGAGGGATGAATTAAATCTTATGTTTATGTTCTTCCTTATCATTCCTATAGCTTGATACCAAAATCCATCAAAGATACCATATATACACTAAAAGAAAATGACAGACCAATAATTTCTAAATATTATGAAACCAGTTCATCAACATTTTAAAAGTAATAGCACCCCATGACCAAATAGGATCACAGAAATGCATAGATGCAACAATGACAATTTTAGGAAATATATTATTATAATTTAATATATTAATACTTCAAATGAGAAAAACCATATGATTATCTCTATAGAAGCTGAAAAGGCATGTAATTCAATTCAATATCTATTGATTTTTTAAAAAATTCTAACTAAAACAGGAACAGATGGACACAATGTAAAAAAAAGTCTATCTAAACCTAAAGCCAATACCATCCTTAATGAGGAAACAGTAGTAAGCTACCACATAACTTCAAAAAGTTTGCTACTATTTTGATTATTTTATGTTAGCAGTATCTGATAGTGATTGTGGTGTGGCAGACTATTTAGTTAGAGTTAAATCTTGATTAAATTAGACATAAATCTAGTGACCTAAGAGCAATAATGTCATATTGAACAATAATGATCCTACTTTTATATTCAATACTACAGTTCTATAAAAAGCAAAGTAAAAAATATTCTTACTCCAAGTAGTGTGTGATAGAGTCAAAACATAGACATACACTGGGGAAAAATTAGTTTTTAAAGAAGCATTTGACTGGTTATCAAGTACTGCAGTGGCACAAATTTCTGGTGATAAAAGACTGGGTTACTCAGATATGAAACACCCTTCATAACTGTGTTACCGAGCTCCTAGTTCCCACTGTACCTGTTTCTTTCAGGAGATTCCAGATGTCTCTGCATTTATGGATCTGTTCAAGTGCACGATTCAGTAACCTGGTCTATTTGGCAACAATGCAATGAGAAAATTAGCAAGTTAAGCTATTAAAGCAAATTAAATTAAATTTTAATTTTAATTAAGCAAATTAAAATAATCTCACATCATTTTCATTAAAAACAGTTAAAAATAAAATGATAGTTTAAACTAGACATCCTGGAATTTATATAGAAATATTAACCTCTATTCGTACTTTTCCTTTATGTCCCAGGAAAAGGAGGATTAAACAGATAATCTTGAGCATTATCATTTTCTTTAATAATCTAGGACAAAAGAGAAGCACTTCCAGAATGGTGGTGTGAGGAGCTCCATGGACACTCTCCCCAGCAAAACAACCATAAGAGGCGAAAATTATAAAACACGATCATGTAAAGGCTTAGGAAATTGCCAAAAGGGCATATAGCAAATGGGGAAATATCTATTCCAGGAAATTTATGAAGTCTCAGTAAGAACAATGAGCTCATCAACCTCCCCAGCTCAGTGTGATGTAAGCACTACTTTAGGTGGGTGAGGCCAAGAAGATGAGGCTCCCTCTACCCTCAGCTTCCAGGGGATTCCCAGAAGGGGCATGCTGCCAGTACTTCTCATCCCCCTGCCCCAGGTCTGTACTGCAGAAGCTCTATTATAAACAAGTACAACTGAGAGGCTGGAGTTCTTTTCCTCTACCCAGTCCCTATATCAGGCATGGCAAATTGAGAATACTGGGTCTCAATTGCCCTCACCTCAGCTTGCATATAGGATAGAGTTTTCATGCTGGGAGAGGCAGGCCAAGAATGCCAGGGACTACAACTCCCGTCTAGCCCCCAACTCATAGAGCTGGACTGTCATCCTGATAGAAATGGGCCACTGTCCCCACCTCCAGCTCCAAAACAGTGGTATAGAGTTTCTGCTCAGGAGGAGAGGCAGGTCATTAGAAGAGTGAGCTCTATAGCTCTCCCTAAGGGGACTGACTTTAATTGGAACAGAACTTAGGGAAGTTCAAGTCTAAGTGTACTATAAAAAACCATGGAGATTTTGGTGTTGAGCAATTAAGAGGAGTCTGGTAGCTCAATGATGTCAACAAGCAAAACAGTAGACCAGCTAGAAGTTTACAGAGAGAACCAGGGGAAAAGAAAGCTAAGAAGATACCTACCCCTTCAAAGGGGCCTTACTTTAATTGGATCAGACTGTGGAGCAATTTATGCCAAAGAGCATTTTCAAACACACATACACACACACACATACAGAGCAATCACCTAGTAATTAGTCAAGAATAACATCTGGGTGGGATACCAATAGAAGAAGATCATTCAGCAGTTTAACATGGAGATCTGGGAAAGAGAGTAAAAAATAACCCTGCTAAAACCACTTTCATCCCTCTGCAGGGGAGGGGTCAGGGTAACTGCACAGGCAAACACTGTGATCTCCAAGGAGTGGTATCAGAAGCTGTACATTTCTGTACAGTGGGGAAATAGACTTCACTGAACTAGCCCAGCCAAGTCACTGAACAAATAAACAAGCAAATATTAACAAGAACAAGCCCCAGAGGGGGAAGCAGTATCCAAAGATGCTCCAATATATTACCTAAAATGTCCGTTTTTCAACCAAAAATTATGAGGTATGCAAAGCAACAGAAAAGTATGACCCATATGCAGGAAAAGAGCAGGCAACAGGAACTGACTTTGGAAAGGTCCAGATGCTGAATTTAGCAGACACAGATTTCAAAGTAGCTATTTTAAATATGTTCAAACAACTAAAGGAAGCCACCCTTAAGAAAGGTATGATAACAATGTCTCAGCAAATATAGACTATAAATAAAGAAGGCAGTGGGATAACATATTCAATGTGATGAAATAAGATAACAGTCAACCTAAGAATCTAATATCCAGCAAAACTATCTTTCAGAACTGAAAGCACAGTAAATTCCAAGATAAACAAAAGTTTAGAGAATTTGTTGCTAGCAGAACCGTTTTACAAAAATGCTAAGAGAAGTTCTTCAGGCTGAAAGAAAGGGACACCAGATAGTAATTTGAATCCAAATGAAAAAGCAAAGTGCACTGGTAAAAGTAATTATGCAACTATAAAAGACAGCATAAATATGTATTTCTTTTTTCTTCTTTTAACTGTTTATAAAAGCAATTATATACTTAACAGATATCCATAGACCATTCTACCAACCCATGAAGAATACACATTCTTCTCAAGCATACATGGCACTTTCTCCAGGATAGACCATATATGCTAGGCCACAACACAAACTTCAAATAAATTTCTTTTTGGCTAGGAAAGACTAGCCCTAAGCTAACATCTGTTGCCAATCTTCCTCTTTTTTTTTCCTCCCCAAAGCCCCAGTACATAGTTGTAAGCCCTTCTAGTTCTTCCATGAGCCACCACCACAGCACAGCTACTGACAGACGAGTGGTGTAGTTCTGCGCCTAGGAACTGAATCCGGGCCGCTGAAGCAGAGCACGCCAAACGTTAACCACTAGGCCATCAGAGCTGGCTCCAAATAAATTTAAAATAACTTGAAGTCACACAAAATATGTATGCTAACCATAGTGGAATAAGATTAGAAATCAATAAAAGAATAAAATTTGGGAAATTCACAAATATATGGATATTAAACAACAGATTCCTAAATAAACAATGGGTCAAAGAAAAAAATCACAATGAAAATTAGAAAATACTTTCAGATGAATGAAAAGAAAAACACAACATACCAAAATTCAGGGGACACTGTTCAAGCAGTGTGCTATGGTCTGAATGTATCCTCCCCAAATTCATATGTTGAAATCTTAATCCCCAAAGGTGATGGTATTAGTAGGTGGGGACCTTGGGGGGTGCTAAAGTCATAAGGATGGGGCTCTCATGAATGGGATTTGTGCGTTTTATAAGAGGCTCCAGAGAGATCCCTAGCCCTTTCTACCATGTGAGGACACAGCAAGAAGGTGCCGGTTATGAACCGAGAAGAGGGCCCTCACCAAAGTATTCAACCATGCTGGCACCTTGATCTTGGACTTCCAGCCTCTGGAACTGAGAAATAAATTTCTGTTGTTTATAAGCTTACCCAGTCTGTGGTATTTTATTACAGTATCTCAAACAGACTAAGACACAGTGCTTAGTGGGAAATTTATAGCTATAAAAGCTGATTAGAAAAAGAAGAAATAAATCAATAACCTAAACATTCACCTTAAGGAACTGGAAAAA
This sequence comes from Equus quagga, assembly GCF_021613505.1. Taxonomy (NCBI): domain Eukaryota; kingdom Metazoa; phylum Chordata; class Mammalia; order Perissodactyla; family Equidae; genus Equus; species Equus quagga. The sequence continues at coordinate 69,356,810 of NC_060276.1, read as the reverse complement.
AAAAAAGAGCAAACCAAACCTTAAGCAACCAAAAGGAAGAAAATAATAAAGATTAGAGTGGGAATTAATGAAATAGACACTAGAAACATAATAGGGAAAAAAATGAAACCAAAAGTTAGTTCTTGAAAAAAAGCAACAAAACTGATAAACCTTTGCATAAAGTGATTAAGAAAAAAGGAGAGAAGACACAAATGACTAAAATGAGGAGCGAAAGAGTGGGGACCATTAATGACCTTACAGAAATAAAAAGGATGATTATAAGGGAATCCCATGAACAACTGTAAGCCAACAAATTAGATAACTTAGATTGTAATGGACACATTTCTAGAAACATAAACTACTGAAACTGACTCAAAAAGAGATGAAAAATCTGAATAGACTACAAAAAAGAAAGAAGAAAAAAAATTTATACTCTGAAAACTACAAAACATAGTTGGAAGAAATTAAAGACCTAAATAAAAGGAAAAATATTCCATATTCATGGGTTATAAGACTTAATATTGTTTAGATTGCAATTTAGATCTAAATTGATCTAAAGATTCAGTGCAATACCTATCAAAATCTCAGCTGGCTTTTTTGCGTAAATTGACAAGTTGAACCTAACATTCATATGGAAATTCAAGGGATCCAGAATAGCTAAATAATCTTGAAAAAGAAGAACAAAGTTGGAATACTAACACATCCTTCTTTCAAAACTTACTCAAAGCTACAATAATAAAAACAGTGTGGTATTGCCATAGGGATAGACATAGGCATCAATGGAATAGAACTGAGGTTCTAGAAATAAACCTTCTCATTTATGGTCAATTGGTTTTCAATAAGGGTGCCAGGATAATGCAGTGGGAAAAAGTAGTCTTCAACAAATGAACTGGATGTTCAAGTGCAAGAGAATAAAGTTGGACCCCTATCTTATACCATACACAAAAATTAACTCAAAATGGATCACAGACCTAAATGTAAGAACTAAAAATACAAAACTCTTAGGGATGAGCCTTCAGGACCTTGGATTAGGCAATGGACTTAGACACAACACCAAAAGCACAAGCAACAACAACAAAATAAATAAAATAGGCATCATGAAAATTAAAAATGTTTGTGCTTCCAAGGACAACAGCAAGAAAAGGAAAAGATAACTCACATAATATGAGAGAATAATCACAAATCCTATCTGATAAGAGTCTAGTATCAAGAATATACAAAGAACTATTAGAACTCAATAATAAAAAGACAAATAACCCTATTAAAAATGGGCAAAAAATCTGAATAGACATTTTCCAAAGGAGATATATAAATGACAAAAAGGACATGAAAAGATGCTCAACATCTTTTGTCATTAGTCATGATGTCATTAGTAATGGCATCATTAGTCATTAGGGAAATGCAAATCAAAACTGCAATGAGATAGCACTTCATATTCACTAGGATGGCCATAATCCAAAGGACATAATAGTGGTGGCAAGGAGGTAGAGAAAGTGGACCCCCTCATCCAGTGATGGTGGGAATATAAAATGGTGCAGCTGCTTTGGAAGACAATCTGGGAGTTCCTGAAATGATTAAACACAGTTACCATATGACCCAGCAATTCTAATCCTACGTATATATTCAAGACAAATAAAAACACATATCCACACAAACTCTGTACATGAATCTTCATCACAGCTTTATTCATAATAGCTGAAAATTGGAAAAACCCAATATCTATCAATGGATGAATGGATAAACAAAATGTGGTATATTCATACAATGGAATATTATTCAGCCATAAAAGGAATGAAGTACTGATCCAAGTTACAACATGGAGAACCTAGAAAACATTGAAAAATTATAAAAAGAGTCAGTTAGAAAAGACTGTAAATCATATGATGACATTTATATGAAATATCCATAACGGGCAAATCTATAGAGATAGAAAGTACATTAGTGGTTGCCTAGGACTGGTGGTAGGGATGGGGAGTGACTGAAAATGGGTGAGAGGTTTATTTTTAGAGTGATGAAAATGTTCTAAAATTAGATTATGTTGATAGTTGCACAACTCTGTGAATATGAGGATTAAATTCTATACTTTAAATGGGTGAATTGTAAGGTATGTGAATTATACCTCAATAAGTCTGTTAAAAAATAATCTTAGGGGCTGGCCTGGTGGCACAGTGGTTAAGTGCACACGTTCTGCTTCAGTGGCTGGGGGTTCACTGGTTTGGATCCCAGGTGCAGACATGGCACTGCTCAGCAAGCCATGCTGTGGCAGGCGTCCCACATATAAAGTAGAGGAAGATGGGCACGGATGTTAGCTCAGGGCTAATCGTCCTCAAAACAAACAAACAAAAAAAGCTCAAAAAAAAAAGATCTAAGATGGGGTCAGGATACTTTCCTGTAAAAGTCCAGACAGCAAATATTTTAGGCTTTGCCAGCCACATAAACTCACTTTCACATATTTTTCTTCGTAATCTTTTACCAATGTAAAAACCATTCTCAACTCTGAGGCTGTAGAAAAACAGGCCGTGTGACTGATTTGGCCAGTTAGCAGTAGTTTATCCAGCCTGATTTAGGAAAAAGATGTGGTTCTTTCATAAATTACAATTACTCTATTTTTTTAAAGCATCCTTCACTTCCCCTAACTCATACTCAGGAGAGTAGAGACAATTTTGATAGGACTATGCAGTCTATATTTCTTCATCATTTACTTATTTGGAAATACTCCAATTTATGAGGATTTAGAGAACAAGGGACAGATATATATATAATAGAATTCAACAAGTCTTCATTAGACAGACAGAGCACCGTGGTCTAATTCATAGAGACTAGAGTTAGATGGTAAAAGGCAGAACTGCATCTTTAATTATCCAAATAGATATCCTTTCAAAAGCAAAGAAGATTTTAGAAGGGTTACTAGGTTAGGGAGTTCTTAGGAAACATAAGTTTGTGCAAGAGAAAGAACACAGAAAAAAAGAGAACAGTTGTTACAAACAAACACAATAATTGATGATTGTACTTAAACATTTGTGAGGAGTGACATCGGCATCATGGCAGAGTAAGCTTTCCTAGTAATCTCCCCTCTCCACCATACAAGGAAAAAGACATTCACACTCCAACAGAGGACATCCAAACACAACAAAAAAGACGTCTGAGAGACCCATGCAGCCATATGACAGAAGGCAGAGAGGCTGGAGCCCCCCTCAGAGGAGGTGGAACAGGGTAAGAGAAAACTTCATTCCTTCCCCAAAAGACTGGGATCTGGGACTGCGGGCAGCCTCTGAGAGGGAAGGAAGAGGGGAAGGGATGTTTGTTCATGGGAACACCAAAGAGCTCCGAGGGCCATTGCAGCCTAGGAGAAAGACCCTACTGAGGTGAAAGCTAATGCGGGGGTGACCTCATCAAGCCAACACCCCAGGAGAGCAGATGAGGGCAGAGCAAGAAAGCCCCAAGAGCATGTAGAAGAAAGTGCCCCTCTTCCCCACCTGCCCAGTGCTAGCTCCAGTGCCTGAGATCTCGGAGGAACACAGAGGGCTCAGAACATGTGGCTCTTGATCACCACCCAGTGGCGAGAGGCAATAACTGCGACCAAATAAAACCATGATGTGCAAAAACAGAGCCATGTCCTCTAGCAGTATCAAAAATTATGTTAAATCTCCAGACCAGAGAGAAACTGACAAGTACCCAGAAATAAGTCCTGAGGACACAGAAATATGTAACCTAAATGACAGAGAATTGAAAATAGCTATCATCAAAAAACTCAACAAGTTAAAAGAGAATATAGAGAAACAATTGAACGAGTTCAGGAGCTATGTCACAAAAGAGATTGAGACTATAAAGAAGACTCAATCAGAAATATTGGAGATGAAAGACACAATGGAAGAGATAAAACAAAATATGGATTCCCTGAATGCTCAAGCAGAAATCATAGAGGAGCAAATCAGCATAATCCAGGATAGATATGTTGAAATGCTCCAGATAGAGGAGGAGAGAGAACTAAGACTAAAAAGAAACAAAGAAAATCTCTGAGAAATATCCAACTCAATTAGGAAATGCAACATAAGAATTATAGGTATTCAAGAGGAAGAAGAGAAGGAGAATGAAGCAGAAAGTTTGTTCAAAGAAATCATAGCAGAGAACTTCCCAAACCTAGGGAAGGGGATGGAAATCCATGTGGAAGAGCCTATCAGATCTCCTAAATATGTCAATGTAAAAAGACCTACTGCAAGGCATATAGTAGTGAAACTGGCAAAAGTGAATGACAAAGAAAGAATGCTAAGGGCAGCAAGGCAGAAGAAAATAACCTACAAAGGAACCCCTACCAGGCTTTCAGATTTCTCTGCAGAAACCTTACAGGCTCGGAGAGACTGCAATGACATATTCAAATCATTGAAGGACAAAAACTTTCAGCCAAGAATACTCTATCCAGCAAAGATATCCTTCAGATATGATGGAGAAATAAAAACTTTCCCAGATATACAAAAGCTAAGGTAGTTCATAGCCACGAGGCACCCCCTACAAGAAATCCCAAAGAAGGCCCTCAAACATGAAAAAAAAGAGAGAAACTGGTCACAAAGCACAGAGTAAGGAGATAAATAGGTAGCCCAAATCAGAAAATTATAGCTAAATATCAGAACAGGTTAGCAAATACTCAAGAATGGCATTAAAGATACAGGGAAGGAAAATGCCAAAAACAAAGATAAGCTTGTCATTTTAATCACAAACTCACAACACAAGATGGAATATGATGTGAGAAAAACAACTTAGGAGGGGAGGAGGAAAGGGACTGAATTGGTTTAGTCTAAGGAAATAAGAGGTCATCAGAAAATGGACTATCTTATCTACGAGATTTTGAATACAAACCTCATGGTAACCACTAAACAAAAAAGCAGAACACAGACACAAATAATAAATAAGGAGAAAACAAACACAACGTAAAACACTACATAACTCAATTGGTAGACCAAAAAACACAGGAGGAGAAACAAGAAAATGCAGGAGAACCAGAAAAGAAGTGATAAAATGGCAGCATTAAGTCTCATATATTGATAATCACCCTAAACGTAAATGGATTAAATTCTCCAATAAAAAGATGCAGAGTGGTGAGATGGATTAGAGAACAAGACCCAACAATATGTTGCCTCCAGAAAACACATCTCAGCTCCAATGACAAACATGGGCTCAGAGTAAAGGGATGGAAGACGATATTCCAAGCTAATGGCAAACAAAAGAAAGCAGGTATTGCAATACTTAGACAAAGTAGACTTCAATATAAGACAGGTAAAGAGAGAAGAAGACAGGCAGTATATAATGATCAAAGGGACATTCCACCAAGAAGACATAACACTTATAAATATCTATGCACCCAACACAGGAGCACCAAAGTACGTAAAGCAACTATTAACAAATCTAAAAGAAGACATTAATAATAACACAATAATAGTAGGGGACCTCAACACTCCACTCACATCACTGGATAGATCATCCAGACAGAAAATCAACAAGGAAACAGGGGAATTAAATGAAAAGCTAGACCAGGTGGACTTAACAGACATATATAGAACACTCCATACAAAAACAGCAGAATACACATTCTTCTCAAGAGCGCATGGAACATTCTCAAGGGTACACCACATGTTTGGAAACAAGGCAAGCCTCAGTAAGTTTAAGAAAACTGAAATAACAACAAGCATATTTTCCAATCACAATGCCATGAAGCTGGAAATTAATTACAAGAAAAAAACTGAGAAAGGGACAAAGATGTGGAGACTAAACAACAGGCTACTGAACAACCAATGGATCACTGAAGAAATTAAAGGAGAAATAAAAAAATATCTGGAGAAAAATGAAAATGAAAACATGCCGTACCAACTCATATGGAATGAAGCAAAAGCCATAGTAAGAGGGAAATTCATCGCAGTACAAGCTCACCTTAACAAATAAGAAAAATCCCAAATAAGCAATCTCAAACTACACCTAACTGAATTAGAAAAAGAAGAATAAAGCCTAAAGTCAGAAGAAGGAGAGAAATAATAAAAATCAGAACAGAAATAAATGCTATTGAAACAAAAAAGGCAATAGAATGGATCAATGAAACACAGAGCTGGTTCTTTGAGGAGATAAAGAAAATTGACAAACCCCTAGCCAGACTTACAAATAAAAAAAGAGAGAAAGCTCAGGTAAATAAAATTAGAAATGAAAGAGGAGAAATAACAATGGATACCACAGAGATACAATGGATTATAAGAGAATACTACAAAAAGCTATGTCAACAAAATGAACAATCTAGAGGAAATGGATAAATTCTTAGACTCTTACAAACTCCCAAAGCTGAACCAAGAAGAAATAGATAATCTGAATAGACCAATCACAAGTAAAGAGATGGAAACAGTAATCAAAAGCATCCCCAACAATAAAAGCCCAGGAGCAAATGGCTTCCCTGGAGAATTCTACCAAACTTTCGGAGACGACTTAATACCTATCCTTCTCAAGCTATTCCAAAAAATTAGGGAAGATGGAACACTTCCTAACACATTCTATGAGGCCAACATCATTCTGACACCAAAGCCTGACAAGGACAACACACAAAAGGAAAACTACAGGCCAATATCACTGATGAACATAGATGCAAAAATCCTCAACAAAATATTGGCAACCCAAATACAGCAATACATCAAAAAGATCATACATCATGATCAAGTGGGATTTAAACCAGGGACACAGGGATGGTTCAACATCCCCAAATCAATCAGCGTGATACACCACATCAACCAACTGAGGAATAAAAACCACATGATCATCTCAATAGATGCAGAGAAAGCATTTGACAAGATCCAACAGCCATTTATGATACAAACTCAACAAAATGGGGATAGAAGGAAATTACCTCAACATAATAAAGGCCACATAAGACAAACCCACAGCCAACATCATACTCAATGGGCAAAAACTGAACACCAACCCTCTGAGAACAGGAACAAGACAAGGAGGCCCACTTTCACCACTCTTGTTCAACATAGTACTGGAGGTTTCAGCCAGAGCAATTAGGTAAGAGGTGGAATAAAAGGAATCCAAATAGGCAGTGAAGAAGTGAAACTCTTGCTGTTGGCACATGACATGATATACAGAAAACCCTAAAGAATCCATCAGAAAGCTATTAGAAATAAGTAACAACTACAGTAAAGTTGCAGGGTACAAAATCAACTTATAAAAATCAGTCGCATTTCCATACTCTAATAATGAACTTACAAAAAGAGAACTCAAACATACAATTCCATTTACAATTGCAACAAAAAGAATAAAGTATCTAAAATTTAACCAAGGAGGTGAAGGACTTATACAATGAAAACTATAAGACATTATTGAAAGAAATAGATAATGACATAAAGAGATGGAAAGAGATTCCATGCACATGGATTGGAAGAATAAACATAGTTAAAATGTCCATACTACCCAAGCAATCCATAGATTCAATGCAATCCCAATCAGAATCCCAATGACATTCTTCATGGAAATAGAGCAAATCCCAAAATTCATATTGGGCCACCAAAGACCCCGAATTGTTAAAGCCATCCTGAGAAAAAAGAACAAAGTTGGAGGCATCATAATCCCTGACTTCAATATGTACTACAAAGCCATAGTTATCAAAACAGCATGGTACTGGTACAAAAACAGGCACACAGATCAGTGGAACAGAACTGACAGCCCAGAAGTAAAACCACACATCCACGGACAGCTAATCTTTGGCAAAGGTGCCAAGAACATAAAATGGAGAAAAAATAGTCTCTTCAATACATGGTGTTAGGAAAACTGGACAGCTACATGCAAAAGAATGAAACTAGACCATTATCTCACACCATACACAAAAATAAACTCAAAATGGATCAAAGACTTGGACATAAGTCCTGAAACCATAAAACTCCTGGAAGATAATATAGGTAGTACACTCTTTGACAGCGAAATTAAAAGGATCTTTTCGAATACCATGTCTACTCAGACAAGGGAAACAAAAGAAAACATAAACAAGTTGGTGTTCCTCAGACTAAAGAGGTTCTGCAAGGCAAAAGAAACTAGGATCAAAACAAAAAGACAACCCACTAATTGGGAGAAAATATTTGCAAATCATATATTCGACAAGGGGTTAATCTCCATAATATATAAGGAACTCACACAATTGAACTACAAAAAAACAAACAGCCTGATCAAAAAATGGACAGAGGATATCAACAGACATTTTTACAAAGAAGATATACAGAGGGCCAATAAACACATGAAAAGATGTTCAACATCACTAATCATCAGGGAAAGACAAATCAAAACTACACTAAGATACCACCTTAAACCTGTTAAAATGGCTATAATCACTAAGACTAAAAATAACAAATGTTGGAGAGGGTGTGGAGAGAAGGGAACCCTCATACATTGCTGGTGGGAATGCAAACTGGTGCAGCCACTATGGAAAACAGTTTGGAGATTCCTTAAAAAAATAAAAATAGAAATATCATATGACCCAGGTATCTCACTACTGGGTATCTACCGAAATAACTTGAAATCAACAATCCAAAGTAACATATGCACTCCTATGTTCACTGCAGCACTATTCACAAGAGCCAAGACATGGAAGTAATCCAAGTGCCCATTGACCGACAATTGGATAAAGAAGATGTGGTATATATTTACAATGGAATATTACTCAGGCACAAGAAAAGACAAAATCATCCCATTTGCAACAACATGGATGGACCTGGAGGGAATTATGCTAAGTGAAATAAGATAGACTGAGAAAGACAAACACGTATGATTTCACTCATATTTGGAATATAAACAAACACAGGGACAAAGAAAACAGTTCAGGGGAAGGGTGTGGGGGGTGGGCACAGCGGTTGAAGGGGAGCACTCACGTGGTGATAGTCAAGAAATAATTTACAACTGAAATTTCACAATGATGTAAACTATTATGAACTCAGTAAAAAATAAGCAAAAAAACAAAAACAAAAAAAACCCAAAGACTTATATAGTGAAAAAAAAAGAGCTTTCTGAGCTGAGAAAAAGATGAAACCAAACAAAAAAAAACATTTTGTGAAACTTACCTCACATCAATTTGATCTCTATTCACTGAGATATAAAATTTAACAAAGTCAGGACTACCAACTTAAAAAGGATAACTTTTAAAAAGTTAAAAGCACTATGTAAAAACAAGATGTTATTACTATTTTTTAGTAAAGCAAAGGACCCTATTGAGAATAAAATTACATTTAGCCGTACTTGGTAAGAAGCAAAATGGTTGTTTTTGGTTTTGCTCTGGGGCACACAGATTCTTTTCTCATCTTCTTTTACAATGAAAAGATTCCTAAAATGAGGCCCCTTTACTCCTCAAGGACAAGGACTTTGTCTTCTTTATCCCCAGTACCTAGCAGAGAGCTTGGTACTCAAATGTTTGTTGAACTCAACAAGGGATGAGAAAGGAAGGGAAATATGTTGGTAGAGATCTGGTGAGAGTTGTTCCAGATCTGAAGGATCATATGAAAGGAGAGATTAACAGAAGGAAGAAAATAAACAGCAAGATGAATTTTACACCAATTAGAAAGAAGCGAAGCTGGCAAGTATGGGAAACTGGCAAGTTTTCTTCATCTAGATAAGAGGAAAAAAGCAGAGAGATCTAGATCTTAAAATCATGCAAATGACTGTGGTCCAATTTGGAGAGAATTTTCTTAGCCTGAAAGAAGGAAGGCAAAGAACTAAAGACAGCCAAAACTCTGGTGTTTGGGAGACTGAGATGTTGATGTTGGTATCTTCTAAAAGGGGTAAGGTTTAAGACACCGAGAGTGGAATTCAGGCAAGGGTAGGAATTTTGCCTTCTTATTAAAATTGAGTTGATAAAATATTTAAGGATGTGGGCCAAAGAAAGCAAATGCAATTGAGTGAAGAAAAACAAGCCAAGTAAATAATTTCAGATGGCTATCAAAGCTGTGGAAGTAGGTGAGTTCTTCCTTAGAAAATGTGTGAAAGGAAACAAAAATAGAGAAAATACTCCTATGGACTACGTATGGTAACAGGGAGACGATGGAGATAAGGAATATTTAAAAACAGATTCGGAAAGAGTGGTCCATGGGCAGGGGCATTTTAAAAGAAGAGATATTTAATCTTTTTAAAAGAAGAGGCCAAGCAAAATGTAACATTTCCTTAGGAAGGAATTAGCTATTATAAGTCTTTGAAATCAAGATGCGGCTGGAATGGAGGGAAAGGATTCTCTAAAGAGAATCAAAAAGAACTGCATCGGGGAAGGCAAACATACCAAATAGCATGGTGAACTCTTGTGTTTTCTTTGAAGATGGCACATTACCTGTTGAAAAGTTGTTGAAGCTTTTCTCCCTTGCTCTAGATCAACTGCAGCTGCCATAAGTAAACATGTTTTCTGTGCAATCAGAATGACTTGATCAGAAGGACAAAACTGGGACAGCTGATAAGAAATAACCAAAATATCACTGAATAGTGAGAATTCTGCCAGGTGAACATAAACAATCAGAATGAAAATCAGCAACATCCTGCCTGAATGAGAAGATTCAGCTGGAAAAGCACATCTCACTTTAAAAATGACATAGAGTAGAACATTGATTTACGGTTTTAATTTTATATTACTTCATTGTTTTTTAGCACCTTTCCAGAGATAAAAAGCTTCATTTTGTCACAATTCTTGTATCTTTCTCAGTGACAAGTACTGTCATTTGGCCCTGTATTTCTATCCAGTGATTTACTTCTTGGTTTATGTTGTAATTTCTAAGTGATTTTTCCTTAGCAAACAGATTTCTTCTTTGCACTGAATACAGCTGAAATTAGTATATACATATTGTCATGGTTGAAAGAAACAATGTCAAAGTTTGACAGACATTACACATAACCTCATCATTAAACTTTGTCCTCTAGCTTTAGAAAAAAAACTCCAAGCTTTGTACTACAATAAAACTCTAGGCCGCTTGGGATTCTTACATGGAATCTTACTAGAGCTATCACAAATGTCAAAAACAAAACTAATTTATTTCACCTAATTAAAATGGCAATTATACCTGAACTGTCAAAGACTATTTCTTTCTTTCTTTATTTTCTCTTTTTTTTTTTTTTGAGGAAGATTAGCCCTGAGCTAACATCTGCCACCAATCCTCCTCTTTTTGCTGAGGAAGACTGGCCCTGAGCTAACATCTGTGCCCATCTTCCTCTATTTTATATGTGGGATGCCTGCCAGAGCATGGCTTGATAAACGGTGCATAGGTCTGCGCCCAGGATCCGGACCTGCAAACCCCAGGCCGCCGAAGCCGAGTGAGTGAACTTAACTGCTAAGCCACTAGGCCAGCCCCTCAAAGGCTATTTCTTAATCTCTCAAAATGTTTAGTGGTCATAATCATCACCATCATTGAATTAATAGCATTTCAAGACACCCAATCTCTCTAGGTCTCAGGTTATTCATATATAAAATGAGGGAGCTGTGTTAGATTGTCTCTGTACTTCTTTCCAGTTCTAAAACTCTCAACATTTAATCTATTTCAACACATCATACTGTGTACTCCTGAATGTGTATGACGGATATTCTTTCGCCCCTCTCCTTTTATTTTCTCATCAATACTTGTTCTCTTTCTGTCATTTAACCTCTACCTTGGAGGCTAATGACTATTTTAAAATGCTTATAATTACAAAATAAGCTCACAAATCCTTACACGCCGAACCTGCTCTAGGAAAAATTATAAAGTAGGACCAAGATTCTTAGCATCATTTTCACTCCTTGTTGTCCCTAGATACCTATTCTATATTCCTATTGACCTATACCCAAAAGCCTTCCTAATGTTTTAGTAATTGACAACTTCTTAGTGTATTCTCCTCCTAAAGATAGTTATAGCCAGCCCTGGTGGTCTAGTGGTCGAGATTCAGTGCTCTCACTGCTGCGGGCTGGGTTCATTTCCCAGTCAGGAAACCACACCACCCATCTGTCGGTTGTCATACCGTGGTGGCTGTGTGTTGCTGTGATACTGAGAGCTATGCTACCAGTATTTCAAATACTGGCAGGGTCACCCATGGTGGACAGGTTTTAGCAGAGCTTCCAGACCAAGAAAGACTAGGAAGAAGGACCTGGCCACCCACTTCCAAATACATTGGCCATGAAAACCCTGTGAATAGCAGTGGAACATTGTCTGATATAGTGCCGGAAGGTGAGAGGATAACACAAAAAGACCTGGCAGGGTTCCACTCTGCTGTACCCAGGCTCGCTAGAGGTCAGAATTAACTCAATGGCACTGATGATAAAGATAGTTATATTTTAATATAGGACTCTGAGAGACTAAACCTTCAAAGGCAAAGCAATAAGTTTTTTAAGGTAGAACTTTGGGCTTCATGATGGTTGTTTCTGATATTTTGGTATGGGGAGACCTGCCTCATGTTCTCATGTTATACCTTATAGAGATCAAATTCTCCTTAGGTCATTCCTGCTTAGACATATATTAAAAGTTCTTAGATTAAAAGCTAATCCCACTCTATATTTAGCCCATGACCATAGCCATAGTGGTCATATCCTTGCTGTGGTTCACACACGAGATACTTATTAGAAGATATTTACCTTATAAGAAAGCATGAAAAACTCTCTCATTGTCACTGGGTCTTTGTCACATTGCACAGCCAAGTTCCAAGCTGAAATAATATAATATAATTATGCAAATCTACTGTTTAATCTGTACCATTATAATCTCCACTACCTATATCTTTAATATTAATATACTAATGAGGTATTTCTCAGGGGTTAAAAAAGCTAACTTTAGGTTTTTAGAGAAATTTTTTCCAGGTAAATTTAGATACCTCTATCACTTCCAATCTTTAATTCTAGGCTAATGACCAAAGGAGGTAGTGCTGAATTTTATTTTAAAAATTGGGGACATACAATAAATTCTTGGTTGGCACAAATCCAGCTAAAAAATGAGGATCGCCAAGGAGCTCACCAACTGTAAATGGTGAAAGAAATTTAAAATTCAGCAAAGAACAGGGTACATTAGAATCAAGGTTGAAGAAAATTGCTGGAAAGATTCACATCTTCCATAGAGCAGTGGAAGCCTCTATTAGGCAACATTCAGCATGATTTTCACCTTGGAAAATCAAAATTAAAATTCAGTAGAAGTACTAGAAAACAAGTTTTCAAACTTCCAAAAGATCAAAGTCATTAAATCTTTCTATAGTGTAAATGTTTGTTATTTTCCATTATTTGCATAAATTTCTTAGAAGCCAGATTGCTGTATTTATTCCCTTTTCTCTTAGATTAGAGCCTCAGTAAACCTCACAAAGTAGAAAAAGGTCCATGTAGAACCAGTCCACTTGGTGACATGGCTGCTTAATTGCTCTTGCTTATTACTGTAGTAACTGCCTCCACCAATTTTTTAAATGTTTCTATTGAAATAGAACCTACATAAAATAAATTACACAACTCATAATTGTACAGCTCGATGAATTTTCAGAGTGAATATATCCATGTAACCAATCTGGATCAAGAAAGATCTTGATCACTACCAGAAACCCAGAAGTAACTCCATCAACCCTCTTCAAGTCCAACCCCTAGGAGAGGGTAACCACTATCCTGAGTTCCAACATCATAAATTAGTTTTGCCTGTTGTTTTTTTACTATATATAAATGGAATCATGCAGTATATACTCAATGTCTGACTTCTTTTGCTCAACATTATGTGTGTGAGATTCATCTATATTGTTGCGTGTAGTTTTTCTTTTTCTTTTTTTTTTTTGAGGAAGATTAGCCCTGAGCTAACATCTGCTGCCAATCCTCCTCTTTTTGCTGAGGAAGACTGGCCCTGAGCTAACATCCACGCCTATCTTCCTCTATTTTATACGTGGGATGCCTACCACTGCATAGCTTGTCAAGCAGTGCCATGTCTGCACCCAGGATCCGAACCGGCGAACCCCGGGCTGCCAAAGCAGAACGTGCGCACTTAACCACTGCGCCACCTGGCCAGCCCTCATATAGTTTATTTTTGATGAATCACATTTAGAAATAAATTGGACATTCTAGACCAAGTTTAGGAGCATAACCTTGGGGACCTGCAGTTATAATTCATGATTTTACTCTTAGAGTCATTTCTATAGAAAAGGAAGAAAACTAATGTTTATTGAGTACCTACTACATCCAAGGTACATACACTGTTTCATTTAAAACCTTTAATAATCCTACGAAGTATGTATAATTATTCTCATTTTATAAATAATGAAACTGAGATTAAGCAAGTTATCCTTGTACCCATAGCTACAAACGAAAGAGTCAGAACTTGAATCCACATTTGTCTGATTCTACTACCCCACAATGTTTCCCATGCTACAGAATTTCCTTTTACCTATTTTTCGAAACCAATGAGCTTCATTAGTCCTTGAGTCTGAAGTTGAGGCTTTTCCATCAAAAAACTGAGCAAGTTTCAGGAGTGCTGCATCAAACAGGAAAATATGATATTGAGGTCTTTTACTTCATACTCTAGCAAAATTGTTAATCCTGCTTTAAAAACAGTCAAACATGAGTTTGAATTTAGAAAGTTCTTTTTTTTGTGTTTGTGCATGAATGCATACCAAAAGTAATTAAAATGACAAAAAAGCATTACCAAGCTCCAAGAAGCTGGTTAACTCAAATTTTGGGGGACAAGCACGTCTTTGGAGAGATTTATAATTTTAATTAAAGCAATCATTCAACACCTGAGGTAGAAAGATATGATTTACGTGTAAGGAAATAAAGAATAGGAACAATCATTAAAAAGACTGAAATGGAGATTGAGAATTGGAAAAGTGCCTATCTATAGGCTGACATAATATTTACTGAGCTCCTACAGCAAGCACAGTACAGAACCAGAACATGCTGTCATCATCAGAAAGCATATATTACATACCCACATGCCTTTCTGAGAGATAAGAATGCCAACCAGCAAAGTTTTTCTCTTTTGAGAACCTTTGGTTTCTAAACCACTTTGCTACATTTAACACATTGTTGACAGGTATTTGAAGTATAAAATTGAACTACCACAATAAATGGAATAGAATTTCTAAGATCTGAACTTTCTGGTGTATTTCGGACATAAGGAAATAGATGCATGGACAGTGGTAATTGGAAGACCTGTTAGGCAAAAGGGACACCAGGTAAGAAAGCATGGAGTTGGAAAAAGGGATGCAATGTAGCTAGGAGCTTAGCTTGAATGAAATGGACAGGGAGGAATTATTAGTAGATAGGGGAGATGATCCAAACTTGGGTAGATAGGAGGACAGCTTCAAAATTACAGAGTAAACAATCTGAATTTGATTCAGAGGACATGAAAATTAGCAGGGTTCAGAAAATTTTCATTTGTCTTGATTCTTTTTCATCTGTTCAATTCCTAGGTTAGGAGCAAGTGGCAAGAAGGAATGGGGGCAGGGCGGGAAATGTCTTTAAAACAAATTGGAATAAAATCAGAACTGAAATTACATTTGGAGATTAGTCCTGTTGATGACAAACTTTTCCCTGCCTGTGAATAGAGAAACCAAGGTAGACTGCTGTGGCAAACATTAATCAAAGCACGACATTTAACTCAAACATGAAGTTTGAGTTAATGTGCTCAGTGTACCTGGAGAATTTAATAGAGGATAGAGGCAAGATAAAGGACTGAAAATAACCAAGGAGATATTTACCTATATTCAAGCAAGTCAAGAGTCTATCCATTTCTTTTTTTCTAAAAGATAAAGAAAAGAGTGTTTTCCTACTGTTCCAAAGCTTTACCATAGAAAAGTACCAAAAGGAGACACTATTTGTGCCTGAGAGCTGTGCAAAGAAAATGCAAAATGGTGAAGTTTGTTGTTCAAGGCCCCAACTTATCATTTCAACACCATTTTCCCCCACTACAGGATACTGTGCCTCATTCCCAGTGCTGATATTTTTTCTCTTTTCTTCTTCTACACCTACTCCCAACAAAGGATTTAAATGACTGATAAGGTTTTTTATCACAGGGTCATAGAATTTGAGAGCAGGTAGTAATCTCTATGATTTTCAAGCTTTTTTTTTTTTTTTGAAGAGGGGGAATTGGAACCTTTGTCTCAAATAAAATTTTATAGAAGTCTAATATACAAGAAAAGATAAAAGTGTAGCTGCTTGGGTTGAACCAGTGGTAGGTGGAGGCCTAGAGTCTCACCTTCCTGGAAGTCCCTGAGGTAGTGCCACAGAATTTCCAAGGTTCTGAGGAACATAGTCTAAAAATCACTTATCCAGTCCAGACCCTTCATTTTACAGATGAGAAAACAGATCAGCAAATGGGGGATGATTTGTCCAATGTCAGGCAATTAATGACAATGTCCTGACTATTACCCAGGTCTCTTGACCCTTTGTCAAGCTTCTTTAAGGGGTAATATAAATTTTAACAGAGGAAAAACATCTCATTTTGCCTAAACAAAGGAACAAATTTTTTAAAAATTTAGCATATGAGTTGTTAATACTTACATAGATACTGATAGTTGAAAATCATAGGACTTTTAGAAGAGAAAGGAACTTTAGAAATTATCCAGTCCAGCTTTCTTTATTTAACAGATGAGGAAAATAAAGCTTAGAAGTGTTAAATAAGTTGTCACTGCCTAAAGTAAACCGGAAGTTAGTGAAATAGCTGAAATTAGAATTCAATTCTCTGACTCTTCTCATTGAATGAGGCTTTTTTTTTTTTTTTTTACAAGTTAGTCTAATCTATTTTTTAATCAGGTCCTGGCCTCTACCTGAAAACACTGCTAGCAGAAGTTCTGTTACTATATTTACTTGAAAACAATAAAGGTATGTTTTAAAAATATTCTGTAATTTGTTTATCAATAATTCAAACAGGATCCCTTCCCTTTTCCCTGTCTCTAAACTGGTTTTAATGAATAGGATTTGACTGTATGCCACAATTATGTGGAATATAAAGCACCTTACAAGACCAGTGCTAAAGATCTTCTTGTAAAGAACTGATATTCAGTCATTTAAATAAGTTGAGTGGCTATTATGTGTCAGATACTGTCCCTAGGTTCCAGAGATACAAAGATAAACACAAACAGTCCTGGCCCTCAAGGAGCTCTTACAATATAGTAACTATCAAGGTTTAATATCTGAGTTTCCTTTTTTTTTTTGTGAGGAAGATTGGCCCTGAGCTAAAATCTGTGCCAATCTTCCCCTATTTTAATGTGGGATGCCACACAGCATGGTTTGACCAGTGGTGCTAGGTCTGCACCCAGGATCTGAACCTGTGAACCCAGGGCCACCGAAACAGAGTGTGCGAACTTAACCACTACACCATCGGGCTGGCCCCTCTGAGTTTCCTTTTTTATTTTTAAATTTTTTATTGTGGAAAACTCCAAAGATGTTTATATGTTAACAGATGAATGAATCCCTATGAACCCATCAACCAGCTTCAGTAATTATTAACTCATCATCGATCTTATTTTAATGATACCTCCACCCACTCCTTCCCCTCCCATATTATCTTGAAGTAAATTCCAGACATCACATCATTTCATCCATAAATATTTTAGAATGTGTCTCTAAGACATAAGGATTCTTTTTTTAATTTAAAAAAAATTTTTAAGCTGTTTTTTTTCCTGCTTTTTTTCTCCCCAAATCCCCCCAGTACATAGTTGCATATTTTAGTTGTGGGTCCTTCTAGCTGTGGCATGTGGGATGCTGCCTCAGCATGGCCTGATGAGCGGTGCCATGTCTGCGCCCAGGATCCAAACCGGCGAAACCCTGGGCGGCCGAAGCACAGTGCACGAACTTAACCACTCAGCCATGGGGACAGCCCAAGGATTCTTTTTTTAAAACAACCACATTACCATTATAGGCTTAAAAATTAATAATTTCTTAATATCATCAAATATTTGGTCATTATTCAAAATTTCCAATTGTCTCAATATCTTTTGTATGTTTGAGTTCTCTTCTAGTGGATTCTTACAGCCTGTAAAGAAGAGGCAAAAATTATCATATATGCTTGGGTATAATTTGCACTATGAAAAAATGTTATGTCATCAATCCAATATTATCTCCATCACAGTTACTTCCCAAATAAATTAGCTGAAAAAATATATTGTCTCCAGGTACAAATACATAAAGCAAAAGTAAAGTAGAGAGACACTATTACAGGGCTTTTGTCCAAGTAGAGAATGTAGAGATGGGTGATATTTCTCTGAAAGTTATCCCTAATCAAGACCTTGAATGGAGTTTTCTTTCAAATCATTAAAAGGTAGTGAATTTTGTGAATGAAAAATTGGTGACCCAATTCTTCCATGATTGTTAAGTTCTTGATATCTTATGCCATAGAAAACGCAAACAGAAAGATATTTGAATACTCCCAGCTAAGCTGATGAAGAATCAGAATCAACAAGCCAACCAGGTTATATGTTTCTGTGGGAAAGTAAGAGATATGTCTATATTTAAGTCTCCTGTTAAGAAAGAGGGAAACAGATGCAATATCACAATGAAATCATAGCTAACATGATTGAGGGCCTAGTAAGGGCCTGGCACTCTTCTTCTAAGTGTTTTACACATACTTACTCATGGGATCATCACAGCAACCCCATAATGTAGGTACTACTATCATTCTCTTTTTACAGATGGGGAAACAGAAGCCCAGGTTCCACATCTAATAAGTGGCAGAGCCAGGATATGAACCCAGGAAGACTGGCCCCAGAGCTTATATTGATCTTATCCATTATACTATACATCACTCAATATCAGGTTTATATCGAAATTAACTATAATTTTTCTAATGGTTACACATCATTTCTGTTGAAATAACTTACTTGTTTTCAGATTCTGGCATTTGAGAAACTTTTGGAAGAACAAGACGAAACAAACACCTGCATGATAAAGTAATATAAAAAGTGATGCTTAGGAAAAAACATGTGAAAGAATTTATACCAAGTTATTAACCTTGATTACCTCAGGAGTCAGAAGTGTGAAAAGAGAGAGTAAGGAGGAAATTTTATTTTATTTAAAGATCTTTGTATTGTTTTAATGATTGCAATGAAAACATACCAATTTTGTAATTTTGGAAGTGTAATTTAATAAAATAATTTTAAAACGAAAGTGTTGCTTATGACAAATTCTTAAATAGTTACACAGTTTATATCATCGCCCCAAATCACCTGCTATAACATCAGGTATGATGTACAAGTCTTTATATTTTTCTTTCTGTAAAGGAACCTGGAACTGCCTTTTGGGCTCCATATAAAGTAGGATGACGATTTTTTGAAGGGATCTGGCAGTATAATGACAAACTGACAAAATAAGGTAGTTTGTAAAGTGTAAAACCCTAAAAATCTTTAAAAATACCATCTATCCTGAATGATTTTAGCTATCTATCTGACCGAAGGCATGCAAGTGTCTCAAGACTCCTTCTGATACTTTTATTTCTGTGACTCTATTTCCCTTTGAAGTGTGGCCTCAAGTGTAGTTGATCAACAGGGGAACCACTACAGAACCCTCTGGTTTCCAATTTTTCCCACTGGCATATTCTCAGTCACATCATTAGGAGCTATCATATCCTAACCTCACACTCCTCTGCCACACTATTGTATATAAAAGTTCCCTTTTGATAAACCATTTTTCTTCATAAAAAAAGAGAAGGGTGAAGATCAGGTTCAAATGATCTTTTTTTACTTTAAGCATCCCTATCAAATTTCCAATGGCATTTTTTTCACAGAAATAGAAAGAAAATCCTAAAATTCATATGGAACCACAAAAAACCCCGATAGCCAAAGCAATCTAGAGAAAGAAAAACAAAGCTGTAGACATCACATTTGTGATTTCGAACTATACTACAAAGCTACAGTAATCACAAAAGCATGGTATTGGCATAAAAATGGTCACATAGACCAAAGGAATGGAATAGAGACCCCAGAAATAAACCCATGTATATATGGCCAACTAATACTTGACAGGGGAACCAAGTATATTCAATGGGGGAAAGATAGTCTTTTCAATAAATGGCGCTGGGAAAACTGGGTATTGACATACAAAAGGATGAAATTGGACCCCTATCTTATACTACTCATAAAAATTAACTTGAAATGGATTAAAGAGTTAAATGTAAGACCTGAAACCATAAAACTCCTAGAAGAAAACACAGGGGAAATCTCCTTGACAATGATTTTTTTGGACATGACACCCAAATCACAAACAACAAAAGGAAAAATAAACAAGTGGGACCACATCAAACTAAAAAGCTTCTGCACAGCACAGGAAACTATCAACAAAATGAAAAGGCAATCTATACAATGGGAGAAAATATTTACAAACCATATATCTGATAAGGGGCTAATATCCAAAATATATAAGGAACTCAACAGCAAATGACCAAATAATCTGATTAAAAAATGGACAGAGAACTTGAATAGACATTTTTCCAAAGAAGACATACAAATGGTCAAGTACATGAAAAGATGCTCATCATCACTAAGCATCAGGGAATTGCAAATCAAAACCACAATGAGATATCATTTCCACCTGGTAGAATGGCAATTATCAAAAAAACAAGAGGTAAGTGTTGGCAAGGATGTGGAGAAAAGGGATCCCTTGTGTACTGTTTGTGGGAATGTATATTGGTGTAGCCACTATGGAAAAAGATAAGGAGGTTTCTCAAAAATTAAAAATAGAACTATCATATGACCCAGAACTCTCACTTCTGGGTATATATCCAAAAGAAAGGAAATCACTATCTCAAAGAGATATCTGAACCCCCATATTCATTGCAGCATTATTTACAATAGCTAAGACATGGAAACAACCTAAGTGTCTATCGATATGTGAGTGGATAAAAAAATGCGGTATGTACACACACACACACACACGCACGCGCACACACACACGCTGGAATATTATTCAACCATATAAAAAAAGGAAATTGCACCTTTTGCACCAACATGGGTGGACCTTGAGAGCATTGTACTAAGTGAAATAAGTCAGACAGAGAAAGACAAATCTGCATTATCTCGCTTAAATATGGAATCTTGAAAAAAAGCCAAATGCATAGAAACAGAGTAGAATGTTGGTTGTCAGGGGCCAAGAGTGGAAGAAATGGGGAGATGCTGGTCAAAGGGTAGAAACTTCCAGTTATAAGATGAATAGGTTCTGGGGATCTAACGTACAGCATGGTAACTATAGTTAACAACACTGTATTATGTACTTAAAAGTTGCTAAGAGAGCAAATCCTAAAAGCTCTCACCACACACAAAAAAACTTGTAATTTTGTGAGGTGATGGATATGTTAACTAACCTTATTGTGCTAACCAGTTTGCAATATATACATGTATCAAATAATCAATCATAAGGTTGTACACCTTAAACTTACACAATGTTATTTGTCAATTATATCTCAATAAAGCTGGTGGAAAAAAACAGTTGGTATAGTAGGCATTGACTCAGACCGATCTTATCAGTACTATTTCAGCAAAGCTTATAGACCAAGAGTAAGACTAACAGAGGAAATCCTTTCACATCCACAGGGTGTGGATTACTTACTTTAAAGCTGTAAGAACTTGTTGTGGGTCTTCTGAATATTGAGCTAAATATTCCAAAGCTTTTCCCGCCACAATTTGTTGTCCATGCTAAAAAGAACAAATATAATATGTTAAATTACATCTCAAAGTGATACAAAGTGTCATCTATATTCCTGTCCATTAAGGAGAAGAAAGAAATCTGAATTTGTTCATTTTGTATTTTCAAAAGGGCTACTGCAAGATGGTAGAATGAAGATACAACTCGTTGACAAAAACAGAACAAGTTCATATTGGCCCCAGAAACCCACTCCTTCCGATCCACAAACACTCATAGCCGGGCCAACACTGCTATGAATCCACTAGGACTAATCTTATTGTGCTCTCTATTGCTGTTTATTAGCAGTAACCAAAAGATCCCCAGACTCTCAGGTCACTCTTATTTCCAGCACCCTAATCCCCATAAGGCTCTGTAAATCCATTCTTTTGTTCTCTTTTCCCATTTCTCTCCAACTCCTCCAACCCTTCCACTATGCTTTCTGAAATTCAGTCCATTATCAGTAAAATCTCCTCTGCGAGTAACCTCTTCTCTGAAAGTTCCCTCCACATTCTTTCTCTAATGGAAACCTAGGTTTCGCCAAGGATACTGCTTCCAATGAAGCCCTCTCAAATGGTGGCTGTTTTTCTCTTATCTCCCTTCTACCTCTACAGCTGAAGAAGCAGTAGGCATAGTTTCTGCTCTTTATTGCTGTTTTAAGATTAGCCTTCCTTAAAACCCCCAGCTGTGAATTTCTGTCATCAGACTATATCACCCACTATCCCTCATTGTTGCAGTGATCTACCAGCTCTCAAGCCATTTCTTGATGACTTATCTACTGCTCAGTTATTTTCTCCAGAAACTACTCCTGTATTAACTTTTGGCATTTTCATTATATACATAGATGATCCTCCTACTCTCCTAGTCTCCTATTTCCTTGAATTTCACTCTGCCAATTACCTTAGCTATTCACTAGCACAGTCATTCACCGGACCCTGGCACTACTAATGATTACAACTCTTCCATATTCTCCCTCAGGGCTGGGACTAGGGTGAGCTAGCTGATGCAAGTGAGGCTCCTAGGGTGTAAAATTTAAGGAGATACTCTAAGGGTCATGCAGGGACCAACCCTACACTTGCATGACCCTGAGAGTGAGTGCTTCCTTAGGTAACTTACTCCCTCACCCTAGTCCTGCACCCTACTGTTTTATGTCTTCTACTTTCTGACCACCATCTCTTACCTTTCTAACTCACTCCCTCTAGTACTCCAGCAATCCTTTAACTGCACTAAGACCTCCAATCCATTGATGCTACTAATTTTTCACTCTCCTTCATCCTCTTCATGTCCTCCTCCATACCCAGTTTAAATTCCATGGGGATTACTAAGTATAAATACTCCTTTGCTTACTGATTTTCCTGCCCCTCTTTTGCTTCATTGTATTTATCTGGCAAAACCACAAGCCTAGTTAAATCCAACTTTCTACTGACTTTTGCACCTGCATCATGCAGCTGAAAGAGGCTGAATAAAAACCCATAAAACTATTTGCTTTATTTTAAAACTTCATCAAATGGGCCTTAATACTACAGGGCCAGCATACTACACTATCCTTGTCATTCACTTTCTTGCATCTCTGGATAATTAGTTTACACCTTATCCTCTCTTCCCAATCCCCCAACAACTCCTCTCCCATTTTCACTCTAAGGTGATGACCTTGTTTCCTACTTCACTGAGAAAACTGAAGCAGTCAGGAAGAGAACTTCCATAGATTCCCACTACCACATCTACTCACGCACCAGGAACCACACCACATACTCTGCCTTTTCAACTGCTACCATAGATGAACTATCCATGTTCCTTCCTAAAGTCAATCCCTGAACCTATACACTTGTGTCCATCACCTCTTGCCTGTTTAAGGACATTGTTCTAACAATTCTCCTTTTTCTTTCTCACATTGTCAACTTTTTGTTTTCTTACTGGGTCATTCCCATCAGCATATTAAACATTCTCATTCATTCCCATCTCAAACCAACCAACCAACCAACCTCTTGATCCTATTTCTCTCACCAATTACTACCCAATTTATTTTCTTCCCTTTGTAGCAAACTGCTCTAAAGACTTGTCTATACTCACGGTATCCAATTCCTTTCCTTCAATTCTCTCTTGAGCCTACTCCAATCACGCTTTTGCCCTACCACTCTACTAAAACTGTTACTGTCAAGCTCACCAATGACCTCCATATTGTAAATTCCAATGGTCATTTCTCAGTCCTCATTGTATTTGACCGATCAGCAACATTCAATATAGTTGATCACTGTTTCCTCCTTGAAACACATTTGGCTTCCAGACACCACATTATCCTTGTTTTCTCCTACCTCACTGGTTGCTCCCTTTTATTCTCCTTTGCTAGTTCCTCCTCTTTTCCCTAAACCATTAATGTTCAAGGGCTCCATGCTCAGTTTCTGGTCCTCTTCTCTACTCCATATATATTCACCCCATGGTGATCGTATCCAGTCTCGTAGCTGTATATACCATCTATATATTAATGTCTCTTATTAAACTTTTCTCTCCAACCCAGATCTCTTTCCCAAAATCTAGAGTCATATATCCAACAGACTACTCAGACCTCTATTTGGATGGTTTAATAGAAACCTCAAATGCATCATGTCCAAAACTGAACTCATGCTTTTCTCCCCAAATCTGCTCTATTTGCAGCCTTTCCTAGGTCAGTTGATGGCAACTCCACTTAATGACCCAATCTCTTTCTCTTATACCTTTCATCTAATTTATCGGCAAATCCTGTTGGCTTTACATTCAAATAAACCTAAAATCCAACCATTTATCATTTACCTCCATTGTCATCTCCCTTATCTGAGTCACCGTCATCTTTTCCCTAGATTACTGCAAAACCTTCCTAACAGATCTCCTTGCTTCAAGCTTGGCTCTCTTATGGTCTCTTCTCAATACACCAGCCAGAGTATTTCTGTTAAAACGAAAGTCAAATCATGTCCCCATTTCATTCAGAGTCAAAGTCAAAGTCCTTTCACTGGTCTATAAGGATCACATAATCCAGACTCTCCATTACCTCTCTGACTTCATCTCTCACTAATCCCACACTTCATTCACTCTACTCTTGCCATATTGGCTTCCTTGCTCTTCCTAGTACCTACCTTATGGTCTTTGTACTGGCTGTTACCTCTGCCTGGAATACTCTTCCTCTTCACTCCCCCGCTATATGTCTACAGGGCTAACTCCCTCACCAATTTCAAGTCTTTGCACAAATGGCATCTTCTCAATGAGACCTATCCTCATCACCCTGTTTAAAATAGTAACTCACACCAATCCCAGCCCACTCTCACTCATGATCCTTTTCATCTTGCTCTATTATTTTCAATATCACCTATCAACATCTAACATATTACAGTCACATGTCAGAATGACGTGGATACATTCTGAGAAATGCGTCACTAGGTGATTTTGTCATGGGCAAACATCACTGTGCTTACACAAACCTAGATAGCACAGCCTATTCCACATCTAGGCTATATGGTACTAATCTTATGGGACCACTGTCATATATGTTGTCCATCGTTTACCAAAATGTTGTTATGTGGTGCAAGACTGTATACGATTTGCTTATTTATTATCCATATCATTTATCATCTTCTCTCCTGCTTGAATGTAAGCTCCAAGAACGCATATCACTGTTTGGTTTACTTATTTATCCCAAGAGCCTAGAACAGTGCCTGGCGCATAGTAGGTGCTCAATCAATATTTGCTGAATGAGTGATATTCTCACTAGAACTTGAAATGCCTTTTGTAAAGCAATTGTAGTGAGTGAAAACTCGATTCTACACTTGTTCTTTTGGAGGTATATATTCAATTTCCTGGGTTTGGCTTATCCATCCTTCCTTCCAACTTCTAATTCAAACTACTTTAAGTTTTTTATTTTCTGATTCTTTCTCCTCTATTAAAACTATTTTCCTTTTCAGAAATACAGTTCCATAACTCTTCCACTGGCTTTCTTCTGCGTTCCATATCGAATGTAAATTTATACACTTTCCTTTAAAAAGATACCTGCCTTTGAGTTCCCCACTACCGAATTTCTCTCATTTCCTCCTCCTCACCATCTTCTACAAACACATCTTGTATCTGCATCTGCCAAATATTTTTCTGTCTCCTGCAGTTCTACTACCCTACTCATTTACATCAAAATACATATCATTCAAACTGTATTTAGCAACTACTTTGAGATATTAGGGTAGGTGCTAAAAATATGGTCCTCAAGAATCTCACAAGTCAATTTGAACAGGCAAGCCATGCATTAGCAATACAAGACAGTATAGATTTATAAAGACCAAATAACTAGCATACATGTTAAAAATTACTGAAATTCAGAGTAAGAACAGAGCATTGAGGACTAGAATTTATTTGGGAAGGCTCTACAGTGGAGAGAAATCTTAGGCTGGGCTTTCAAAATGGTAGCATTTAAATAAGCTAAGATTTTTTTAAAGGGTGGGATAGTATAAACAAGACATGGAAAAGCGAATGTGATTGGCAGCCTGTTTGAGAGACACTGTGCTTTGTTGGAGTGATGGAGAGCTTATGTCTCCACCATTCTAGATCTTCTGCCTAATGTAATAGTGGTTTATACTACTAGGATGATGGTATGGGGAGTAATATGAGATAAAGTAGAGAGATAGCAGTGACCAGATTGTATATACGTTAATAAGAACAGAAACACTATACTTATGGATCAAGCTTCATAGATTACAAATCACATTTTCAGCCATCTCCTCAGTTAATTTTCACAGCAATCCTGGAGGTAGGTTTTATCTTTATTTTTAAAATGATGAAATTCAAAGAAGTTAAGCACTTAAGTGGCAGAGCCAGTACTCAAACTCAGGCTATCATCCAGTCCAAGAGCTCCACAGTTGCTACAGTGCTTTTCCTAATCTTATATATTATTACAACTAGAATTTTGCAAGCAAAAAACAGGAGTGCAAGTATTTATTACTTCTAAACTAAAGTTGTTTTGTGGTTACGAACTAAAAAGATCCACAGAGATTTAAACTGTTTTTTTCAAATCGATGAGAAAGATAAGTTTCCAAATAACTATTTGTTTGCATGGCATAGCATCTTAAAGCTGGAGTGTCTTTTAAAAATTAATGTTTTGCTGTGCTTATTTTTTTCTGTAGTTCTAAGCACAAATCTGTTATCTTATTTTATTTCATTTACTTTACATTATAAAGAAATGAAGAGAAAGAAAGCAATTCTGCAACCGAGCTTGGTATGAAAATATGAGGCAAAACAGAGAGCAAAGGAAGGTCTCTCCTGTGCCTAACTGATGATAATTCTATTAATTGTCTCTCAAAATGGAAAAGAGGTAAAAATCTCTGTAGATGAATACATAAGAATTACCTCTAGAGCAAACTGGGCAGCTAAACTGAGGAGCATGACAGTTGAACCTCTATCTGTAAGTAGGTTATTTTCTTCTGGCTCTTCAGCAGTTAATAAATTCTCTAAAGTAGTAATTGCCTGCAAAGCTGAAAAACAAGGAAACAATTCAAAAAATGAGATACTCTTATCAAAGATAATTGCTATCTATGGTTAATTATTCTACAATGACTTTGGAACTCATTTTAAGAGCACTAATATCTTTAACATATTAGTTAATTTTCATAAAGTCATCTAAGTTGCTAAAATGTCAAGGAGGACTTGAATGTCAGAGAAATGCCCAACTAAGCAATTCACCTCTGTGAATTTATCCTATGAATATATTTGCAAAAGTGATCAAAAACATACAAATATGTTCATCCAGCAATTTTTCTAAGAGTAAAATATGGAACCAACCTAAATTCCTTCAATAGTAGATGGGCTACATACATTTTGGTACGTCCATAAAATTGAATACAGGATGAAGGAAAAAAATGAATGGTGGTATTACATTCTATTATGTCTTAACGGTAGACTATGATAAGTTAAATTTATCTGAAGAACAATCCTAAATGTGTATACCCCCATAACAAAATTTCAAAATACAAGAAGCAAAAACTGATAGAACTGCAGGAGAAATGAAAAAATCCACAATTATAGTCAAAGATTTCAATATCCTCTCTTAATAATTGATAGAACAAGTACACAGAAAATCAGCAAGGATATAGTACACTTAACACTATTAATCAACTTGACCTGACTGACGTTTATAGAACACTGGACCCAACACCAGCAAAATATCCATTCTTCTCAAGTGACAGGGAACACTTACCAAGAAAGACAATATTCTGGGCCATATAACAAGTCTCAACATATTTAAAAAGGATTCAAATCATACAAAGTTATGATCTTTGATGACACTTGAATCAAATTAAAAATTAATAAAAGAGGGGCTGGCCCCGTGGCCGAGTGGTTAAGTTTGCATGCTCCGCTGCAGGCAGCCCAGTGTTTTGTTGGTTCGAATCCTGGGCGCGGACATGGCCCTGCTCATCAAACCATGCTGAGGCGGTGTCCCACATGCCACAACTGGAAGGACCCACAACGAAGAATATACAACTATGTACCAGGGGGCTTTGGGGAGAAAAAGGAAAAAAAACAAAATCTTTAAAAAAAAGAAAGTTCTCTGAAAACCTGCAAATATTTGAAAAATAAGGAACACACTTCTAAATAATCCATGGGTTTAAAAAGGAATCTAAAGTCATATTGGAAAGCATTTTGAACTGAATTAAAATGAAAACACAACATATCAAAATTTGTGGCTTGTCACTAGAGCAATACTTAGAAGGTTAATTTATAGCATTAACTTTATATTAGACCAGGATAAACATCTCAAATTAATGACCTCAGCTTTCACCTCTGGAAACTGGAAAAAAAGACCAAATGAAACTCAAAGTAAGCAGAAGAATGGACATCATAAAGATCAGAACATAAATAAATGAAATAGAAAACAGAAAAAACAATAGAGAAAAATTAATGAAACCAAAAACTGGTTCTTTGAGATCAATAAAATTGATCAACCTCTAGCCACTCTGACAAGGAGAAAATGAGAGAAGACATAAATTACAAATATCAATAGTGAGAAAGGTGACATTACTATAGATTTTACAGATCTTAAAAGGATAAAATGGGGGATATAATGAATGACATTAGCCCAATAATTTCAACAACTTAGATGAAACAGACAGGGGCCTGCCTGGTGGTGCAGCAGTTAAGTGCACATGTTCCACTTCTTGGTGGCCTGGGGTTCACCAGTTCGGATCACGGGTGCAGACATGGCACCGCTTGGCACACCATGCTGTGGTAGGCGTCCCACATATAAAGTAGAGGAAGATGGGCACGGATGTGAGCTCAGGGCCAGTCTTCCTCAGTAAAGAGGATTGGCAGCAGATGTTAGCTCAGGGCTAATCTTCCTCAAAAAAAAAAAAAATGGTCACAGATAATGGAGGAAGAAATAAAATGATTGAGCTGATGCTATGTTTAAAAAGTAAAATAACTTTATTTTAACATAACGTTAAAAGAAAAGATTTAATAGGAAATCTATTTTTTTGCCATTTTTGCTGGCAAAATGTTTAAAGTTCTTTTATCCTTCAATATAATATATTAAGTAAAACAAATGTCCAGAAGTCTCTAATGAAAACATTGATGATGGACATGACAGCAATATTAACCTTGATAAACAGCTGACTCCAATTTGCTACTCCTTAATTAATATACAGGTATACTTTACTATCCTGGAACATTTCTTTTTCAATGCAGAATAAATCATCTTTCTTCTTATAGAGTGAATAACAGAGTCCACTGCACACAGTAGGTATTCATAAATACCTGTGATATTGTGATTTTTTAATAAGAAATATATATTTGGTCTTTGTTCCTGTTTCTGGCACAGAGCTCCTAAAACCCTTGGAATTTCCTAAATGCAAAGAGCCATTAAGGTGTCTTTTGTTATGTTAATGAGGTGAATTTTGGAACCCACCTCAGGATGAGGACTGGTTGCCAATGGAGTCAACCATATGATTAGAGGATTGGAACTTTCAGTCCCACCCCTCAACCTCTGGGGATGGGGGAGGGCACAGAGGTCGAATCAATTGCCAGTGGCCAATGATTTAATCAATCATGCCTATGTCATGAAGCCTCCATATAAACCCAAAAGAACAGGGTTCAGAGAGCTTCCAGGTCGGTGAACATGTGGAGATGCAGGGAGAGTGGTGTGCCTGGAAAGGACATGGAAGCTCTGTGCCCCTTCCCACATACCTTGTCTCTGGGTATATAGTATCTCTGGGTAGACAGTGTCAGAATTGAGTTGACTTGCTTGTTGGTGTAGGGGGATGTCCCTCCCTCACACATGGGAAATTAGATGCTCAGAACACCAAAAAGAGTTGTTTAATTGGATTAACATAAATTCTGTTTGGATTCATTAATTCAAGCTTCTGAATTTCTCAACTTGTGCCTTTCATAAAGGGCAATCAGTCTGGAGCTCAAACTGCTCCAGGATTTGCCCAGCTACCCTGAGGGCTGAACAGGAATATCACAGCATAGGCATATCTGTAACTAAGTCAAGATACATGTTGATGCAGACATACCAGCTAGGAAACCATGCTTAAGTTAATGGGAAGGTCACAGCACGAATGGGATGAAGTTCATATAAGATTCCAACACTGTTAACTTTGTGGACAGAAACTCCATTTTAAGGCCAAATCTCTCACCAATCACCTTCCAAATAAGCGAAGACAGTCAAAAGATACCCTGGAGACTTCCATTCTCTAAAGACAATTCTTAACTGATATGGGTTTGCAGCATAATCTTCCCCTTCCCCCACAGCTTTTTAAACTTAATTTTTGAATAGGTTGGTTCAAATGACAAAAAGTACAAAAAAGCATACAGTGCCAAGACTTT
This sequence comes from Equus quagga, assembly GCF_021613505.1. Lineage (NCBI taxonomy): Eukaryota > Metazoa > Chordata > Mammalia > Perissodactyla > Equidae > Equus > Equus quagga. The sequence continues at coordinate 69,326,416 of NC_060276.1, read as the reverse complement.
CCCCCCAGTTCTTGTCCCACATCTGCCTAGTTCTTACTCCTTCTATAGGTAGCCCTAGTTCTTTTTTTTTTTTTAAAGATTTTATTTTTTTCCTTTTTCTCCCCAAAGCCCCCCAGTACATAGTTGTGTATTTCTCATTGTGGGTTCTTCTAGTTGTGGCATGTGGGACGCTGCCTCAGCGTGGTTTGATGAGCAGTGCCATGTCCGCGCCCAGGATTCGAACCAACGAAACAGTGGGACGCCTGCAGCGGAGCGCGCGAACTTAACCACTCAGCCACGGGGCCAGCCCCTAGCCCTAGTTCTTTTATTCTATGTAACCTTCCATAGCTTCTTTTTGCATGGTGGCATCATCTTTACATAGGAAAGCTAAAATATATATTCAACTCCATTATTTTAAAAACAATGTTTTTTCTATTATGGTCAAAGAGGATTATTTATTCTTTGTGTTAACAGCCAAATACAACTCATAAATAACATTTATACCTCTATCAGAGTTGCCCTCTAAGACTGCAATCTTGAATACATAAAATTGAGTGAAAATATTTGTAGGATCACGTTGTTCAGCTTCTGCCACTGCCACTTTAGCCTGAAAAAAAGAAATATTGGTTCTCTTTTATAAAAGCTATAAGGAAGACTTTATCATATTTTACTAATATTATTAACATAGTCACAACGGCTGAAGGATACTCATAATGAAAAGACACGAATCTAAGAAAAATCTTTAAAGGACTGTTCTCTTAAAATGCTAACAAAACAACGAGTTCTGCTTCTGAAAATAGGGTGCATTATATACGCCAGCTCAACCCTCCTAGTGAAAACAAACAAAAAGTTGGATAACGTTTTTTTAAATTTCAAAAGCAATTGACAAGATAGTAAAGCAATTACCAAGCAAAATCTAAGAAAAAGTGAGGTCCCAAAGAAGTAAGCAGAGAATTAAAGACAATTTTTTTCTGGTGGGCATTTGTAAATCCAGGCAAATGTTAACTTTAGTTTTAATAGACTTCACTGGGTCAGGGAAACAGACTTCAAGGCCCAAGAGATCAAACTCTTAGGCTAAGGGCAAATCAGCAGCATTCCTATCCATATTGCCAGGGGACTGCAAAGAAAGTTATCTTGGTTCTGAGAAGAGTGCAGAAAAATGGGGTGGGGAGAACCAATCCCTGAGCTGTAACACAAATAGATTCCTATGTATTTACAGCCCCAAATTACATTATATGGGAAAGCCTAAAGGTTCCAAGCTATGAATTTAGTTTACATTGACTCCAAACATCTGAAGAAGCAAATGAAAATCCTCTCTGGGGGAAGGTACCTTCATCTTAGGCTTCAAAATATTTCCATAAATAATTTTTCAAGAATCATGAGTAGTAAACATAAAAAAATCAAGCACACTGGGAAACAAGGCACCATAAGTGAGAATCAGTAGAAAAAACAGATAGCAGAAACAGATTCTCAAGATGCAGATATCAGAATTTTCGAAAGCTATCTATAAAACACCTATGTTTTCAAAGTTTAAAGAAATAAAAGATATGTTCAAAAATATACATAAGTAGGTTGCTATTCAATAGTACATACTGATACAGTTACAGGTGTTGTTTGCAGCTGGTATCCATTCTGATTGATTATTGCCCATGCCATATAAGTTGTTAAACACTTTGAATATCACAGAAGTTTGTAGGAAACAGAAACCATATTATGTGACCTTGCTGATTTGAAAAAAAAGAACTACTTGAAATGAAAAATACAAAAACGCAAATGGAAACATAATGGATAGGTGTAATAGCAGACTGAAATAGGTGAAGAAAAAATTAGTGAACTGAAAGATAAAACAGAATAAATTAGCCAAACTGCAGCACAGAGAGATTATAAACATGGAGGACAGTTAAGTAAGAATTCTATTCTTTTTAGGACAACTGCTAAAAGACTAGAAACAGTAAATGATTTCCACACTAGCAGAAGGGGGTAACTAGAAAGTAAAAGAAAAAGAATGAGGACAGTTTTTTCAACAAATGGTGCTGAAACAACTGGACATCCACATGCAAAAAAATGAATCTGGACACAGACCTTAAACCTTTCACAAAAATTAACTCAAAATGGATCAAAAACCTAAATGCAAAACCCCAAATTATAGAACTCTTAGAAGGTAACATGGGAGAAAATCTAAATGACCTTCAGTTTGGTGATGACTTTTTAAACACAATACCAAAAGCACAATCCATTAGAGAAAAATTGCTCTGTGAAAGACACTGTTAAGAGAATGAAAAGGCAAACCACGCTGTGGGAGAAAATGTTTGCAAAACACATATCAGATAAAGGATTGGTATCTAAACTATATCAACAATTCTTAAAACTGAACAATAAGAAAACAAGTAACCCCAATATACAATGGGCAAAAGATGTAAACAGACACCTCACCAAAGAAGACATACAGATGGCAAATGAACATATAAAAAGATGCTAAACATTGTATTTCATCAAGGAAATGCAAATTAAAACAGCAACGAGATACCATTACACACATATTAGAAGGGCTAAAATCTAAAACACTGATAACACCTAAACCTGGTGAGGATATGCAGCAACAGGAATTCTCATTCACTGCTGGTAAGAATGAAAAATAGTAGAGCCATTTTGGAAGACAGTTTAGCAGTTTCTCACAAAACTAAGAATATTCTTGCCGTATGATCCAGCAGTTGAACTCCCTGGTATTTACCCTAATGAACTGAAAGCTAATGTCCACACAAAAACCTGCACATCAATGGTTATAAAAGTTTTATTTATAATCATGAAAACTTGGAAGCAACTAAGATGTCCTTCAATAGGTGGTAAAAATATAGTCAAATTCAGACTACTCTAATACTGTAATGGTGGTGTGTAAATCACTTTTATCTCTACTATAAAAGTTAAAAAACAATAATATTGAAAATAACTATGGCTACGATAATTTGTTAAGAGATGTACAATATAAAAGAAGTGTGAAATCAATAGCATAAAATGTGGGCAGAGGAGAAATAAAAGTTTAGAGTTTTTCTATGTGATTGAACATAAGTTGTTAGCTTAAAATAGACTTTTATATCTGAAAGATGTTTTATGTAAGACACATGGTAACTACAAAGAAAATATCTTTTAATACATACATAAAAAATAAAGAGAAAGGAATTAAAGCATACCACTACAAAAAATAAATCAGAAAGGAAGACAGCTAGAGAAGAAGAAAGGAACTAAAAACACAGAAAACAACTTAAAAAATGGGAATAGTAGGGGCCAGCCTCGCGGCATAGTGGTTGAGTTCGGTATGCTCTGCTTTGGCAGCCTGGGCTCATGGGTTTGGGTCCCAGGCACAGACCTACCCACTCATCAGCCATGCTGTGGTAGTGACCCACATATAAAGTGGAGGAAGACTGGCACAGGTGTTAGCTCAAGGCTGATCTTCCTCAAGCATAAAAAGAGGAAGATTGGCAACAGATGTTAGCACAGGGCTAATCTTCCTCAGGAAAAAAAAGGAATAGTAAGTCCTTATTTATCAATATTACTTTAAATGTAAATGGACTAAATTCTCCCATCAAAGACATAGAGAGGCTGAATGGATTTAAAAAAAAACCCAAAACAAGATCCAACAATATGCTACCTACAAGAGACTCATTTTAGCTTAAGAGCACACATAGGCTGAAGGTGAAGGGATAGGAAAAGATATTCCATGTAAATGGTAACTAAGAGAGTAGGAATGACTATACTTACATCAGATAAAATAGACTTTCATCAAAATCAATCACAAGAGACAAAGAAGGTCACTATATAGTGATAAAGGGATCAATTCATCAAGAAGATATAACAATTGTAAATACATATGCACTCAACATTCAAGCATCTAAACATTTAAAGCAAATATTAACTGAACCGAAGGGAGTAATTGATGGCAATACATAACAGTAGGGGACTTCAACACTCCACTTTCAATAATGCATAGACCGTCCAGACAGAAAATAATTTGAATAATAAATAAATAAATAAAATAATAAAGAAATAGTGGACCTGAATAACACTGTAGACCAAATGGACCTAACAGACACATACAGAACATTTCATCCAACAGCACCAGAATAGATGTTCCTCTCAAGTACACGTGGAACATTCTCCAGATCATATGTTGGGCCAGAAAGCAAGCCTTAACAAATTTAAGAAGACTGAAATTATATCAAGTATCTTTTCCAATCACAATGGTATGAAACTAGAAATAAAAAACAGGAGGAAAAATAAAAAATTCACAAATGCATGGAAATTAAACAACACACTCCTGAACAACCAATGGGTAAAAGAAGAAATCAAAAGGGAAATCAGAAAGTATTTTGAGACAAAAGAAAATGAAAATACAACATACCAAAATTAATGGGATGCAGCAAAAATAGGTCTAAGAAGGAACTAGTTTATAGCGATTAATGCCTACATTAAGAAAAACAAAGATCTCAAATAAACAACCTAACTTTACAGCTCAAGGAATTAAAAGAAAGAAGGAAAAAACCACGCAAATTTAGCAGAAGGAGGAAAATAATAAAGATTAGAGCATAAATAAATGAAACAGAGACTAGAAAAAAACAATTAAACTGAGTTAGTTTTTTGAAAAGATTAACAAAATTGACAAACCTTTAGCTACACTAAGAAAAGAGCGAAGATTCAAATAAATAAAATCAGAAATAAAAGAGGCGACATTACAACTGATACCACAGAAATACATAGGATCATAAGAGACTACTAAGAACAATTATATGCCAACAAATTGGATAACCTAGAAGAAATGGATAAATTCCTAGAAATATACAACTTACCAAGACTGAATCATGAAGAAACAGAAAATGTGAATAGACCAATAATTAGTAAGGATATTAAATCAGTAATCAAAAACCTCCCAACACAGAAAAGCCCAGGACCAGATGGTTCTAGTGGTGAATTATACCAAACATTTAAAGAAGAATTAATACCAATCCTTGTCAAACTCTACACAAAATTGGAGGGAACACTCTCAAACTCATTTTGTGAGGCCAGCATTACTGTGAGACCAAAGCCAGATAAGGATACTACAAGAAAAAAAGCTACAAGCCAATATCGCTGATGAATTAGATGCAAAAATTCTCAATAAAATACTAACAAATCAAATCCAATAGCACATTAAAAGGATTATAAACCATGATCAAGTGAGATTTATCCCTGGGATGCAAAGATGAATCAATAAATGTGATACATCACTTTAATAGAACAAAAATAATAGAATGAAAAATCATATGATTCTCTCAATAGATGCAGAGAAAGCAGTTGACAAAATTCAACATCCTTTCCTGATGAAAGCTCTCAAAAACTGGGTCTAGAAGGACCATACTTCAACATAATAAAGGCATATGACAAGCCCACAGCTAACCTCATAGTCAATGGTGAAATACCGAAAGCTATTCCTCTAAGATCAGGGACAAGACAAGGGTGCTCAGTCTCACCACTTTCATTTAACATAGTATTGGAAGTCTTACCCATAGCAATTAGAAAAGAAAAAGAAATAAAAGGCATCCAAATAGGAAAGGAAGAAGTAAAATTGTCTCTGTTTGCAGATGGCATGATCTCATACATAGAAAATCCTAAAGACCCTACCAAGAAAACCGTTAGAACAAATAAACAAATTTAGTAAAGTTGCAGGATACAAAATCAACATACAAAAATCAGTTGTGTTTTCATACACTAACAACGAAATATCAGAGAGAAATAAAAAAATCCCATTTATAATAGCATCAAAAACAATGAAACACAGGGGCCAGCCCAGTGGCATAGTGGTTAAGTCATGAGCTCCACTTTGGTGGCCTGGGGTTCGCAGGTTCAGATCCTGGGCACAGACCCAGCACCACTCATCAAGCCATGCTGTGGCGGCATCCCATACAAATTAGAGGAATATTGGTACAGACGTTAGCTCAGTGACAACCTTCCTCAAGCAAAAAGAGGAAGACTGGCAACTGACGTTAGCTCAGAGCCACCTTCCCCACAAAAAACAAAAACAACAATGAAATACATAGGAGCAAATTTAACCAAGGAGGTGAAATATCCGTACACTAAAAACTGTAAGGCATTGATAAAAGAAGTTGAAGAAGATACCAATAAATGGAAAGATATCCCATGTTCATGGATCAGAAGAATTAAAATTGTTAAAATATCCATATACTGAAGACATCTATAGATTCAATGCAATCCCCATCAAAATTCCAATGACATTTTTTACAGAAATAGAAAAAACAATCTTGAAATTTGTATGGAACCACAAATGACCTTGAATAGCCAAAGCAATCTCGAGAAAGAAGAATAAAGCTAGAGGCATCACACTTCCTGATTTTAAACTACATTACAAGGCGATAGTAATCAAAACAGTATGGTACTTGCATAAAAATAGACACATAGATCAATGGAACAGAATCAAGAGCCCAGAAATAAACCCCCACATATAAGATCAACTATTATTTGATAAGGAAGCCAAGAATACTCAGTGGGAAAAAATAGTTTTTTAAATAAATGGTGCTGGGAAAACTGGATATTCACATGAAAAGAATGAAACTGGACCCCTATCTTACACCATTCACAAAAATTAACTTGAAATGGATTAAAGACTTAAATGTAAGACCTGAAACCACAAAATTCATAGAAGAAAAGATAGGGAAAAAGCTCCCTGACGTTGGTCTTGGCAATGATTTTTTGATAAGACATCAAAAGCAAAAGTAAACAAGTAGGACTACAACAAACTAAAAACCTTCTGCATTGCAAAAGAAATAATCAACCAAATGAAGAGGCAACCTATGGAATGGGAGAAAATATTTGTAAACCATATATCTGATAAAGGGTTATTATCCAAAAATATATAAGGAAGTCTTACAACTCAACAGCAAAAAGACAAATAATCTGATTTAAAAATGGGCAGAGGACTTGACCAGACATTTTTCCAAAGAAGACATACAAATGGTCGACAAATACATGAAAAGATGCTCAACATCATCAATCATCACGGAAATGCAAAATTAAAATGAGATATCACCTCCCACCGGTTAGAATGGTTATTATCAAAAAGACAAATGATAACAAGTGTTGACAAGGATGTGGAGAAAAGGGAACTCTAGTGCACTGTTGGTGAGAATGTAAATAGGCACAGCCACTATGGAAAACAGTATGGAGGTTCCTCAAAAACTTAAAAACAGAACTATCACATGATTCAGCAATTCCACTTCTTGGAATATACACAAAGGAAATCACTATTTTGTAGAGATATCTGCACCCCTATGTTCATGGCAGCATTATTCACAATAGTCAAGACACGGAAACAAACTAAGTGTCCATCAAGGGATGAATGGATAAAGAAAATGTGGTATATATATATATACATTGAAATATCATTCAGCCATCAGAAAGAAGGAGAACCTACCATTTGTGACAACATGGATGGACCCAAGGGCATTATGCTAAGTGAAATAAGTCAGACAGGGAAAGACATATACTACATGATCTCACTTATATGTAGAATCTTAAAAAACCCAACCCATAGAAATAGAGTAGAATGGTGGTTGTCACAGGCTGGGAGATGGGAGCAATGAAGAGATGATGGTCAAAATGTACAAACTCCCCGTTGATGACTAGGTCCTGGAGATCTAATATATGGCATAGTGACTATAATTAATAATACTGTATTATATACTCGAATGTTGCTAAGAGAGTAGGTCTTAAATGTTCTCACTAGAACAAAAAGGTAATTATGTGAGGTGATGGATATGTTATCTAACCTTATTGTGGTAATAATTTTGCAATATATATGTGTATCAAATCATCGAGTTGTACACTTTAAACTTATAAAATATTACACATCAATTATATCTCAATAACACTGGGGGAAAAAAAGAGATGCCCTTCAACAAGTGAATGGGTAAACAAACTATAGTGCTTCCATACAATGAAATATAACTGAGCAATAAAAAGAAATGAGCTATCAAGCCATGAAAAGACATGGAGGAATCTTAAATGCATATTGCTAGGTGAAAGAAACCAATCTGAAAAGGCTACATCCTAAATGATTTCAACTATATGACATTCTGGAAAAGGCAAAACTATGGAAACATTAAAAAGATCTGTGGTTGTCAGGAGTTCAGTGGGAGGGAGCAAGGGATGACCAGGAAAGTACAGGGGATTGAAACTATTCTGTATGATACTGCAATGGTAGATAGATGTCATTATACATTTGTCAAAATCTACAGGATCTGTAATACATAGTGAAAACTAATGTAATCTATAGACTTTAGTCAAAAATAATGTACCAGTATTGACTCATCGATTCTAACAAATATGTCACACTAACGCAAAATGTTAATAGTAGAGGAAACGACGTACATGGGGGGTGGTGATGGGGTAACATGGGAACTTTCTGTATTTTCTACTCAATTTTTCTGTAAACATAAAACACTATAAAAAGAAAGTCTATTATTTTTTAAAAATGTTCCTAAAGAAGGCCAGAAAGGAGAGGAAAAGATACACGATAGATGTGACAAATATAAAGCACAAAGTAAGATGTAGATTTAAACTCAAATATGTCAGTATCATACTAAGTGTATAAGGACTAAATGCTCCAGTTATAAAAGAAAAATGGTCACACTGGATTAGAAATATCAAACTATATGCTGTATACAAGTTGCACATCTAAAAGATAAACATACGGAAATGTTAAAAGTAAAAGAATTAAAGAAGATATACCTGGAAAATACTAACCAAAGAAAGCAAGTGTGAATATATCAATATCAGACAGAAATGATGTTAAAGCAAAAAGTAATACTAGAAATAAAGAGGATTACTTCATACCAATAAAAGCTGCAATTAATGGGAATATAATACAGTGCTAAATTTGTATGCATGAAAAGCGTAGCCTTAAATATATAACATAAAAATGACAAAATTAGATGGAGAAATAGACAAATTCACAATTACAATAGGACATTTTAACAACACATCTCAGGAATTGATAATCACACAAAATATGATTTTGGATACAGAAGATTCAAACAAAATAAACAACAAACAATCAAAATTTATATACATATAAATTATATATGTATATATAAATATATATTATATATATTATATTTATTCCCCCAAACTGCAGAAAACACATTTCTATCAAGCAAACACAGAATATTTACAAAAATAGACCATATGCCTAGCCATAAAGCAAACTTCAACCTATTTAGACTATATACCTAGCCATAAAGCAAACTTCAATCTATTTCAAACGTCTGAAATCAACTACAATGCAATTAAGGTAGAAATCAATTACTAAATAGATGTCAAGAAAATCCCTACTTGTTTCAAAATTTGGAAATAACATTTTTACACAATTAATGGGTTAAAGAAGAAACCATAAGTAAAATTAAAAATACTTTCAATTGTATAACAAAAATACTATATATCTAAACTTTTGTACTGGGTATGAGGGATATCCAGGGATGCTGCTAATGTTCTAATTCTTCTCTGGGTAGTGGCTACATGAGTTTGTTCACTTTGTGATAATTTACCAGGTCGTATACTTACAATTTGTGTATTTTTCTCTCTATAGGTTATATACCAATAAAAATTTACTTAAAGTATCATGGCCTACAGTTAAAGCAGCATTTAATGGAAAATGTATTAAATATATTATGCAATAAATATATTTTAAGAAGAACACTGTAAAGTAATAAGCCAAGGATCCATCTTGAGAAGACAGCAAAAGAACTGCAAGATAAATCCAAAGAAAGTGCAAAGAAGAAAACAATAAAGATACTAGCAGAAATTGCTGAAATATAAAGCAAACATACAACAGAGAAGATGTACAAAGCCAAAACCTTGTTCTTTCAAAATACTAATAAAATGGACAAACCTCTGGCAAAACAAATAAGGAACAAAAAGAGAGAAGGAAAGCCAAAGTTACCAAGAGGGTATTTGAACAACTTTATGCTAATAAAGTTGAAAATGTACACAACATAAATGCATCCCTAGAAAAATAAAATTTACCAAAACTGATTAAACAACAACTAGAAATATCTGAATAGTACTGTAACTATTAATGTAATTAATCAATAGTCTAAAATCTTCCCACAAAAACGCAAATCCTAGATAGCTTCACATTTTAGGGGAGAAATAATTCAAGTCTAACAAACTTTTCTAGAGACTAGGGAAAAAAAGGAAGACTATGCAATTTATTTTATGAGGCTAGCATAACCTTCATATCAAAACTTAAAAGACAAAATGAGAAAGAAAAATTAGAGCCCAATTTCACTCATGAAGACTGATGCAAATATCCTCAACAAATATTAACAAACCAAATCCAGTAAAATAGAAAAAGAATAACTTCATGACTGAGTTTGGTTTTTTTCCCAGGAAAGTAAGTTTGGTTTAACACTAGAAAACCCGTTAATCAGTACATTAATGACATAAAGGAGAAAAAAATCATATGACCATCTTAACAAAACAAAATAGAAAAGCTCGTAGCAAATGAGCCATAGAAGGGGACTTCCTTAATTTGATGTACGGTACCTGTTCTGGGTCGAATGTCTCCCCAAAATTCATGCCCACCCTGGAATCTCAGAATATGACCTAATGTAGAAATAGTCTTTGTAGACGTAATCAAGTTAAGATGAGGTCATACTGGATAGAGTGAGCTTTAATCCAATGACTGGGGTCTTATAAGAAGAGGGAAATTTGGACACACACATAGAGAAGAGAATGCCATGTGATGACAGAGACAGAGATTGGAGTGATGCCTTTACAAGCCACGGAAAGTCTAGGATTGCTGGCAAATATCAGAAGCCAGGAAGAGACAAGGAAGGATCCTCTACTAGATACTTGAGAGAGAGCACAGCCTTGCTGACAACTTGATTTTGGGCTTCTAACCTCCGAAAGAATAGATTTCCATTGAAAGAATAAATTTCTGTTGTTTTAAGCCATCTAGTTGGTGGCCCTTGGTTACAGCAGCCCTAGGAAACTAATACAGTATCTATATTTATATTTAAAAAAACCAACAAAAAACACCCTAAAGCAAATATCATACTTAATGGTAATTTAGGGTAACTTTCCCTTCAAGATCAGGAACACCACTTTTATTCAACATGGTACTGTAAGTGTTAGCCAACACAATAAAGCGAGAAATATATAAGGCATAAGGATTGGAAAGGGAGAAACAAAATCACCATTATTCACAGTTGATATAGTTGGATATGTAGAAAACCCAAAAGAATTTGTAAGTAAATTATCGCAATTAAGAGAGTTTAGAAAGATAGTTGTATTTAAAAAAACTAAAATAAAAATAAACTATATGGAAGGGTTCTGGAAATATGGTGGTGGTGGCAACATAGTTTTTCAATTTCTCTGAATCCCCACATGAAAACAGACTGAGCATGTAGATGGCAAACCAAATCTGATACTTAGACAACATTTACAACAAAACTGGATGACAAAGCATCCCTATGAATTTCAAAATACAAATAGGTGGTGACAAAACACCAAGAGCTACAAGACCAGCATTATATCAGCATCTGTACAGGATGAAGAAAAACAGAAGGTAATATGGAAGTGTCTAATGGACAACAGAAAAGGAGAACTTCAAAATAGCTAATAGAAATTCATTGACAAGCATGATGGGGAAATTCGAGAACAGCAGTTGCAATTGGAAGGGAATTTACCTTCTTCATTATTAAGTCAGTTCAAGGGTCTCATAGCATAAATGGACTAAAGAAGCTGGAGCAGTCTAGCCCCTATGAACCCTCAAACTTGACAGGCTCTACACTGAGGAAAAACTGCTGAGAGTACAATCAAAATTGAATAGGACAAAGACAATAGAGATGAAAGAAAGGTATAGACCAGTGCCGTCCAAAGCACCTCTGTGATGATGGAAATGATCTATATTTGTGGTATTCAATACAGTAGCTGCTAGCCACATGTAGCTATTTAGCATTTGAAATGTGACTAGTACAACTGAAGAACTGAATTTTTATAATTTTAATTAATTTAAATTTAAACGTACATAGCCACATGTGGCTAGTGGCTATCATATTGGATAGTGCAAGTCTACACCAAAAACGAAGGGTGCAGTGGGGAGTGAAGCCAGGAAATCTCAGAAAGCAGTCTGCCTTATTTTTAAATGCTACAAAAAAAAGAAAAACACAGAAAAAGGAGCTCTGTGAAGTTTGTAGCACTTTCCAAAACCCCACCTCATTGTAAAAGCTAAGAAAAACTAATATCACATTAAAATGAGAAACAGTAAAGTTTTAAGATAAATACCCTAAAAGCTGTTTTTAAAAAAAGAGAATAAATAGGGGCTGGCCCCGTGGCCGAGTGGTTAAGTTCGCGCGCTCCGCTGCAGGCGGCCCAGTGTTTCGTTAGTTCGAATCCCGGGTGCGGACATGGCACTGCTCATCAGACCACGCTGAGGCAGCGTCCCACATGCCACAACTAGAAGAACCCACAACGAAGAATACACAACTATGTACCGGGGGGCTTTGGGGAGAAAAAGGAAAAAATAAAAATCTTTAAAATAAAAAAAAAAAAGAGAATAAATAGCATAAAAACACCCCCACAGAAAAATGAAAGCATGCTAGGAAAATGTGCCCACAAAACAGGTCAAAACTCTAACCAACTATTTCAAAATGAGCTAAAAGACATTAAGAAAATTATACAAGATATGAAAAAATGTCATAGGTCAGAATTAGAAAAACTCAGAAATGAAGTACTAGAGCCCAAGAAAAAAATAGAAATAAAAGAAATAAATCATTTCAGAAACGAAAACTAACAAAAAGAAACATAAAAGCAAATAAATACAGCCAAAAATGCCATAAGAGAATAGAAGACAAAAACAGGAAAACTTTAAAGAGGAAATAAAGATTATGTATATTTACCACAATAGAAGATAAACATTAAAAAAGGAAACTAAGATAACTAAAGTGATCTACAGATTCAATGCAATTCCAGTGGCGTTTTTTTGTAGAAATAGAAAAACTCCATCCTAAAACTCGTAAGTAATCTGAACAGACTCTGAGCAGCCAAAAACAATCTTGGAAAAAAAGAAGATAGTTGGAAGACTCACAATTTCTAATTTCAAAATATACTACAAAGCTACAGTAATCAAAACAGTGTGGTACTGGCATAAGGATAGACATATAGACCAATGAAATACAATAGAAAGCCCAGAAACAAACCCTCACATATGTGGTCAAATGATTTTCGACTAGGGTGCCAAGACCAATCAATGGAAAAAGGATAGTGTTTTCAACAAACGATGCTGGAAAACAGGATATCCACATGCAAAAGAATGAAGTCAGATCTTTACCTCACATCATATACAAAAATTAACTCAAAATGGATCAAAAACCTACATGTAAAAACTAAAAATACAAAAGTCTTAGAAGAAAACATAGGGGGAAATCTTCATGACATTGGATTTGACAATTATTTCTTGGATATGACAACAAAAGCACAGGCAACAAAACAAAAAATAGAAATTTGGACTTCATCAAAATTAAAAAAAGTTTGTGCTTCAAAGGATACTACCAAGAAAGGGAAAAAACAACCCACAGAATGAGAGAAAATATTTTCAAATCATAAAGTGATAAAGGGTTAATATCCAGAATAAAGAACTTTCTACAACTCAACAACTAAAAAATAAACAACCCGATCAAAAAATGGGCAAAAGGACTTGACATTTCTCCACAGAAGATATACAAATGGACAATAAACAAATGAAAAGATGCTCAACATCACTACTCCTTAGGGAAATGCAAATTAAAAATATGAGAGACCACTTCACACCCATTAGGATGGCTATTATAAAAAAACTAAAAAAATAACAAGTGTTTATCAGGATGCAGAAAAATTCGAACCCTTGTGCATTTCTAGTGGGAATGTAAAATAATGCAGCCACTATGGAAAACAGTTTGGCAGTTCCTCAAAATGTTAAACATAGAATTACCATATGATCCAAAATCCTACCCTTAGGTATATACCAAAAAAATGGAAAGCAGAGACTCAGATACCTGTACACTCATGTTCATAGCAGCATTATTCACAATAGCCAAAAGGTAGAAGCAACCCAAGTGTCCATCATCAGATGAATGGATAAAGAAAAAGTGGTATATACATACAATGGAATATTATTCAGTCTTTAAAAAGTAGGGAATTCTGACACATGCTACAACATGGATGAATCTTAAGTACATTATGCTATGTAGAATAAGCAGTCACAAAGGGACAAATAGTGTATGATTCCACTTATATGAGGTAGCTAGAAGAGTCAAAGTCACAGAGACAGAACATAGAATTGTGGTTGCCAGGGGCTGAGGGTTAGGGGGAGTGAAGAGTTATTGTTTAATGGGCACAGAGCTTCAGTTTTGCATGATGAAAAGAATTCTGGAGATGAATGGTGATGGGAGTTGCACAATATTGTGTACGTACTTAACACCACTGAACTGTACACTTAAAAATGGTTAAGATGGTAAATTTTACCACAATTTAAAATAATCAATTGTATTTCTATATGCTAGCAATGAATAATTGGAAATTGAAATTAATAAAGTAAGACCATTTGCAATATCATCAAAACATGAATTCTTCGGGATAAAGTTAACAAGATATGTGTAATATTTTTATGCTGAAAGCTATAAGATATTGAGAGAAATTAAAGATGACCTAAATAAATAGAGAGCTATGCTGTGTTAATAGATTGTAACACAATACTGTTAAAGATATTAACTGTCCTCAAACTGACCTATAGATTCAGTGTAATCCCAATAAAAATCCCACCAAGCATTTTTGTAATAATTAACAAGCTGATTTTACAATTTATATGGCAATATAACGGACTTAGAGTAGCTAAAAGATTCTGAAAAAGAACAAAGTTGAGGTTTTACGCAGCTAGATTTTAAGACTTACTATAAAGCTACAATAATCAAGAGAGTAAAGTATTAGCATAAGGATAGGCACAAAAAATTACTGGAACAGAATATAGAAACAGATCTAAATATTTCTGATCAATTTATTTTTTACCAAGGTGCCAAGTTAATTCAACTGAGCAAGGATGGTCTTTCAATACTGGTGCTAGAACAACATGATACGAATATGGGAAAAAAATGAACTTTGACCTTTATCTCTCTCTCTCTCTCACACACACACACACGCACGCACACACACACACACACACACACACACACCCCCACACAGATTAACTCAAAAGGCATCACAGGCCTAAAGATAAAAGCTAAAACTAAAATTTCTAGAAGAAAGCATAGAAGAAAGATTTTGTCATCTTGGGGCACACAAAGATTTCTTAGGACACAATAAACATAAACCATAAAAAATATATAATAAATATGACTTCATTAAAATAAAACTCATAACACACCTACTAGAATTGTTAAAGTTAAAAAGATTGAAAATACCACATGTTGACAAGGATGTGGATGAACTAGCACTCTCCTCCATTGCTGGCAGCAATGTAAAATGGTCCAACTCCTTTGGAAAACAGCTTGATGGTTTCTTATAAACTTAGAAATACACTTACCATATGACTCAGCAATTCCATTTCTAGATATTTCCCCAAGAGAAATCAAAACAAATATCCCTACAAAGGCTTCTACCTTGAATGTTCATAGTAGCGTTATTCATAATAGTCTCAAACTGGAAACAACCAAAAATGTCAGATAAACAGATAAACAAATCGTGATATATTCATGCAATGGAATACTACTCAGGAATAAAAAGGAACATCTATTGATATATGCAACATGAGTGATTCTCTAAAACATTATGTTGAGTGAAAGAAGCCAGACCAAAAGAAAAAGTACACACTGTATGATTCCTTTTTATATGAAACTCTAGGAAAGATAAATGTAATTGATAGTGATAGAAAGCTTATCAGTCACTGCCTTGGGCTGGGAATGGAGATGGGGATTGACTAGGAAGGCACACTAGGGAATCTTCTGAGGTGATGAAAGTATTCTATATCTAGACTGGGATAGTGGGTACACAGGGGTATATACTTGTCAAAATCATCTAACTGTAGATCTAAAATGAGAGCTTTTTAATGTCAATTACACTTAAATAAACTTGATTTTTAAAATAAATTAATAATGATTTGTAAGGGTCCATTTAGTTCTAAAAGTCATTGATTTATGACCTTATGAACTCCACAGAATCTTCTTTGACTATTATAGATTTTATCAGACTATACTGATATCTTATAACAATATGGTTGGAAGAGATCTCAAAGTTCTCTCAGCCAAGAAATTCTTCTGATGCTTGAATCTCCTCTATAACATTCACACTAAGTGGTCATTCAATCTTTGCTTAAATACTCTCAGGGAGAGAAAATTCCCTATATCTTAAGAAAATCCATTTCAGTTTTTGGACAAGTCTAATCATTAGACAGAGTTTCCTTATGATGACCTGAAATCTCACTCCTTGTAGCTCTCACCCATGGAAACATGCATGGAACAAATTTATTTTACTCCTTGTCAGCCATCCAATACATTAGGGTTTGTCAACATCCTCCTTCAAAAGTGTTGCCCCTGAGTCTAACACAATACTTCAGGTATGTGGTAACTAGAGCAGAATACAGGGTGATTACCATTTTTCTTCTATATATTTTATTTCTATTGATGCAGCTTAATTTGAATGAACTTTCTTAGCATTACTGGCTTATGTTGAGCTTAGAGTCAACTAACAACTCCAAATGTTTCACATGTGCTGCTGTAAAGCCACATTTCATCTATTCTGTTCTTGTTCAGTTGGTGATCCAACTGGGGATCCAAGTACAGGATGTTTTGCTGTTTCCTGTTTGTCCTCATCTTATTAGAATGGGCTCATCATTTTAGCCCATTGAGGTCCCTTCAGATTTGACTCTGTCTTCTAACATATCAGTTACTCTTTTCAGCTTCAGGTCACATGTACGATATTCACAAAAGGGTCTCATCTACATATTTTTATTCTAAATTCATATGGTATACATCACACAATTCGATATTCAATTGCACACTTTTATTACTTTCTAATTATTTCATATGTGTAAATCTTGTTTCTACAATACTTTAGGCTTATCTATGGAAAGAACCTTGTCTTCTACTTATTCTATGGTACCAGCCACAAACTAGGCATTCAATAAATATTTGTTGATTTGAAATCTCAATTATGGTATTTTTACAGTATAGCTGTATCAAGAATGGGCCACAACTGACCTTTATCTCCTGTTTACTTAAGTGCTAACCTTCTTTTATATCCATACGAATACATTAGTGGGAAAGGCTATACCTGCCAAAGCATCAGAAAATCACTTCAAAATCAATGACAAGCTGTTATAGTATAAACAGAGGCCACAGTGCCATCTAGTGAACATTGCTAGTTTATTTCTGCTGATCACAAGTTCATTTTCAGTCCTGTAATGGAAAGGTACGATTTTTAGAACTTCGTATAGTAAATAAAATCAATAAAACCAGCATATGAGACATGACTGTTTTCACTTTAGGTCCTATAAATATTCTATAAATAATCTCTTGTGGCTATTCTAAGTTTTATCATTATACTGTGCTTTGAGATTGTGCTTTAGTTTTATCTATAATCTACAGCAGTACTAATGACACTCACATACCTAACTGCAGTTACAAGCTGAGGATGGGATTTCTGTACTGAGTTAGAGAGTACTCAATTGTGCACTACCATTAACTTACATAGACTATCACCAAAACAAGCCATTATCCATCTCTTAATAAAAATTAAGGTTTTATTACGATTTGCAGCAAAATCCCACTATATCAAGTTGTGATAAATTGCCCCTGTACTTAGAACCCAAGCTCATTTCCCCCATACTAAATCTGTTCATTCAAGCCTATGACTTGCACAAACTAAACACTTAAATATCCTCAAAAATAATATAATAAAATTAGGGTATTGGGCCTAAGGTACTATAAACTCCAGAAAGGCAGAATTGATGTCTGTGAAACTATGTAGTTTAATATTGTCTCATACAAGGTACTAGAGATACTCAATGGATAACGACAATTAAAATTTTACATTTATACAACTTAGAAAATAAATCAAGGAAATTACCTGTATTTAGCACTGTTATCTCAAAATGATGATGCTGAATGTAGGAACTAATGAATCTGTGACATAATCCACTAAGAGTTCAGAAGAATATATTTTCCAACTTCTTTGACTTGCCCTAATTAATTTCTGACCTGTGCCTCAATATTTCATTTTAAAGCAAAATAAAATAAAATGTGTTTGTCTCTTCCCAAAGAGTAAAGAACTGAGCTAGGGAAAGAAATAATGGATCAATTTTTTAAATAATATAATCTCATTCAATTCCAATAATCAAGGGCAGTTACAGATCTTGATCACTTTCAATTTCCAATTATCCACAGTAGCAAGGACAGAAATAGTATGAACAAATGGAATTCATATATCAGAGGAAATAGATTGACAGGTATTTACTGAGTCTCTATGACTATTTTTTAATGTAATGAGCACTTACTATGCATTAGGCTCTATGCTAGATATTAGGGAAAGTAAAGATAAGATATGGTCCCTGTCCTCAAGGAGGTGGCAATTTAATAGGGGGCTAAGACAGGTATAAAAATAACTAGAATATAAGGCATATAACTAGGTATAAAGAGAAGTGTTACAAAGTCTTAGAGAAAGAGCAAGACTCAGAAATTTCCTTAGGAAGCTAAGATTGTTATTAGAAGCAAGGCTTTGAAAAAGGAAATTTCAAAAGGTAAGGATGCAGGGAAGAGGTAATTTGCAATGGAGAAGCATGGAAAAAGGTACAGAGGTAGAAAAGCATAGATCATGGTTAGGAAGCAGCAGGTATTCCAGTTGAGGACAAATATAGTACACATGTAAAGGAAATAACATAGGATTATTTTATTTATAGATTATGGAGGACCTTAAGTACTAAGGAATTTGTCTTTATTTACAGGGAGCCATTGAAGATTATTGAGCAAGATACAATAATCAGTTGAAGATTATTCCAATAGCCTTAGAGGTAATGAGAGCTTGGACTAGACTAGTAAGGTGAAGATGGAAGAGGAGACATCTGGCAAAAATACTGCAGAGGCAGAATTGACCAGACTTAGCACATGATTGAATACAGGGGGAGAAGAAGGAATCCATGAATCTAAGATTTCAGTCTTAGATAGCTAGATATACCCAAAGACAGAAAAGTGGACATGGGCTATGACAGAGATCAGGGCTAGAGACATAGATTTGGGAATGGAGAGTTGAAGCTAAGAAAACAGTCGACTGATGACTGGTTAAAGAAGATGTGGTATACACACACACACACACACACACACAC
This sequence comes from Equus quagga, assembly GCF_021613505.1. NCBI lineage: Eukaryota > Metazoa > Chordata > Mammalia > Perissodactyla > Equidae > Equus > Equus quagga. The sequence goes on along the minus strand of NC_060276.1, from coordinate 69,307,041 downwards.
ACACACACACACGATGGAATACTACTTAGTCATAAAAAATGACAAAATCATCCCACTCACAACAACACATATGGACCTTATTATGTTAAACGAAATAAGCCAGATAGAGAAAGACGAACACTGTATGATTCCACTCATATGTGGAAGATAAACACATGGACAAAGAGAACTATTTAGTAGTTACCACGGGGAAGGGGGTTGGGGGGTGGGCACCTATAAGATGACTAATAATAATGCACAACTGAAATGTTGCAATGTTGTAAACTATCATAACCTCAATAAAAAAGGTCACTAGTGATCTTCAAAGAGCAGTTTATAGAATCATAGATACAAAAATTATCAAGAGGGAGTAGGTAGTGAGGCCAAAAACCTTAGAGTCATTGTTGTCTCTTCTTTCCTATCCTGCATCTGGTATGTCAGAGAATTCTGTCAGCTTTACTTTTGTAATCTCACCATCCACACTTCTGTCATCCTGGTCCATGCCACCATTCTCTCTCTTTTTAGTTTTTTAATTTTTTATAAACAATGGAAATTTATTTCTCATAGTTCTGGAGGCTAGGAATTCCAAGATCAAGGTGCCAGCAGATTCCTTGTCTGGTGAGAGCCTGCTTCCTAGTTCATAGACCTCGGTCTTCACATTGCATCCTCACAAGGTAGAAAGAAGAAGGGAGTTCTCTAAGATCTTTTTTATAAGGTCCTGATCACCTCCCAAAGGCCTCAATCCTAATACCATCACCTTGGGGGTAGGATTTCAACATTTAAACAGAGGATTGTTAGGAATTCTTCAGAAGCTGATGACTGAAGAAGTGCGCAGCTTTTACCCAAGACAAAGAAACAAGACTAATTTTCCAATTTTTTTCTAATTAATTTTCTAGTTGTTTGGCTCTACTAATCTTGCCTTGTATTGTATTTTGACACCAACATTATTGAACCAATATTAGTGGGGTAACTGTAAGGGATTTAAATAAAAATAAAATGGTCTACAAATTTCAATCCTTTAATTGCCATAAGCAACAAATTACTAATGACAAATCTCACTACATTAAGTTTAAGAATAATTACCCTGGGGGGCCAGCCTGGTGGCATATGGTTAAGTTCACCAGCTCTACTTCAGCAGACCAGGGTTTCACGGGTTCAGATCCCCAGGGCAGATCTACACACTGCTCATCAAGCCAAGCTGTGGTGGTATCCCACATTTAAAACAGAGGAAGATTGGCACAGATGTTAGCTCAGGGACAATCTTTCTCAAGGGAAAAGAGGAAGATTGGCAACAGATGTTAGCTCAGGGCCACTCTTCCTCATCAAATAAGTTAATAAATAAACAATAAAAAAAGAATAATTACCCTCAAAAACACAATTTATCTCAAAAGAGAGACTGTTTGGTCATTGTTATAGACTGAATGTTTGTGTCCACGCCGCCCCCGCCCAATTTGCATCCTATCAGCCAGGGACATAATCCAGGCAAGACTGTAAAGGTGGGAAATGACAGAAGCCAAAGCCTCGAGGCCCCTTTGAATACTGCCAAATGGATTTTACACAAATTCCTCTAGCAATAAGCTATGAATATGTTCAGGTTGTTGTTTGCTTATTCCCAGGATGGGCAGAGGTTTTTCCTTGCTGGGGAACTATAGCTCCACATCCTTATCTTCCACAAACTTCAGGAAAACTAAAGAGAATTAATGGAATCCTAAAACTAAAATTAGCAAGGCTCTCAGAAAACTCTGAACTTTCACCGCCTTTAGAATTCCCATTGGCCTTGATGGCAATAAGACTTACCCTCTCAGGGACCCATAGATTTTCTCCTCATGAGCTATTTACCCACCCCCTACCCCCTGCATTTGAAAAATTTATTTCCAATCCTGGATTCCAATCCATTACAGACTAATGTGAATAAATACAAGTGATTTATGATGCCTCCAGAATTATCACTAGCAGGTTCAAGCTGTATTTCCAAAATGCCTACTTAAACAGGCCCTTCCTGATCTAAAACCTGGAGATTTAGTCATCTGGAAAAGGCATCAGAATAAAACTGCCCTTGGACGTTGATGGAAAGGATTTTATCAGGTACTGTTAACAATGGACATAATGATAAAACTCTAAGGTAATGATCTTGGATCCACAGTTTCCAACTAAAAAGATGCACCACTTTCTCCTGATTGCTGGACATTCATTCTATCATCATCTCTTGCCTAGATTATTTCAATGGCCTCTTAGCTGGCCTTCCTGCTTCCACCCTTGCACTCACCCCAGTCTATTCAACACAGCAGCCAGAGTGATCTTATTAAAATGCAAGTCAGATCATGTCGCTCCTCTGCCCAAAATCTCCCAATAGCTCCCCATCTCACTTAGAGTTAATGACATAAGTCTTTACAATGAACTACTAGGTCTTTCTTACATGATCTGTTCCCCCACTACTTCCCTGATCACATCTCCTACTTTCCCTAATATTCCCTCTGCTTCAGCTACACTGATCACTTTGCTGTTATTCAAATACCCCAGGTATGCTCCTACCCCCATAGCCTTTGCACTTGCTATTCTCTCTATCTGGAATGCTCTTTTTTCAAATATCCACATAGCCAGATCCCTCATTTCCTCAGGTCTCTACCCAAAAACCACCACTGAGGCCTTCCCTGGTCACCCTGTCTAAAATTTCAACCATTCATTCTTCTTCTAAAACATTTAATACCACCCTTTCCTGCTTAGTTTTCTCCTTAGTACTTATCACTATTTAATATATCAGGGGTCAGCAAACTATGGCCTTTGTGCCACATCCAGCCCACCATCTATTTTGATACAGTCCACAAGCTAAGAATGGTTTCACCTTTTTTAAAGGCTGACAAAAATTTTAAAAAAATAATATTTTATGACACATGAAATTATATGAAATTCAAATTTCAGTGTTCCTAAATGTAAAGTGTTATCGGAACACAGCCATGCCAATTTGTTTACATATGGTCTGTGGCTGCTTTCATGGTACAACAGCAGAGTTGAGTAGTTGCAACAGGGACTGTACTGCCTAGAAAACCTAAAATATTTACTCTCTGGCTCTTTACAAAAAATTTGCTGGCCTCTGTGATATTTATCTTCTTATTGCTTGTCTCTCCTAGTAGAATATAAACTCCATAGTGGTAGGGGTTTTTGTCTATTTTGCTCATTAAAATATCCCCAATGCTTAGGACAGTACTTACCATGTAGTAGACAGCCAATAAATATTTTCTGAATGAATGAATACTGAAAAAATATAGGCAGTAATTTTAGGTTACAAAGTTTGGTGATGAAAGGAAGGACAAAGAGAGAACTGTAATTCTCTCTTATCATCTCTTGAGGATGATGATAAGGTTGAAGGAAGATTTTTGGATAAAGAAGACCTCAAAATCATTATAGTGACAGGGAAAAGAAACAGTAGAGAGAGAAAGATTAAAGACCTTGAGTCGAGATTTGTAGAGAAGGTCCCCAGAGAAAGTTACTTCTTTCTCAGAGAGAAGAAAGAAGAAAGGATGGCTAAAGGGGAGAGAAGTTGATGAAGTTCATGTTGGTGGCTACAAGCTCAGATAATTACAAGATGAGGTTTTCTGCTAAAAGGAAGGATAAGGCATGGGGGCTTAAGGACAAAAAAACGTTTTGGAATCACCATTTTGAGGAATGTGGTAGACTGTCAATAAGAGTCAGTTTTATTAAGTGCCTAGCTGAAAAAAACATGAAATTTTAGCAGATCCAATAAACGTGGTTTCACAAAGTTTCTGAACAATGTTTAATTAGCTCAAGGGAAGGAGTGAAAAAAGCAGAAAATGAAGATTAACAAGGCTATAGTAAAATATGATGGACTGCGTAATTTTTTTTCACCTTTCTATCTGTCCTAGTATATAGGAGAGCATTCCTTAAATATGGAGAGTATCAAATCAATGTCTGCTGAGTTCAAGACAGGAAAGATGAAATAGAGAAATACACTAATTGTAATCAACAAGGTTACCTTGAACATCTTGAAAGTAACCTTTGGCTTCACCACCAATCTGGCCTTAAATGATATAATCACACATGAGTACACACTATTAGGACCTGCTTGGTTTCCTGTTCTCCTCTTCTTCCTTCTCCTCGCTACCAACACCATTTGAACTCCCAATTATAGGCTCAGTCCTATACTAAGCTCTAGGACCAAACTTGACATTAGAAAAGATTAGGAGGCACTGCTTCAAGTCTTGGAAGACTGTATCTAGTCACTTCGTATTCTTCTTCCGGTAATTGCATCCCAGTCTGGCTCCCTATGCCTGAGATCCACTTTTAAAAACCTCATATCCCAGTTCCTTTAGGATTTGAGCTCTACTTTGCTCTTCCTAGTCTGTCTGCACATACTCTCAATGTCCCAAAGATTCAAGTCATGCCTCTGAGTCCAAATCTCTATGGTTGAAGACCTGTTTCCTGTTGACATGCTTATGTGAGGCCAACTACCTGTATGCCTAATTTATGGAATATTTCCAACACTTAGATTTCCCTCATTCATGATTTGCTTATCTGCCCATTAGGATACTCTGATGCCAGCAGCTTGGCTGAGTCAAAGGCAACTGTCTTGTTAATCTCTGTAACTTCAGAGACTAGCACAGTGTCTCATACTGTGCTTTTTTTTTCTATCTTGAGTAGCTGATTAGATATCCTTCCTTAGCCTGCAGATGCTTCCATCCCCCCAGCTGTCATGTCTAGCTCCAGGTCCAGGTCCTCACCAATCTGCCAGGCCAATATAAATCATAGAAGTTACAAAGGCTTTGTGATCACATTCTTTACAAGTCTTTAAGTAAGCAGCAGGTAACCATCTTTCTAAAATAGTTAATGGTATCCTGTACAGAAATATAATGAATTAGGTAACAAAATCTGTGTGATAATTTTCTTTTCAGTAAAAGTTTTCAGTTAAAAGTTTACTTTTAAGTAAACAGTAGTCAAGTATCTTTCTGAAACACTTACACGTTAGCTTGTGCAGAAATATGATGACTTAAGTAATATTTCAACTTCTCTTCCAGGACTATGAATTCATAACATACAAACTAAATGGTAAATAGTCTTTTGAAAGAAAATATGAAGTATTTAGTCAGATAAATAGCCTTTCAAAGAAAACAAATCTTCAAAGAAAATAAACCTTCAAAGAAAATGTCTGGAATTACAACCTTTAATCACATATTTTCCCCTAAACTTGTCATTAAAACTTGAAAAGCAACAAAAAGCTTCACATTTTATCTGGGTCCACACACTTGTCCTTCCTGTTTTTTGTCTTTCCATGAGCCAAGACCCATCCTCCACCCCCATTTGTGTATACTATATGATACCCAAAGGAAGAAATGTCTCAATTGCTTTGGGAAATATGAATGGCTCTATTCCTCGTGTGTGTGTGTGTGTGTGTGAAACCTGGCCCTGAGCTAACATCGGTGCCAATCTCCCTCTATTTTGTATGTGGGATGCCACCACAGCATGCCTTGATGAGCAGTGTGTAGGTCCATTCCCAGGATATCCAGGGCCACCAAAGCAGAGTGCACAAACTCAACCACTGGGCCACCAGGCCAGCCCCGAATGGTTCTGTTCTTAAATAAGTTTTTAGCTCTTTTACTTTTTAGAATTCTGTCCTGATAAGAAATCAATTGTTAAACATTTTTAAGAGTGGTTGGAAAGGCAAGAGATAATTCAGAAAGTAAAAGAATGACCAGTGCATCCAAGTATTTGCTCTCATTGAATTCTTGACAAAAAAAACGTGTACCTTAAAACTTAATCTGCTTCAAAGGACAATACCTACAGATGGTTAATAGCAAATAACTTTGTTCAGGAGATCCAATGATATATTACCTTTCAGAATAGGGTACAAAACATAAACAATAAGTAATGGAATTAATGATCTTCCAAATTCTCTCTCCTTTTGGGAAGTTCTACTCATTAAAGTTTACAGTGCGCAGATCAGGAAAATATCAATTTGACTTCATCCCATATGAAGGAACTCTCAGACATCCTCACCTAACAGCCAGGAAGTCACACCACTGCATCTATCTCTTACATTTTCTGCCTCCGAAAAATAGGTAAATAAAAGAACCTTGTCAAGTTGTTTCAAATGCAGGTAACAGGCAGCCATGTTCCTTTGCAGCTTGGCCAAGTCCAAATCCATTTGATCAGATGCATACAATCTCAGAGAATAACAGTACCACTGTAAGGCATCAGGGTAATTTTGTACCTAAAGATTAAAAATAAATAACAAAATCACAGAGATATCTCTACATTTGATGCTAATTTTTCCAAGTCACCTCTAGAAACAAACAAAAAAATGGTATTTTTTTTTTAGGCAACCAAAACACAATACCCTCTTTAGTTGAATTCTAAGTGCATTTTATTATCACTCTTGATTAGTGTAAGTTAGAGATAAAGTGGCACTCAATATTCTCTTTTCCCCCCACATTAGCTATTTCATAGAAACCATCAACAAAATGAAAACACAACCTACTGGATGGGGGGGAAATATTTGCAAATCACATATCTGATAAGGGGTTAACATCTAAAGAACTCATATAATTCCATAGTAAAAGAAAAGCAATCCATGTTAAAAATGGCAGAGGAAATGAATAGATATTTTTCCAAAGAAGACATACAAATGGCCAATAAGTACTTGAAAAGGTGCTCAACATCACTAATCATCAGGGAAATGTAAATCAACACCACAATGAGATATCACTTCATACCTGTTAGAATGGCTATCATCAAAAAGAAATGATAAATGCTAGCAAGGATGTGGAGAAAAAGGGAAATTTTGTACACTGTTAGTAGGAATGTGAACTGGTATAGCCACAATGCAAAACAGTATGGAGGTTTCTCAAGATATTAAAAATAGAACTACCATATGATCCAGCAATCCCACTTCTGGATATATGTCCAAAGGAAATGAAATCATTATCTCAAAGAGATATCTGCAATCCCATGTTCATTCCAGTTTTATTCACAATAGCCAAGGTATGGAAACAACATAAGTGTCCTTTTACTGATGAATGGATAAAGAAAATATGGTATATGAATACAATGGAATATTATTCAGCCATAAAGAAGAGGGAAATCCTGCCATTTGTGACAACATGGATGAGCCTGGAGGACATTATGCTAAGTGAAATAAACCAGACAGAGAAAGACAAATACCACAAGGTATCACTTATATGTGGAATCTGAAAAAGAAAAGCACAGTCAAACTCAGAAATGGAGAGCAAAATGGTGGTTGCCAGGGGCTGGGGGTGAGGAAAACGAGATGTTAGTAAAAGGGTACAATGTTCAATTATAAGATGAAAAAGGTCTGAGGATCTAATGTACAGTATGGTGACTATAGTTGATAATACTGGATTGTGTAATTGAATTTTGCTAAGAGAGTAGAACTTGAGTGTTCTTACCAGAAAAAAAAAGGTAAATATGTGAGGTGATGGACGTGTTAATTAAATCAACTGTTAGAACCCTTTCACAATGTCATGTATATCAAATCAAATCATCACATTGTACAGCTTAATTATAATTTGTCAATTATACCTCAATAAAGCTGAAAAAAATTTCACATGTGAGATGAAGAGTCTAAGAGGGTGGTGAAACACCCTAGAAAACTCAAAAGACAATTTAAAAGTTATTAACACAATGATACAAATTTTAAAAGAGAACACTCATATTCCACCACGCTAATACAGCTATTTCCATTTTTCTACATTCCATTTTAACTTTATCCTTTTGTATTTTTATATAGTTGTAATCATAGCTTAGATTAGAATTTCATGTTCTATTCTTTCCACTTAACTTTGTTTTGTAAATACTAATCTATGTTGCTATGTAGTCTGCATAGTTGTCAATTTAAGGAATATATAACATTCAATTAAGTTAATATGCCATGATTTTCTTAATGTTGGATATTTAGTTAATTTCCAGGGGTTTTACTATTTATAATTAAATGCTGCTGTGTTTTTGTCAAAAATATTTTTTTACTTTTGAGGCACTTTAAAATTTTCAATGGTAAGAAGCTATTATGAAAAATCTGATAGAAAGAACCTGGATAACTCTTTTTAAGCTAAAAAAATTCAGATTGCTCATGCACACCAAGGTCAGGTAGATGAGTCCCATGTACCCTATCAAGAAGCATCACACTTTGCAATGAACTACAGGAGTTATTAGGACCTAAAAGGCATAAAATGCACTCTTCAACTAGAGACAACTGTGCTGAGTAGGTACAACCCTGCCTTTGACTATTTAAAGTGAAAATTACATTCTTCTCTGGTGTTGGAAGTTAGAGTTTAAAAAATCATTCTGCAAGACTGGAAAAAGAGGGAAAAGAAAAAGACTCAATAGGAGACGGGAATTCTGAAGTCATTTTTCACCTGCTCAGTAAGGAAATAAATACAGGGTCTCTAAAAGCAAACAAGGACACCATTCTATTTTGCAGCACTTAACCTTAAAGTGTAAAGGAAGATGTTTTGATATTACAAATACATTGTGAAATGATCACCACAATCAAGCTAATTAACATACCATCACCACACAGTTAACTTTTTTTTGTGGTGAGAACACTGAAGATTTACTCTCTTAGCAAATTTCAAGTATACAAGACATTATTACAACTACAGATACCATGCAGTATGTTAGGTCTCTATAATTTATTCATTTAATAACAGAAAGTTTATATCCTTTCACCAACATATCCCCAATTCCCCCAACCATCAACCCCCAAAACCTGATAACCATTGTACTTTCTGCTTCTATGAGTTCGACTTTTTTAGATTCCACATATAACTGAGATCATTCAGTACAGTCATGCGTCACATAACAATATTTTGGTCAATGACAGACTGCACATACAATGATGGTCTCATAAGATTAGTACCATATAGCCTAGGTGTGTAGCAGGCTATACCATCCAGGTTTGTGTAAGTACACTCTATGATGTTCCCACAATGATGAAATAGCCTAACAATGCATTTCTCAGAATGCATTCTCATCATCAGGCAACATATGACTGCATTTGTCTCTGTGCCTGGCTTATTTCACTTAGCATAATGTCCTCCAGGTTCAGTCATGTTGTCACAAATGACAGGTTTTCCTATAAATCACTTTGGGTAGTGTGGACATTATAATAATATTAATTCTAATGAACAAGGGGTATCTTTCCATTTATTTGTGTCTTCTTCAACATTCTTTCATCAATGTCTTATGGTTTTCAGTGTATAGATCTTTCATCTCTTTGATTAAATTTATTCCTAAGTATCTTACTGCTTTAAATGCTATTGTAAATGGGATTGTTTTCTTAATTTCTTTTAGTTAGTGTATTAGTGTATAAAAAGGGAACTGATTTTTGTATGTTGATTTTGTATCCTATAACTTTATTGAATTTATTTGTTCTAACAGTTTTTTGGTAGAATCTTTAGGGTTTTCTGTATATATATATATAAGATCATGTCATCTGCAAACTGAGACAATTTTACTTCTTCCTTTCTAATTTGGATGCTTTTTGTTTCTTTTCCTTGCCTAATTGTTCTGGTTAGGACTTTTAGTACTATGTTGAATAGAAGTGGTGAGAATGAGCATCCTTGTCTTGTTCCTGATCTTTGAGGAAAAGCTTCCAGCTTTTGAGTATGATGTTACCTGTGGGCTTGTCATATATGGCCTTTATTACGTTGAGGTACATTCTTTCTACACCTAATTTATTGAGAGTTTTCATCATGAAAGGGTATTGAATTTTGTTAAGTTTTTCTTTCTGCATCTATTGAGATGATCATATGATTTTTATCCTTCACTCTGTCAAATATGGTGAACCATATTTATTTATTTGCATATGTTGAACCATCCTTGCATTCCAGGTATAAATTAGACTTGAACATTATGTATGATCCTTTTAATGTGCTGTTGAATTCAATTTGCTAGTATTTTGTTGAGGGTTTTTGAGCTACGTTCATCAGGGTTATTGGCCTGTAATTATCTTTTCTTGTAGTGTCCTTGTCTGGCTTTGGTATCAGGGCAACGCTGGCCTTGTAAAATGAGTTTGGAAGTGTCTAAGATGAGTTTGAGTTTGATAAGGATTGGCATTAATTTTTCTTCAAATGGTAGAATTCACCAGTGAAACCATCTGGTCCTGGGCTTTATTTTGTTGGGAGATTTTTGATTAATGATTCAATCTCCTTAGTCATTACTGGTCTGTTCAGATTTTCTTTTCTTCATGATTCAGTCTTGGTGGGTTGTATGTTTCTAGGAATTTATCCATTTCTTCTAGGTTGTTTAATTTGTTGGCATATCAGTTCATGGTAGTCTCTTAGGATCTTTTGTATTTCTATGGTATCAGTTGTAACGTCTCCTCTTTCATTTCTAATTTCATTTATTTGGGCCCACTCTCTTTTCTTCTTGTTAGTTGAGTTAAAGATTTTTCAATTTTGTTTACCTTTTCAAAAAACCAACTCTTATTTTTGTTGAAATTTTCTATTGTTTTGTTTTTCTGGTCTCTATTTCATTTATTTCTGCTCTGATTTTGTTATTTCCTTCCTTCTGTTATCTTTGGGTTTAGTTCTTTTTATAGTTCCTTGAGGTATAAAGTTAGGTTGTTTGTTTGAGATCTGTCTTTTTTGTTAATGTAGGTGTTTATTGTTATAAACTTCCCTTTTAGAACTACTTTTGCTGCATAAGTTTTGATATGTTGTGTTTCCATATTTGTTTGTCTCAAGATTTTTTGAATTTCCTTTTGATTTCTTCTTCTATTGCTATGCCTTCAAATTCACTAATCTTTTCTTCTGCGATGTCTAATTCGATATTAATACTATCCAATATATTTTTCATCCTAGATATATTTTTTATCTCGAGAAGTTTGATTGGGGTCTTTTGTATCTTCCATGCCTCTACTTAACTTTTTGAATATATGGAATACAATTATAAGAGCTATTTTAATGTCCTCCATTATTGCTAACTTCTGCATCAGTTTCAATTGATTGCTTATTCTCTTCTTTATAGGTTGTGCTTTCCTGCGTCTTTGTATGCTTGGTAATTTATTACTGGATGCCAGACGTTGCAAACTTTACCTTGTTGGGTGCTGGATAATTTTTTATTCTGATAAATATTCCTGACCTCTACTCTGGGAAGCAATTAAATTCCTTGGGATCAAGCTGATCCTTTCAGGTCATGCTTTTATGATTTTTTAGGCAGGTTTGGAGCAGTGATCAGTGTAGGATGAATTATTCCCCACTACTAAGACAAGACCCTTCTGAGTTCTCTACCCAATGCCCCATGAATTAGAGGTTTTCCAGTGTGGTTGGTATGAATAGGCTTTATTCCCAGACCTGTGTGAGTGCCAGGCACTGCTCCCTCTAATATTTTTAGATGGTTATTTTCCTGGCTTCAGCTATTTTCACCCCATATTGTCCTGAACAGTGGTCTGCTAAACACTGGAGGAGGACTCTCTGATTGCTGGAAGTTGTTTTCCTGTACTGTGCTCTCCTCTCTGGTACTCTGTCCTATGAATCCTAGCTGCCTTGGTCTCCCCAGACTCTCAGCCTCATCTCTTGAAATTAGGAAACTTGCTAGGATCCACTTCAGTTCCTGTTCCTATACTATAGCCTAGAATATCAAGGCAATAAGCTGCACACTTTCAGTGCTCACATTATTTCCTATCTCCCAGAGATCACTCTCTGTGGCCTGATGTGCAATGTCTCAAAAACCATTTTTCATGTATTTCGCCTTGTTTTTTGCAGGGGTGGGAATGGGGAATTGTTCAGGCAAGAACATAAACCTAGTCTCTGTTACATCTTGGTTAGAAGTGGAAATCCATCACAACTTTTCAAAAGTACATCTCATTGGTTTTACACATGGATACACAAATGCATACAAAGATTAGAAGGAAATATACCAAAATTTTAAGAGTGATTAGATTATGAGTGGCTATTCTTTAAAAAAAAATCGGTAGTTTCAAATTCTTCTACAGTAACCTGGATTGTTTTGTAAAGGGAAAAATACTACTTCTTTTTTCATTTTTATTGCACCACAATTTTTTTACAGGCTTTTTTAAAGAGTAGTTTTAAGTACACAGAAAAATTGAGAGGAATGTATAGAGATTTGACATAGACCCCTGCCCTCACATATGCATAGCCTCCCCCATTATCAACATCCTCCACCAGAATGGTATATTTGTTACAACTGATGAACTTACATTGACACATCATACTCACTCAAAATCCAAAGTTTACTTTAGGGTTCACTCTTGGTGTGTACATTCTATGAGCTTAGACAAATGCATAATTACATGTATCCATAATTACAGTATCATTCAAAGTATTTTCACTGCCCTAAAAATCCTCTGTGCTCCACACCATAATTTTTTAAAGGGAATAAAATCCCTCTGACTTTTTGTTCCTCTTGTTAACATAAATTACTTTATCATCTTAATAATATCAGTGATGTCATTTCCCTACACTGTAAGCTCCCAATAGGGATAAATCACATCTTAGTATTTTCAAATAAATTCTTGTCCAATGCCCATTAACACTCTGCATTATGAATATTTAATAAATAGATGGTACCTAAACAGAGAGAGATTATTAAAGTAGTCAATGCTCTACGATTTTTATAGTAAAAATACTGTTTTATTTGTTGGGGTGGAGAAAATATAAAGAATGAAAATACTTTATTCCCAAACCTCAAAACTTCTGGCAGCTTTTTTCCACAGAATGTCGTGTAAACAGCCTACTAATTCTGTTGTCAGTTGTCTTCCTGTTTGGTGACCTGAAGAAAAAAATCCCAAGCTCTGAAAACAAGAATCAAGATCTATTACATCAAATAAAGAGTGCTAACTATATTCAGAACTTATAATCTTTCAGTAATGGGTACAAATAGAATCACATTCAGACAGATTTTCATCATCAATTTTAGGTTTACTAGAAAAATTGATTATATAATACAACCAGAGTTTGCTACAATCACAGTAATTCACCCATCAGTCTGCGAGAGTTTTCAGCCTAGTCTCTTGTTAACGTATTTCCCATGTTCCAAATTTGATCATCATCTGGTGCCTTAATGTTATTGTGAATGAACAGACAATAAGGCTAGAAATCATTAATAAGAAGTGTTTATACTATTATGTACTAACTAGATCAGATCAAGTTCACAAGAAAGGCCAATTATACCTTAAAGCCTCATTAAAATACTTTAAGACCACATTTACACATAAACTTTATTACTTTAAAGTGTAACTCGTGTCTGATTGTTTCTAGTCTAGACATTTACAGGGTTCAAATATATTAGCACACATTAAGGTAAAGTTTAAATTATAACAGAATTCTATCTCTTCCACTCCCTTGGCATTATCAATTTCCACAAAAGGCTTGATTAGAACACTGAGAGTCTCTGATCCCCCAGCCCAGTCAGTAGATGCAGTTTGTTCCATGACTTAGTTAAAAATATTCACGAGTGTAAAAAGCTACTTAATGTATCTATTTAAAATATTATAAACCTTTGAGAGTATAAGTGTATAACTAGATATCACAATAAAACTTTGGCTAACTGTAATCTTAGGAAAATTAGTTATTCTGGATAATGAAATTTTCTAACTAGCTGACAGTTTACTTTCATTAAACACAAAATATTTTTTTAATTAAAAAGTCTAAATCATTTCATTTAGCTTATTAATTTTTCTAAAAATTATGTTTTATGAATTATGTGTTTCTAAACATACTATCTAGTTTTCTGAAGCACAATTTGACCTTTATTTGACCATTCAAAGTCAATAACACTAAAACTATCATATTTTATTTCACTATTAATATATCGTACTGATGTCTTTGGGAATTATTTTAGAGTACAGATTGTTATATTTTTAAAAATACTTGAAACTGTTTTATAAAATTTGTATAGTTTTTTCTTCCCCGTGGTAAGGTTATCTGTATATTTCCCTGCAGACTTTTTCTCTCTGTGTAATATGCTACCATTAAAATGCTAAGGGTTAGAAAACCAGATAACCAAGCTTACCAAAATTGGGTCTAAAAATAACTGGATTCTTAGTGAGAGTCTGAAGGAAGGGTGTCATCAGTAAAACATAGCTCATAGAATCTAGAATTTAAAAGGCTCTTAAAGATTATCTAGTCAAAAGATTTCCTTTTTAAAAATAGCAGTGACTTTGTTTCTATAAAAACATACTACACTCAAAAAGAAACGTGCTACATACTTATAAAAATTCAAGCAATCTGGTAAAATATAAAGAAAGCAACAAATCACCTAAAATGCCATCACTCGGAATAAATCCCACTGTTAACATTTAGCAACTATTATTCCAGTTATATCTCTATATACATGTTGGAAGGATGAATTGGGGCAAGAATTCTCTAGGAATAGAATCATACTACTTGTGTTCTTCAGGATACAGGGTTCTACAGAAGGCTCGGGGGTTAGGGGATGCTGAGATTTGGCTCTACATCTCTGCTTCAACCAGAGCAACTCTAGTCTATTTTACTTGGGGGCAGCGTTCATATAAGATTGCATAACAAAAGAATGCTGCTGCTAAAAAGAAGTTAAAAACTAGAAATGTAGTTCACTACTTTCATTTTATAGTTAGAAAAAAACAAGATCCAGCAATATTATTGACTTGCCTGAAGGTACACAGCTAATTTAAAATCAAACTGGAAACGTGAAATTAGGATTCTAACTTCACAATTTTCCACTACACATGAGTTTGAAGCTCAGAGGTTTGTCTGTTTTTGTTGATGTTCTGTTACTTTTGCTTAGTGTCTCATTCTAGCTCAGTCAACGTGGAATCTGGATAGGTGAGGTATTATAGTTAAAGGAAGGAAGAATAAGGAAAAGGAAGTGAGAATAAGGAAAAATCTGTTAACCTGAAAATTTTGCTACTGTTCTGACATCTGTCTTAGAATTACATGCATATTAACACGTTTCTAAAACACCTGCAGAAATTCTACTGACCTACAATGATTTCTTCAATCTTCTCCTTGGCAAGTAATTCTTCTTTCTTTTCTAAAAGCATGTCAATGTGGAGCAGTAGAGCTTTTCCAATATTTTCTGATGACTTAAAATGTTCACAGATAATCTTCAGGAAATAAAATCCAACAGATTCCCTGTTGAATGAGACATAATTTTAAGTGGTGTGAATAATTGGTTTTTTGATCAATGGGATTGAAGTTTATTTGAGTATGAGCAAAACAGGCAAGATAAAGCTATATCTGAGCTTAGGTCATATCATTAAATGTATAAATAAGCCTACTTGTCAACAATAAATCACTTAATTCAATTTCTGTTTAATTTATTAAGCCACAAATGTTTTCTTTTCATGAATACCTTTAGTTAGATAATCATCTCTCTCCTAATATCCAGTTTATGCTTTTTCTCCAGAACTGATGCCAATTTATAAAAATTGGAACATGAGATCCAGTAAAAGTACATGAACTAACATTAGAAATTTACCAGTCTCTTGTGATGAGAACTTTCAAGATCTACTCTCTTAGCAACTTTCAAATATACCATACAGCAGTGTCAGTGATAATCATCATATTGTACATTACACACCCAATATTGATTTATCTTATAACTGGAAGTTTATATCTTTTGACCACCTTCTCATGTCATCAGGCTATACATCTTAAACTTACACAATGCTGAATGTCAATTATATCTCAATAAAACTGAAAGAAAAAAGAAATTTACCAGTTCCCTCCGCCAAGAGCTCCTTTAAAAAGTTATTTATGTTTGATTACACAAATAATACACCAGTATATTCTGATTATTTAAAAATACAAACAGTTCATGGATTGGAAGACTTAATAATTGTTAAGATGTCAATACTCCCAAAATGATCTACAGATTTAATACAATCCCTATGAAAATCTCAATGACATTTTTTGTAGAAATGGAAAATTATCCTAAAATTCCTGTGGAATCTCAAGGGACCCTGAAGAGCCAAGACAATCCTGAAACAGAAGAACAAAGCTGGAGGAACAAAACTCACACTGCCTGATTTCAAAATTTGCTACAAAGGTAGAACAATCAAAACAATGTGGTACTGGCATAAAGACATATACTCCAATGGAATAGAATAGAGAATCCAGAAATAAATTCTCATAATATATAGTCAAATGGTTTTCAGCAGGGATGCCAAGACCAATCAATGAAGGAAAGAGAAATCTTTTCAACAAATGGTGCTGGGACTACAGATATCCATATGCAAAATAATGAAATTGGACCTTTACCTTACACCATATACAAAATTGAACTCAAAATGGATCAAAGACCTAAATGAAAGAGCTAAAGTATAAAACTCTTAGAAGAAAACATAGGGGAAAATCTTCATGACATTGGATTTGTCAATGATTTCTTGGATATGACACCATATGCACATGTAACAAAAGTAAAAATGGATAAATTAGACTATATCAAAATTAAAAATTTCTGTGTATCAAAGGGTACAATCAACAGACTGAAAAGGTAAATTATGGAATGGGAGACAATATATGCAAATAATATATCTGATATGGAGTTAATATTGAGAATATATAAAGAACTCCTAAATTCAACAACAAAAAACTAAACAACTTGATTTAAAAATTGGCAAAGGACTTGAATAGACATTTCTCCAAAGAAGATATACAAACGGGAACAATCACATGGAAAGATACTCAACATCACTAATCATTAGAGAAATGCAAATCAAAACCACAAGAGACACCACCTCACACCCATTATGATGGCTACTATCAAAAAAACAAAAAATAACAAGTGTTGGTGAGGATGTGGAAAAATTGAAAACCTTGTGCACTGTAGGTAGGAAGGTAAAATGGTGCAGCCACAATGGAAAACAGCATGGTGATTCCTTTAAAAAATTATAAACAGAATTTCCATATGATCCAGTAATTCTACTTATAAGCCCAAAATAACTTAAAGTAGGATCCCAAAGAAATATCTGTACACCCATGTTCATAGCAGCATTATTCACAATAGCCAAAAGGTGGAAGTACCCAAGTCTCCAATGACGGATGAAGGGATAAATGAAATGTAGTATATACATACCATGAAATACTATTCAGTCTTTAAAAGGGAGGAAATTTTGACACATGGTACAACATAAACGAACCTTGAGGACAATATGCTAAGTGAAATACATTAGTCAGAAAAAGATAAATATTGTATGATTCTACTAATATGAAGTACCTAGAGTAGGCAAATTAATAGAGACAGAAAGTAGAACGGTGTATGCCAGGGGCTGGCGGAGGGTGGGGAATAGGAGGCTGTTGCTTAATGGGTACAGAGTTTCAGTTTTGCAAGATGAAAAGAGTTCTGGTGATTAGTTGCAAAGCAATGTGAATGTACTTAATACAAGTGAACTGTACACTTAAAAATGGTTAAAATGGTAAATTTTGTTATGTGTATTTTTACCACAATTAAAAACTTAAAAAATGTTTTTTAATAAAATAATGCAAATAGCAAAGCTAAAGCTAACATTTCCCTGGACCCTTACCCTGTCCCAGTCCCTTTCTCAGAGGTAACCACTCCTAAGTTTGCTAAGTATCCTTTTCAGTCCTTCCTTGGTGCATTTACATGCATATCTGTACCTATAGCAACATATTTTTAAAATACGTAAATTATATATTATGTATACTTTGCTTCTTTCTCTGAACAACATGTCTTAAGGGGTCATTATATATAGATTTACCTTACTCTTTTTAACTGCCACACAGTATTTTATAGTATAGAGATATGTTACTTTTCTTATCTATTCTTCTATTGATGATATTCAGAATGCTTTCAATGTTTCACTCTTACAAGCAATATTCCAGTAAATATCCTTGTAAACATGGAAAAATAAAATCTTAAGAAAAAAAAAAACTAATAAAACCATTCTGCCTATGAAAAGCCTAAATTTTCTTCTAACACTACACATGTGGAATATTTAGTGGCATGATATAAGACACTGTTCTTAGAAAAAAGAAAACATTTTCTCTGCTTTCATGGAATCTTCTCATACCAGCATAAGGAGGGGTAGTAATAAAGGGTTACAAATATTAATCGAGTATATGTTCTGTGCTGGGTACCGTGCTAAGACCCTTAGACACATTATCTTATTTAATTTTTTTTTACAACTTTCTTTTTTTAAAGATTTTATTTTTTTCCTTTTTCTCCCCAAAGCCCCCCGGTACACAGTTATATATTCTTCATTGTGGGTCCCTCCAGTTGTGGCATGTGGGACGCTGCCTCAGTGTGGCCCGACAAGCAGTGCCATGTCCACGCCCAGGATCTGAACCAACGAAACACTGGGCCGCCTGCAGCAGAGCACCCGAACTCAACCACTCCACCACGGGGCCAGCCCTATCTTATTTAATTTTTATAACACCACCACAAAATGTGTTGCATCACACTCATTTTGCAGTTGAGGCTGAGAAAGGCCATAAAACAGATTCAAGCTTATAGAACAAAAGGGACATTCAGGGTTTGAACCCAAGTCTGTTTTACCGAAGAGTTTCCCATTATATTCCACTGACGTCCTGTGAAAATAATATTTAGGGTCACAACAACAACAATGGTGATGAATATGATTCAAAGGAAAATGATTTAACTCCCCATTAAGTGTCTTCATTAATTCAAGTTAACTACAAATCATTTTTAGTTGATTCCTCTTCCTCCTATGAGAGATGTCTACAAACAATAAAGAAATGGACAAAATAAATGCTGACAATTAGGATCTAATCAAGTTATATGAACTGTTGCCAGGAATATGCCACCATCTTTCCTCTGACCATACTAATAAGTTTCATATTTGGACATACATTGTTGGTCAAATGCACATTCAAGGTAACATCTTCTCTCCTAATCTAAGTCTTACTCATTTCTCAAATTTAAACTGCAGGGTGACAAGACAGGGTACATATTTTTAAAATTTTTCCCAAAGAATTTTAGGGGCATTGTTGGAAAATTTTATAGTCTATAAAATCTCTTCTATATATATATTTTTTTTACAAAGAATTGTCACAAACACTGGGAAGTTTTAAATTAATGAATTAAGAAATTATTAATTATCACTGTTCATAATATAGTGACTGACCATTAAAATGCATATTAAGGACTTCTACTTACAGAAAAATGGAGGAGATGTTCTCTTCCCTATTCTTCCTTCTAAGTATAACTAAAAACTCTTGACATTATATGTAAAATAAACATAAGATCACTCTGAAAGGTAGAGAGAAAAAGAACCACTAAGAACTTTAGGACCCAATGAATGGCATAATGATGAGTCTTTGGTTTTCTTTTTTGCTTCACATATCCTGGACTGGGTGCTGGAAAAGCTGGCAACCTGGGAACACCAATGGGTACAGACAGAAAAAGCTCCAAGAAAAGCATGCCTTCTCTAGCCAAAGGACACAGCCTAGCAAGGCTTATAACTTATAGACAATAACCACTTGGCTCCAGCAAAACACCACAGAGAAAACAGTGGCCTCATTCCCATTCCTGCTAGAAAAGGCTAAGTAGAGCCTAAACTTCCTTTTTAGCCAGTCTGTAAATAAGGCACTCAGCACCCTCACCAGGGTGTGAGAGAAGGCCAAGTAGGGAGCCAGGACTTTCATCCCTGCGGGGTAGGTAAAGAAGCTCCACACTTTCAAGGTGCTGGTGGAGACCACCTGGGGAGCCTGAATTTCCACTCTCACCTGGTGTTAATGAAGCATCCGTCTCTCTCCCTGCTGATGTGGTGTCAGAGGAGGCCTACTGGAGACTTAGGACTTTCATAATCACCTTGTGGTAATGAAGTGACCCCCTCTCCTGCACAGTGTCACAAAGACCACATGTAGCAGTAATGAAGCACAAAATCAAGTGCTATCAGTGTAGGCTTAGAAGAGAGTCAAAACTCCCATCCTATCCAGCAGTAATGAGCAACCCTCCTCCTCTTCTTCCCTTCTCCATCCCATCTCAATGGAAGCTGAGTGGGAAATGTAGACTTCCATCCCATCTGGCAATAATGAAGTAGTGTCTCCCTCCTCCCTGCCAGATCAGTGTCAGAGGAGGACAACTAAAACAAGATTTGAATAAGACCCAAGTCTTATAACATAATATTCAAAATATTCAGCTGTCAATCAAAAACCACTCATCATACCAAGAACAAGAAGAATCTAATCTAGATTATAAAAGATAGTCAACAGATGCCAACACCAAGATGACAGAGATGTTAGAACTAACAAGGACTTTAAAGCAGCCATCATAAAAATGCTACAAGGACCAAATATAAACAAGCTTGAAACAATGAAAAGTAGAAAGTCTCTGCAAAGAAATAAAAAGAATCAACAAAGAAACAGAAGATACAAAGAAGAACCAAATGGAAATTTTAGAACTGAAAAACATAATGTGCTAGGCTGAGAATAGCTAAAAGATAGCTTCAATTCTAATCCTCAGAACCTGTCGGTGTTACCTTATTTGGAAAAAGGGTCTTTGTAGATGTGATTAAGACAAGGACCTTGAGATGAGATTATCCTGGATTTTCTGGGTGGGCCCTAAATGCCATCAGAATTGTCCTTATAAAAGAGAGGCAGAGGGAGATTAGACACACAGAAGAGGAGAAAATGTGACCACGGAGGCAGAGATTGGAATGAAGTGGCCACAAGTTAAGGAATGCCAGCAGCCACCAGAAACTGGAAGAGGCAAGAAACCAACTCTCCCCTAGAGCCTCTGGAGGGACGGCAACCCTGCCAACACTTTGATTTCAGACTTCTGGCCTCCAGACTGTGAGAGAATAAATTTCTGTTGTTTTAAGCCTCCCAGTTTGTGGTAATTTGTTACAAAAGCCAGGAAACTAAAACATACAATAACTAAAATTTAGAAAATAACTCAATAGATAGGCTCAACAGCAGAATGGAGAAGAGAGAGGAAAGAATTAGTGAACTTCTAAATGAAAATTACACAATCTGAGCAACAGAAAGAAGATAAAGGGAAAAAAAAAAACCTGAATGGAGCCTCAGAGACCTGTGAGAATATAAGAAAAAACCGAACATTTGTGTCATCAGAATCCTGGAGGGAAAGGAGAAAGAAGGCAAGGCAGAACAAGTATTCAAAGAAATAATATCTGAAAATTCACAGATTTGGCAAAAAAGATAAACCTAGAAATTCAAGAAGCTGAGTAAACCCCAAACAGGATAAATCCCATGAGAATTCACCCTAAGACATAGTCAAACTTCCCATAACTAAAGACAGAGAAAAAAATCTTGAACACTCTGAGAGAGAAATGACAACTTACCTATAGGAGTCATTTCACTCCTAGGAATTTACCCAGTTGATTTGAAAACTTAGGTCTACACAAAAATCTACATGCAAATGTTTATAACAACTTTATTCATAATCACTAAAATCTAGAAGCAACCAAGATGTTCTTCAATAAGTGAATGGATAAACAAACTGTGGTACATTATTCAATGGAAAATTATTCACTAATAAAAAGAAATGAGCTACCAAGCAACAAAAAGATATGGAGGAACCCGAAATACATATTGCTAAGTGAAAGAAGTCAGTCTGAAAAGGCCACATACTGTATGATTCCAGTTACATGACATTCTGGAAATGGCAAAACAGTTAAAAAAAGAAGAGAGAGAGACAGAAGGGAGCCCAACAAACAGTCTTTCCTAGGTTCTTCCCTGTCTACCACCTAATTCATGTTATGCTAAGGTAATAGCTCAGTTCCTGAAACAAGTTTTTTTATCTGAATTCTTTTAGGCAGTTAAAGGGAAGGTAACAAGAAAAACTTTCTGAGTCTATTGTTTATTAAAAATAAGCAGCCTAGGGAGTTCTCGTCAAGATGGCGCTGTGAGCAGACGTTGAACTCGCCTCCTCCCACAAACACAACCAGGTTACAACAATTTTAGGAAGAATCACCCTGGACTGAAAACTGAAAACTGGATAAAAAGAACCCCCACGATAAGGGACAGTCCTGACAAAAGCAGAAGAGGCAGTAACTCCAGCCAAAGAGGAAAAAAGGCACCTTCAGGAGCAGCAGAGCTTCTCAGCTGGCCAGGTGGGAGCCAACCTAAGGATATCCAGATAGCATCTCAAGATGCCTCAGAGTCTCGTGCTACTATGCATCAGAAGGCGGATGGACTTCCCCCCGGGAGGAGGTGGAAATAGGGGAAAACTCTCCGACCCCTGACCCCCGACCCCCGGACAGCCTAGTTCCTGCAGGAGGCTCTCTTCCAGCAGACTCCCCAGTAGCATCGCCACATGCCAAGGGTGGAAGTGTGCACTCACCAGTGGAGTGATGGTGGAAAGAGGTGACAATAGCCCTACGCAAGCCCCCCGTGATAACACCAAAGCCCAGGGGGAATCCCCAGGGTCCCGCACCCACCGGCGGGGAAGGCCTCCGCTCACCATTAGGAGGGAGGCTCCGCCCAGAATCCAGAACAACAGGAAGCTCCTGGTGGGCGGATTCCCTGGCACTGCACCAGACCACCAGCTGCTGCTGGGCACACGGTCTCCGGCGCACAGGTTGGTGCAGGGGGTGCCCGGACTTCCCATGGACGTGCTTGGGGACTGGGTGGAGCTCCAACACCCGGCTCTGTGGCCTGTGGGGATGCTCCAGGGTCCTGCAAACCCCCAGCAGGGAGGGCCTCTGCTTGCCATTGGCAGGGAGGCCCTGCCCAGCATTCGAAACACCAGGAAGCTCCCCAGAGCAGAATTCCCCACAAGGCAGCAGCTTACAAGCCACCACCAGGCCCACGGACTCTGGCCGTGTCCCAGACGAGGCAAGGAGCTCCCAGAGATCCCGTGAGAGTGGAGTGGGGCAGAGTGTAGCTCCGGTGAAACAGCTACATAGCCCAGGGGGGAACTCCAGGTTCCTACAGCAGCCTCAGCAAAAGCCTCTGCACAGCACTAGTGGAGAGGTCCCGACTGGCATTCGCAAGGTGGGAAGGCCCTGGGGCAAAAGTAGCACTGCTAGGAGAGCTAACAACAGACTGCAGAAGATACCCATAGCTCTGCTGGGACATATAGTGGACAAGTGTGATCTTGTGGGCTCTGTTAGGGACAAAGTGGCGATTATAGGTGATCCTGCTCCTGGCTGCTGGGAAAGCCCACAACACCACTGCAGACCACAAGGAGGGAGCGGATCTAAGTGGGCTGCAACAGTAGGCATCAGCAGCCTGAGGCCCCCTTGCGATTGCTCCCAAACCAACGAGGGACCCCACAGGACCACTGTGACTACGAGGAGGGGTCCAGGTCCAGTCAGTAACAGCTGACAGGGTTCCTGGTTGGTGCAGTCTAAACAGCTGCCCCCCCAAAAAACCAGTCGCAACAAGTGGAAGCAGTAACTAAACTCTATCTCTATGTGGAGGCACAAATCCATGCCATCAAGCAGTATGAGAAAATATATTAAATCTCCAGAACAGAAGGAAAATGATAAGCACCCAGAAAACAATCCCAAAGACAATGAAATCTATAACCTAAATGACGATGATTTCAAAACAGCCATTATTAAAAAACTCAACAAGTTAAAAGAGAACTCAGATAGACAACTCAATGAGTTCAGGAGCTATGTCACAAAAGAGCTTGACACTATAAAGAAGAACCAATTAGAAATACTGGAGATGAAGAACACAATGGAGGAGATTAAGAAAAATCTGGACTCTCTGAACAGTAGGGTCGATAATATGGAGGACAGAATTAGCAATTTGGAGGATAGGAATATAGAAACACTGCAGACAGAGGAGGAGAGAGAACTAAGACTAAAAAGAAATGAAGAAACTCTCCGAGAATTATCCGACTCAATTAGGAGATGCAACATAAGGATTATAGGTATACCAGAGGGAGAAGAGAAGAAGGGGGCAGAAGGCCTGTTCAAAGAAATAATAGCTGAGAACTTTCCAAACTTGGGAAGCGAGATGGAACTTCATGTGACAGAAGCCAATAGATCTCCAAACTTTATTAACGCAAGAAGACCAACCCCAAGGCATATAGTAGTGAAACTAGCAAAAGTCAACGACAAAGAGAAAATACTAAGGGCAGCCAGGCAGAAGAAAATAACTTACAAAGGAAACCTCATAAGGCTATCAGCAGATTTCTCAGGAGAGACCTTACAGGCTAGAAGAGATTGGAATGAAATATTCCAAACTCGGAAGGACAAAAACCTGCAGCCAAGAATACTCTACCCAGCGAAAATATCCTTCAAATACAATGGAGAAATAAAAACTTTCCCAGACAAACAAAAGTTAAGGCAGTTCATCGCCACAAAAGCTCTTCAAGAAATGCTCAAGAAGAACCTCATTCCTGAAAAATCAAAAAAAGGAAAGGGGTTACAAAATCCAGAGCAAACGAGATAAGCAGAAGGACAATAACACAAAGTAACAGCTCTCCATCAGAACAAAATGCAAAAGAACCGGAAAACAAGTCATAAAATGGCAACAGTAGGCCTCCACGTTTGAATAATCACTCTGAACGTGAATGGATTGAACTCTCCAATCAAAAGGCACAGGGTGGCAGGATGGATCAAGGAACAAGATCCAACAGTATGCTGCCTCCAGGAAACACACCTCAGCCCCAAAGACAAACACAGACTCAAAGTGAAGGGATGGACGACAATACTCCAAGCTAATAATGAACAAAAGAAAGCAGGTGTTGCCATACTTATATCAGACAAAGTAGACTTCAAAGAAAAACAGATAAAGAAAGACAAAGAGGGGCAGGATATAATGATAAAAGGGACGCTCCACCAAGATGACATAACACTTATAAATATATACGCACCTAACACAGAAGCACCAAAATTCATAAAGAAACTATTAACAAAACTAAAAGGAGACATCAACAGCAATACAATAATAGTAGGCGAACTCAACACCCCATTAACACCAATGGACAGATCATCCAGACAGAAAATCAACAAGGAAATTATAGAATTAAATGAAAATTTAGATCAGATGGACCTAATAGATATATATAGGACACTTCATCCAAAAACAGCAGGTTACACGTTCTTCTCAAGCACGCATGGAACATTCTCAAGGATAGACCATATCTTGGGAAACAAAGCAAGCATCAGTAAGTTCAAGAGGGGTGAAATAATATCAAGCATCTTTTCTGATCATAATGCTATGAAACTAGAAACCAACTACAAGAATAAAGCTGGGAAAGGGCCAAAAAAGTGGAGACTAAACAACATACTACTGAATAAACAATGGATTATTGAAGAAATTAAAGAAGAAATCAAATATTATCTGGAGACAAATGAAAATGAAAACACACCGTACCAAATGATTTGGGACACAGCAAAGGCAGTCCTAAGAGGGAAATTCATTGCAATACAAGCTCACCTCAAATAAGCAAGAAAAATCTTACATAAACAACCTCAAATGACACCTAACGGAATTAGAAAAAGAAGAACAAACAAAGCCCAAAGTCAGTAGAAGGAGGGAAATAATAAAAATTAGAGCAGAAATAAATGATATGGAATCAAAAAAGAAAGTAGAAAGGATCAATGAAACAAAGAGTTGGTTCTTTGAAAAAATTAACAAAATCGACAAACCCTTAGCCAGACTCACTAAAAAAAAAAGAGAGAAGTCGCAAATAAATAAAATTAGAAACGAGAGAGGAGAAATCACAACAGATACCAAAGAAATACAAAGGATCATAAGAGAATATTATGAAAAACTATATGCCAACAAATTGAACAACCTAGAAGAAATGGATAAATTCCTAGACTCATACAACCTAGCCAAACTGAATCAGGAAGAAATAGAGAATCTGAACAGACCAATTACAAGTAAAGAAATAGAAACAGTAATCAAAAACCTCCCCAAAAATAAGAGTCCAGGACCAGATGGCTTCTCTGGAGAATTCTACCAAACATTCAAAGAAGGTTTAATACCTATCCTTCTCAAACTGTTCCAGAAAACAGAGGAAGATGGAGCACTCCCTAATACATTCTATGAAGCCAACATCACCCTGATCCCCAAACCTGACAAGGACAACACAAAGAAGGAAACCTACAGGCCAATATCACTGATGACATAGATGCAAAAATCCTCAACAAAATTTTGGCAAACCGAATACAGCAATATATCAAAAAGATTATACACCATGATCAAGTGGGATGTATACCAGGGACACAGGGATGGTTCAACATCCGCAAGTCAATCAACGTGATTCACTACATTAACAAAATGAGAAACAAAAACCACATGATCATCTCAATAGATGCAGAGAAAGCATTCGACAAGATCCAACATCCATTTTTGATAAAAACCCTCAATAAAATAGGTATAGAAGGAAAGTACCTCAACATAATAAAGGCCATATATGACAAACCCACAGCCAACATCATACTCAACGGACAAAAACTGAAACCCATCCCTCTCAGAACAGGAACAAGACAAGGGTGCCCACTTTCACCACTCTTATTCAACATAGTACTGGAGGTTTTGGCCAGAGCTATTTGGCAAGAAAAAGGAATAAAAGGAATCCAAATAGGCAACGAAGAAGTAAAACTCTCGCTGTTTGCAGATGACATGATCTTATATATAGAAAACCCCAAAGAATCCATAGAAAAACTATTAGAAACAATCAACAACTACAACAAAGTTGCAGGGTATAAAATCAACATACATAAATCAGTAGCATTTCTATATGCTAACAATGAGCTAACAGAGAAAGATCTCAAGAACTCTATCCCATTCACGATTGCAACAAAAAGAATAAAATACCTTGGGATAAATTTAACCAAGGAAGTGAAAGATCTGTACAACGAAAACTACAAGACCGTCTTGAAAGAAATCGACGACGACATAAAGAGATGGAAAGACATTCCATGCACATGGATTGGAAGAATAAACATAGTTAAAATGTCCATACTACCTAAAGCAATCCACAGATTCAACGCTATCCCAATCAGAATTCCAATGTCATTCTTTACAGAAATTGAACAAAGAATCCAAAAGTTCATATGGGGCAACAAAAGACCCCAAATTGCTAAAGCAATCCTGAAAAAGAAGAACAAAGCTGGAGGCATCACAATCCCTGACTTCAAAACATACTACAAAGCCACGGAAATCAAAACAGCATGGTACTGGTACAAAAACAGGTGCACAGATCAATGGAACAGAATTGAAAGCCCAGAAATAAAACCACACATCTATGGACAGCTAATCTTTGACAAAGGAGCTGAGGGCCTACAATGGAGGAAAGAAAGTCTCTTCAACAAATGGTCCTGGGAAAACTGGACAGCCACATGTAAAAGAATGAAAATCAACCATTCTTTTTCACCATTTATTAAAATAAACTCAACATGGATCAAAGACCTAAAGATTAGCCCTGAAACAGTAAGTCTTCTAGAAGAGAATATCGGCAGTACACTCTTTGACATCAGCTTCAAAAGAATCTTTTCGGACACCATAACCCCTCACATGAGGGAAACAATAGAAAGAATAAACAAATGGGACTCCACCAGGCTAAAGAGCTTCTTCAAGGCAAGGGAAAACAGGATTGAAACAAAAAAACAACCTACTAATTGGGAAAAAATATTCACAAGTTATTTATCCGACACAGGGTTAATCTCCATAATACGCAAAGAACTCACACAACTCAACAATAAAACATCAAATAACCCAATTACAAAATGGGCAGGGGACATGAACAGACATTTCTCCAAATAAGATAGACGGATGGCCAATAGACACATGAAAAGATGCTCATCATCACTAATCATCAGGGAAATGCAAATCAAAACTACACTAAGATCTCACCTTACACCTGTTAGAATGGCAAAAATATCCAAAACCAAGAGTGACAAATGTTGGAGAGGCTGTGGAGAAAAGGGAACCCTCATACACTGTTGGTGGGAATGCAAACTGGTGCAGCCACTATAGAAAACAGTATGGAGATTCCTCAAAAAGTTAAGAATAGAAATACCTTATGACCCAGCCATCCCACTACTGGGTATCTATCCTAAGAACCTGAAATCAGCAATTCCAGAAGTTCCATGCACCCCTATCTTCATCGCAGCATTATTCACAATAGCGAAGTCATGGAACCAACCTAAGTGCCCAGCAACTGATGATTAGATAAAGAAGATGTGGTATATATATACAATGGAATACTGCTCAGCCATAAAAAAGGACAAAGTTGTCCCATTCACAACAACATGGATAGACCTTGAGGGTATTATGTTGAGTGAAACAAGCCAGACAGAGAAAGACGAACTCTGTATGACTCCACTCATAGGTGGTAGTTAACATATGGACAAAGAGAACTGATCGGTGGTTGCCGGGGAAAGGGGGGTGGGGGGAGGGCACTAGGGGTGAAGTGGTGTACCTACAACATGACTAATAATGATGTACAACTGTAATTTCCCAAGGATGTTAGCTTTCATAACCTTAATTTAAAAAAAAGTAAAAAAAAAAAAAAAAAGAGAGACAATAAGAAAAATAGAAACAGTGAAAAGATCAGTGGTAGCCAGCAATTCAGGAAGACAAACAGGTGAAGCACAGAGGATTTTTAGGGCAGTGAAACTACCATGTATGCTACTTGTCATTATTCACTTGTTAAAACCCATAGAACTCTACAGCACAATGAGTGAACCTTAATGTATGTAAATTTTAAAAATATATCATTAAGGAGGTTGGGGAATCCCAGGATGGAATACAGACTGTGACAAGAGAATCTAACAAATGTATGAATCTGTACAATTATATAAAACAACCTCACTGTGGGGGATGGAGGAAAAGGTACCAACCTAAGTAACTTTGGAAATGAGTAGAGTTTGTAGGCCTAAAGGCACAAGGAAATGCACAAAAATACTGTATTTTAGTTGATAAAGTTGTTTCCCATGGGGGTACAGGTTAACAATCCTGATACTTCTATATATGTATACGGGAATTAAACAATTAAGTAAATGGATAATGGATGGTGGGAGCCAGGTTTCTCACTGTTGGGTTAGGAACAGATAAGCAAGTGTTATTTGCAAGCAAGGCTAGAATGATCTATGTGGTAATGGATTAGAGTTTGAAACATCAGTAAGAAACCATATTTAGTTTAATATAGACACAGACGGTTACATATAAAAATATTTATAGATATGTCTACATCCATGGATTAGTATACATACTTATATTTCTTTGTTCTGTCAACTGAGAAGGCCTGAAAGAAATGATATCCCAGTAGCAACAAGCATAGCTACCTTTCGGGCTTGAGTGCTATATATAAATATATAAATCATATTTCTAAAATGATTCTCCAATGAAATAAACCAGGGCTCCTGGGAGAAATGATTGATTCTAGGACTAGGGTAGGAAATATACAAGATGAACCTGGAGTGTTTCGTAGTGTTAGAAAGTAAAGAACTACTTAAAAAAATACCCACACTGATGGGGATATGTCAAAGGAGCACAGGAGCCAACTGAAAGAGCTTCCAATGGCCAAACCTGGAACAATTTGAGCAAAAAAATAAAGCAGTACTGGATTATAACTCCAAGTATAAAATACATACCCATGAGTTAATACTAATATAAACAAATGATTGAATAAATTAATAAATTAGGGAGAAGAGACAAATCTCCCATGCAGAATAATTCCAAATAATTTATGTAGATACTCTGTCCTCAAGGAGGGGAGCATAACTCCATAATTCCAAGAAGTACAGTATAGAATGAGGAAAACAAGATAACTTTACATTGGAGACACCTGGCAAACAATACCTCAGCCAAATAATCAAAGTTCATCTCAACAGATATCAGTCATGTTGATAGTATGCACCTTAGATATGATGTGATGAAAATTGTACTTTACTTCTATTATCTTCCTCCCCAAAACTCATAACCTTAGTCTAATCATGAGAAAAACGTCAGACAAATTCCAATAGAAAGGTATCCTAAAAAAATACCTGATGAGCACTCCTCAAGACTGTCAAAGTCACCATAAACTAAAAAAGTCTGAGAAACTATCACAGCCAAGAGAAGCCTAAGGAGACATGATAACTAAATGTAATATGGCATCATGGATGGGATCCTGAAATAGAAAAGTGATATTAGGTAAAAACTAAGGAAATGTGAATAAACCATGGACTTTATTTAGTAATCATGTACCAATATTGGTTCATTAATTATAACAAATGCAGCATTGTGACATAAGATGGCAATAGTAGGGGAAACTGGGTACAGGGTGTATGGAAACACTCTGTACTATCTTCTAAATTTTTCTGTAAATCTAAAACTGCTCTAAAAAATTAAGTCTATAAAAAAGCAAAGAGAACAAGCAGAAAACAAAAAAACTAAATGGTAGACTTAAGCCGTAACATATCAGTAATTAAATTAAATGTAAATAGTCTAAATACACTAGTTTAAAGGAAGAGATTAGAAGAGTGAATTAAAAACATAATGCCACACCCATAGGGTGTGTATAAGAAACCTACTTCAAATAAACTAAACATAGGAGGGTCGAAAGCAAAAGGTTAGAAAAAATATATATCATGCAAACATTAATGAAAAGAAAGAAGGACTGGCAATATTAATATCAGATGAAGTAGTCTGCAGAACAAAGAAAATAATCAAGGAAAGAGAGGAACATTACATAATGATAAAAAGGCCAATCCACCAAGAAGATATAGTAATCCTGAGGAGTAATGTCATCAAGATGGCAATATAGGTCATTCCCAACTTCAGTCCCCCTCACAAAAAGACCAACTAGCAACTATCCATAGATAAGTCACCATTGTGAAAACCTGAGAACCCAACAGTGAGGCTGAAGCACCCCATCCCTGGACCACAGAGACTGAGAAGGACCACATTAGAAGAGTAAGAGGAGCAAAAACACTCTGACTGCATCATCCCTCCTCTGGGCCAGCAGAGCACCACACCATAAAGGACCCCCTCGGCATACAGTTTCTCCAGTGGAGGAAAGGGCCCAAGGTAGACATTCAGCTTCCTCAATCACTGCAGGTCTACTGGGTCTTGCCTCATGGGGATCACTGTGGAAATCTGAGGTGCTGACCACTGAGAATCAGAAAGAAATGGAGAAGTGGGGGTTGGGGATACAACAATGAGCACTTAGATCTTGGCAGATTGCATTTCTCTTTACAGCTGCACCTAAGTGGACATCCATGCCAGTGGTTCTGCCCATTTGCAGAGCTGAGCTGGTGGCCCCACCTGGCTGGAGAGCTAAGCAGGCATTTCTGGTTGATTTGGGTCACCAATCAGTAAGCTGTGAACTACAAGATAACGTTCTACAAAATTATCCAGTCAGAGGAGCAAAAGGGAAAAAGAACAATAAGACTTTCAGCAGATTTCTCAACAGAAACTTTGCAGGCCAGGACACAGTGGGATGATATATTCAAAACAGTGAAAGAAAAAACTATCAACCAAGAATACTATATCCAGCAAAGTTGTTCTTCAGAAATAAAGGGGAGATAAAGACTCCCAAACAAAAGCTGAAGGAGCTCATCACCACTAGACTAGACCTGCCTTACAAGAAATGCAAAAGGGCATTTTTCAAGCAGAAATAAAAGGATGCTAATTAACATCACAAAAGCATGGGAATGTGTAAAACTCATTGGTAATGATAAATATATAGTCTAAGTCAGATACTCTAATATTGTAAGCGTTGTGTGTAATTCACTTACAACACTAGATTAAAAGTTAAAAAACAAATGTATTAAAAATAACCATAACTGCAATTTTTATTGGATACATAATATAAAAAGATGTAAATTGTAACATCAATAACCCAAAACATGAGGGAGGGAGAAGTAGAACTATAAAGTTTCTGTATGCTATCAAACTTAAGTTGTTATCAGCTTAAAACAGGATGTTATAAATATAAGATATTTTATGTAAACCTAACTATAACCACAAAGGAAAAACCTGTAGTAGATACACAAAAGACTATGAAAAGGGTCAAAGCACACTGCTACAAAAATGTCATCAAATCACAAAAGAAGACAGTAAGAGAGGAAGAAAGGAACAAAGGATTCACAAAATAGAAAACAATTAACAAAACAGCAATAGTAAGTCCTTGCTTATCAATAACTACTTTGAATGTAATTGGATTAAATTATCCTACAAAAGACATAGAATGGTTGAATGTATTTAAAAAACAAGATTCAATGATACAGCTGCCTAAAAGAGACTCACTTTTGTGTTAAGGACACACATAGACTAAGAGTGAATGGAAGGAAAAAGATATCTAAAGCAAATGGTAACAAAGAAAAGGCAGAGGTAGCTGTACTCCATTTAGAAAAAGACTAATGGTTAAATATGGTCAAAAGAGACAAAGAAGGTGATTATACAATGATAAAGGGGTCAATGCATCAATGAGATATAAAAATTGTAATTTATCCATCCAACATCAGATCACCTAAATAAATCAAGCAAATACTAACAGAACTAATGGCAGACTTAAGCCCTAACATATCAATAATTAAATTAAATTTAAATAGTCTAAATACATATGGTCTAAATACAATAATACAGTACAATAAAATACAATAATAGTTGAGGACTTTAATACCACACTCTCACTAATGGATAGATCATCCAGAGAACGAAAAAGGAAACAGCGGATTTGAACAACAATATAGAGGAAATGGACCTAACAGCTATATATACAGAACATTCCATCCATCATGAGTAGAATACACATTCTTCTCAAGTGCACATGGAACATTTTCTAGGACAGATCACATGTTAGGCCAAGAAACAAATCTCACAAACTCAATAAGACAGAAATTATATCAAGTATCTTTTCCAACCACAATGAATGAAATTAGAAATCAATAACAGGAGGAAACCTGGAAAATTCATAAGTACATGAGAATTAAATACACTCCTAAAAACCAATGGATCAAAGGAGAAATAAAAAGGGAAATAAAAAATATACTGAGACAAACGAAAATGGAAACACAACATATCGCAACTTATGAGATGCAGAAAAGCAGTTCTAAGAAGGAAGTTTATAGTGATAAGCACATACATCAAGAAAAAAGAAATATCTCAAATAAACAACCTAACTTTACATGTCAAGGAACTTGAAAATGAAGAACACAGTAAGCCCAAAGTTAGTAGAAGAAAGGACATAATAAAGATTAGAGCAGAAATAAATGAAATGGAGAATAGGAAAAAAATAGAAAAGTTGAACAAAACCAAAGAGTAGGTTCTTTGAAAAGACAAACAAAATTGACAGACTTTTAGCTAGACTAATCAAGAAAAAAAGAGAAAGGACTCAAATAAATAAAATTATAAATGAAAGAGATGACATTACAACTGATACCACAGAAAAACAATGGATCATAGCAGACTACTATGAACAACAATATGCCAACAAATTGGATAACCTAGAAGAAATGGATAAATATCTAGAAACATGCAACCTAAGGAGACTGAATCATAAAGAAATAGAAAGTCTGAACAGACCAATAACAAGTAAGCAGACTGAAGCAGTAATCAAAAACCTCCCAACACAGCAAAGCCCAGGACCAAATGGTTTCACTAGTGAATTCTATCAAACGTTTAAAGAAGAATTAATACCAATCCTTCTCAAACTCTTCCAAAAAAATTAAAGAGGAGGGAACACATTGAAACTTATTTTACAAGGTCAGCATTACCCAGATAGCAAAGCCAGATAAGGATACTACAAGAAAAGAATACTATAGGCCAATATCCCTGATGAATATAGATGCAAAAATTCTCAACAAATATTAGCAAACTGAATTCAAGAACAAATTAAAGGGATTAGTCACCATGGTAGCTATAGTTAACAATACTGTATTGTACATTTGAAAGTTGCTAAGAGAGTAGAAATTTAAAAATTGCACCACAAAAAAGTATAAATATGTGAGGTGATGGATATGTTAACTAACCTTATTGTGGTAATCATCTTGTAATATTTACATACATAAAATCACTACATTGCACACCTTAAACTTATACAATGTTATACGTCAATTATATCTCAATAAAGCTTGGGGAAAAAAACCCCACAATTCAACTATACACAGTTTGAGACAAACCTAACCCAAATGGGCCCAAACATATAAAAAGATAAAGGACAGGCTGCATGTTGACAGCGTTATCTTTCCAATCTCACCTCCTGCTTAAATCTAACCCCTTCAAGCCCAGGAGTGTCTTGGACTTTGATTTCAAAGATAATAAAAGTATATTTTGGAACCGACTTCTTCAGACTTTCAGGGGCAAACCTGGAAATGCTAAATCCCCTTTCCTCTTCTCACCTACTCTCAGAGAAGAGGCAGTCATCCTCCCCTTAAAGACCAGTCTTCCCTGTTTGGCCTGGACTGCCCCTCCTCATCTTGTTCCTTAAATTCTCCCCTCAGTTCACTGTATAATTAACCTCTTCTCCTCCAGGAATTTTTCAATAAACACTATTCTGGCTCTGACCATTTAATCAGTCAATCAATAAATCATTCAATATAACTAAATTTCCCTGATTCTGATCCTTTTTCTTTTAGCCCTGTTTTCCATGAACAGTTTTTCTGGTGTTTGCTTTTGGTTCTCAGCAAAACCCCTTGGTGAATTTCATGCTCATCGCCTTTTATCTTTTAATGCATCTGAGCCTCATCACACCACTTTCAAGGCACCATTCTGCAACCGAGGCAGGAAGAGAACACTGGGGTGACCTCAAACTCTCATCTACAGAGAGTGATGCAGATGGGATGCCCTGAGACTTCCACATTTCTTTAAGCCCTTTCACTCACCCAGCCAGGCCACTCATGGCATTTACAGCTCAGTGTAGGCTCTGATTCTGGCAGCAAACCCAGGCTCTGTCTGTTGCCTCTAACGAATCCACCCTTTTGGTAGCCTTCCTTTTTCTCTCCAGACAAGGTCCCTGTCCAAAGGCCTTGCTTCTTGGTGTGAGCTGTCAGGATTCTTTTACCTGGGCATGGTGTCCTTTCCACCTTTTCCCTGGAGCCCTCACCAATGATGGGTCTGAAGGAAAGGAAGAGCCCCCTCAGCAACCCCTCCTGAAAACCAGATGACCCTTTACTTTTTTTTGTTTCTTTCAGGCTATGTGAATAAATGATAAGCAGTAAAGGAAAATGAGTATTTTATTGAAATGCAATTGAAAGAAGAAATAATTGATGGAGGAAAAAGATAGAATGAAGTAGAAAAAGCTAAAATAATAGAAGAAAAGAAAGCAACTGAGAGACAAGATTTTGTGGCTAAACAACTAGAGGAGCAATTCAGGTAATGAAATAAAAATACAGATAAATACATAAACAAGATCATGAAATGAGCATATTGAAAAGGACTTGGAAATGCTAATTACAGAAATTACAGCCTTAAGAGTGTATATACATGAGTTGTACCTTTATGTCTTAGTAAAACTATATACATCAGTAAATGACACAGTGTGCAGAAAAGAGTTCACATAGCAGGCCAGGGACTGCCTACTCTTAGAAAGGCCTGATTGCAAAGTAGGCCTTTCGCTGACATCTGGTCACTTGGCTGGTAAACAGTTCCCTACACCAATATAAAACTTTCCCTTAGCAATAAGGATGGCTTGCTGTGCCTAGACTGTGCAAACGATATGGTTTATAATGAACATCTACTTCCCTTCTGGGTGTCTGGAATCTTGGTATGTTATGCAGGGTTGCCTTCATGACCAGCCCCCATTTAAAGCCTTGGAGACTGAGTCTTTAAAGAGCTCCCTGATATAAAACAGTTTACACATGTTGTCATACTTGCTGCTAGAGGAATAAAGCATGTCCCGTGCAACTCCACTAGGAGAGAACGCTTGGAAACTTGTGCTTGGTGTCCTTCAGACTCTGCTCCAAGTGCCTTTACCTTTACTTTTACTGACTTTGCTTTGTATCCTTTCATTGTAATAAAAGGAGAAATAGACAAATCCCCAATTAGAGTTGGAGACTTCAACACTCCCTTTCAAAAATTCATAGAACCAGACAAAAATGAGCTAAGATACACAACAACTCAACAACTCATCAACTAACAGTATCTAATTGACATTTATTGAAGACTTCATCAAACAGCAGCAGAATACACAATCTTTTCAAGTGTCCACTGAACATATACAGAAATAGACCCTATTCTGGGCCATCAAACAAACCTTAAATTTAATTTAAAATTTAAAACAATTGAAATCATACAGAGTGTGTTCTCTGACAACACAGATCAAATAGAAATCAATAACAGAAAGATAATTGAGTTAAAATGAAAACACAATATATCAAAATTTGTGGCATGCAGCCACAGCAGTGCTGAGAGGGAAATTTTCTATCATTAAAGGCTTACATTGGAAAAGAAGAAAAGTCTTAAATCAATAAGCTAAGTGCCCACTGTCAAGAAACTAAAAAAGGAAGAGCAAACTAAACCCAAGCAAGCAGAAAGACGTAAATAATAAAGAGCAGAACTCAACAAAATTAAAACAGAAAAAACAATAGAAAAAATCAATGGAAGAAAGCACTGAAACTGGTTCTTCAAAAAATTTGTATAAAATTGAAAAACCCCTAGTAAGACTGAGAAATAAAAAAAGAGATCAGATTCAAATTACCAATATTAGGAATGAAACAGGGGATATCATTACAGACCCTGCATACATCAAAAGGATAATAAGGGAACACTATGAACAATTACACACACAGAAATTCAGCAAGTTAAAAGAAATGGACCGATTCTCCCAAAGACAAAAATCTAACACAACTCACCAGCATAAAATAGATAATTTGAATAACACTATAACTATTAAGGAAATTGAATTAATAATTTAAAAACTCCTGAAGAAGAAGTTCCAGGCCAAAACAGTTCCACTGAAGAATTCTACC
Source organism: Equus quagga (assembly GCF_021613505.1). Taxonomy (NCBI): domain Eukaryota; kingdom Metazoa; phylum Chordata; class Mammalia; order Perissodactyla; family Equidae; genus Equus; species Equus quagga. The sequence goes on along the minus strand of NC_060276.1, from coordinate 69,270,281 downwards.
AAATGTTTAAAGAAGAATTAACACCAACTCTATACAATATCTTCCAGAAATAGAAGAGGAGTGAAAACTTTCCAATTCATTTTAGCAAGACAGCATTACACTGATAACAAAGTCAGCCAAAGGTGGTACAAAATAAGAAAACTATAGACCAATATTCCTCATGAATACAGATGCAAAGATCCTTAACAAAATGTTAACAAACAGAAATAAACAATATATTCAACAAGTAACACCATGACCAGTGAGGTTTATTTCAAGGGTGCAATGCTGGTTCAATATTTGACAAATAATCATTGTAATTCACCATATTAACAGACTAAAGAAGAAAGATCACATGATCATATCAACTGATGCAGACACAGTATTTGACAAAACTCAACACCAATTCATGATTTTAAAAAAACTCTCAAAAATGTGAGACTAGAGGGCCATTTCTTCAACTTGATAAAGAACATCTACAATAAATCTACAGCTATCCTTATATTTAAAAATCTACCCAACAACAGCAGAATAGACCTTCTTCTCAAGTGCACATTGAATATCTACCAAAATAGATTATGATTATATTCTGGGCTATAACACAAGTCCCAACAAATTCAAAAAACTCAAATTATATGAAGTACGTTCTTTGGTCTCAAGAAATTAAATTAGAAAACAATAACAGAAGTATCTTTGGAAAAATGCCCAAATATTTAGAAACTGAATAACACACTTCTAAATAACCCATTGGCTAAATAAGAAAATCACAGGGGAAATCTGAATGTATTTTGAGCTGAGTGAAAATGAAAACACAACATTTAAAATTTGCAGGATTCTGCTAAAGCAGTACTTCATGGAAAGTTAATAGTAGTAAATTCTGATATAAGAAAAAGAAAGGTCTCAAATCAATGATATCATCTTCTACCTTAAGGAAGGCTAAGAACAAGAGTAAATATAACTGAAATTAAGCATAATAAAAGCATAATAAAAATCAAAGCAAAAAATCAATAAAAAAGAAAATACAAAAATCGATGAAACCAAAAGCTGGTTCCTAGGGATGATCAATAAAATTGATAAATCTCTAGCCAGACTTGTCAGAAAAAAATGAGAGGAGACACAAATTAGCAATATCAAGAACAAGAGAGTTGACATCACTACAGATTTTGACTAATGTTAAAAGGTTAATAAGAGAATATTATAAACAACTTTCTGCTGATATATTTGACATCTTCAATGAAAAAAATTCCTTGAAAGACTCAAACTACCAAAGCTCACCCAAGAAGAAATAGATAACCTGAATAGCGCTATATCAATCAAAGAAATTGAGTATGTACAGTCACGCATCGCTTAATGACAGGGATACATTCTGAGAAAAGTGTTGTTTGGCGATTTTGTTGTTGTGTGAACATCATAGAGTGTACTGAAGGGAAACAAAATTTGCCAGCCCAAAACATGTCTCTTTAACACGAGGATTATTTTAGGTGGATTTTTTTTCTGAGGAAAATTTGCCCAGAGCTAGCATCTGTGCCAGTCTTCCTCTATTTTGTATGTGGGTTGCTGCCACTGTGTGGCCGTTGATGAGTGGTATAGGTCCATGCCCAGAAACGAAACCTGGACTGCTGAAGTGGAGTGTGCTGAACTTAACCACTAGGCCATGGGGCCAGCCCTAGGCAGATTATCTTTAAGAAACAAAAGACTCAAACATTTTCTTGTTACCTCCCCCTTAACTGACTAAAAGAATTCAGAAAAAAATCCTGTCTCAGGAAGTGAGCTATCACCTCAGCATAACATGAACTAGGTGGTAGACAGGGAGGAACCTAGAAAAGCCTGTTTGTTGAGCTCCTCCTTGTGTTCTTCTGTTTCTGTGTGGCCAAACAGTTTTTTTCCAAACATTTGCTCCTTTTAACCTACCTGTGAATTGCCCTACTTTCCTTCTAAGTCCCTAACTCTCACCACCGCAACATCTTCTTCTGTCTTTAGCTAAGGATAGTATTTAAGGTGGGGGCTTTGGCCATTTTGGTGAGTTACTTGGTTTTCTGGGTTTCTCCCATGTATATGTCTTATTAAACTTTTGTTTGTTTTTCTCCTGTTAATCTGTCTCATGTCAATTTAGTTCTTAGATGACCCAGAAGAACCTAGAAAGGTAGAGGAAAATTTCTTCCTCCCCTGCAGTACTTATATAAACCTAGATGGTATAGCCTACTACACACCTAGGCTACATGGTGAACTAATCTTATGGGACTACCATCATATATGTAGTCTGTCACTGACCTAAACATTCTTACACAGCGCATGGCGGTAGTTGAAAACCTTGCAACCAAAGAAATTTCTGGGCCCAATAGTTTCATTGTTTAATTATAACAAATCTTTAAGGAAAAAATACCAATTTAGCATAAACTCTTTCAGAAAATTGAAAGGGAGGTTATACTTCTCAACTTATTCTATGAGCCCAGCATTACCCTCATACAAAAACCAGATGTAGAAAACCCTAAAGTATCTACTAAAAAACTTTTAGCAATACTAAATGAATACAGTCAAGTTAGAGGATACAAAATCAACATACAAAATTCAGTTGCATTTCTATACACTAACAATGAAGTAGCAGAAAGAGAAATTAAGAATACAATCCCATTTACAATTGCAACAAAAAGAAGAAAATACCTAAGAATAAACTTAACCAAAGAGGTAAAAGGTCTGTACACCAAAAACTATAACACATTGTTGAAAGAAACTGAAGAAGACACAAAGAAATGGAAAGATATTCCGTGCTCTTGGACTGGAAGAATTAACATCGTTAAAATGTCCATACTTCCTAAAGCAATCTATAGATTCAACGCAATCCCTATCAAAGTTCCAACAACATTTTTCACGAAAACAGAACAAAGAATCCTAAAATTTATATGGAACAACAAAAGACCCAGAATAGCCAAAGGATTCCTGAGAAAAAAGAACAAAGCTGGAGGTATCACATTCCCTGATTTCAAAATATACTACAAAGCCATAGTAACCAAAAGAGCAAGGTACTGGCACAAAAACAGACTCACAGATCAATGTAACAGAATCGAGAGTCCAGAAAGAAACCCATACATTTATGGACAGCTAATATTTGACAAGGGAGCCAAGAACATACAATGGAGAAAGGAGAGTCTCTTTCAAAAATGGTGTTGGGAAAACTGGACAGTCACATGCAAAAGAATGAAAGTAGACCATTCCCTTACACCATGCACAAAAATTAACTCAAAATGGATTAAAGTGGGGCTGGCCCCGTGGCCGAGTGGTTAAGTCCACGCGCTCCGCAGCAGGCGGCCCAGTGTTTCGTTGGTTTGAGTCCTGGGCGCGGACATGGCACTGCTCGTCAGACCACGCTGAGGCGGCATCCCACGTGCCACAACTAGAAGAACCCACAATGAAGAATACACAACTATGTACCGGGGGGCTTTGGGGAGAAAAAGGAAAAAATAAAATCTTTAAAAAAAAATGGATTAAAGATTTGAATGTAAAGCCCGAAACCATGAAACTTCTAGAAGAAAACATAGGCAGTATGCTCTTTGACATCGGTCTTAGCGGCATATTTTCAAGTACCATGTCTGACTGGGCAAGGAAAACAAAAGAAAAAATGAACAAATGGGACTACATCAAACTAAAACGCTTCTGCACAGCAAAGGAAACCATCAACAAAATGAAAAGACAACCTAACAATGGGGAGAAGATATTTGCCAACCATATATCAGATAAGGGGTTAATATCCAAAATATACAAAGAACTCATACATCTCAACAACAAAAAAACCAACAACCCAATTTAAAAATGGGCAAAAGATCTGAATGGAGATTTCTCCAAAGATATATGGATGGCCAACAAGCATATGAAAAGATGTTCAACATCATTAGCTATCAGGGAAATGCAAATCAAAAGTACAATGAGATATCACCTCACCCCGGTCAGAATGGCTATAATTAACAAGACAGGAAACAACAAGTGTTGGAGAGGATGTGGAGAGAAAGAAACCCTCGCACACTTCTGGTGGAACTGCAAACTGGTGCAGCCACTATGGAAAGCAGTATGCAGTATCCTCAGAAAATTAAGAATAGATCTACCATATGATCCAGCTATTCCCCTGCTGGGTATTTATCCAAAGAACCTGAAAACACAAATGCGGAAAGATACATGCACCCCTATGTTCATTGTGTCATTATTCACAATAGCTAAGACTTGGAAGCAACCTAGGTGTCCACCAAGGGACGAATGGATAAAGAAGATGTGGTATTTATACACAATGGAATACTACTCAGCCACAAGAAATGATGAAATCCGGCCATTTGTGACAACATGGATGGACCTTGAGGGGATTATGCTGAGTGAAATAAGTCAGAGAGAGAAAGTCAAATACCGTGTGATCTCACTCATAAGTAGAAGATAAAAAGAACAACAAACAAACACATAGCAACAGAGATTGGATTGGTGGCTACCATAAGGGAAGGGGGGAGGGGGGAGGGCAAAAGGGGTGATTTGGCTCACATGCGTGGTGATGGACTATAATTAGTTTTTGGGTGGTGAACTTGATGCAATCTACATAGAATTCGAAATATATTATGATGTATATCTGAAAGCTATATAATGTTATAATCCAATGTTACTTCGATTAAAAAAAGAAATTACAAGAAAATACAATTACTAACCAATATCCCTCATGAACATATATACAAAAATTCTACACAAAATCTTACCAAATCAAATTCAACAATATATAAAAAGTATAATATATCATGACCAAGTGGGGTTTATTTACTCCAAGAATGCACAGACATACAAAAATTAAGTCAAGTGAGGGGCTGGCCCCGTGGCCGAGTGGTTAAGTCTGTGCGCTCCACTGCAGGCGGCCCAGTGTTTTGTTGGTTCGAATCCTGGGCACGGACATGGCACTGCTCATCAAACCACGCTGAGGCAGCGTCCCACATGTTACAACTAGAAGGACCCACAACGAAGAATATACAACTATGTACTTGGGGGCTTAAAAGGAAAAAAATAAAATAAAATAAAATCTTTAAAAAAAAAAAAAATTAAGTCAAGTGAATCACAAACCTAAATGTAAAACCTAGAACCAATAACATTTCTAACAGAAAACATAAGAGAAATTACTTGTGGCCTGGGTTTGGCAAAGATTTCTTTGATATGACACCAAAAGCATGATCCAGAAGAGATAAAATTGATAAACTAGATTTCATCAAATTAAAAACTTTTATTCTTCAAAAAACTCTTAAGAGAATGAAAATCCAAACCACAGACTGGCAGAAAATATTTGCAAATCATATATCTGATAGAGATCTTATTTACAGAATAAATAAGTAACTTTCTAATTCAATACTAAGAAAACAACCCAATTTTTGAAAATAGGCAAAACATTTGAACAGACACCTCACAAAAAAGAATACACAGATGACAAGCATAAGAAAAGATGTTCAACATTATTAGTCATTATAAAAATGCAAATTAAAGCCACAGTGAGATGCCACTCCTCATCTATTAAAATTACAAAGGCTGACCATTCTAAGTGTGGGCCAGGATGTGGAGAAATCAGAATTTTCTTACATTGCTAGTGGAAATGTAAAATGCTACAACTACTTTGGAGAATAGTCTGGCAATTTCTTAAAAAGTTAAATGTATACCAACCATCCAAACCAGTCATTTCACTTCTAGTTATTTACTAAGAAACATGGAAGCATATGTCCACACAAAGACATGCACATGAATGTTCATAGTAATTTTACTTGTAATAGCCCCAAAGTGGAAATAACCAAAATGTCCATCAACAAATGAATGGATAAAAAAATTGTGGTATATCCACACAACAGAATACTACTGAGCAATAAAAAGGAATGTACTACTCATAGACACAACAACATGGATGGACCTCAGGTAATTATGCTGAGTTAAAGAAGCCAGACTAAAAGGAATAAGTCCTCTGATTCCATTTATATAAAATTCTAGGAAATGCAAACTAATCTATAGTGACATTAAGTGATCAATGAATGATCAATGATTGCCTGGTGAAGGAGAGGTGGGGGGAGGAAGGAGGGATTATAAAAGGTCACAAGAAACATTTTGGGGGTGATAACTATGTTCACTATCCTGATTGTGACAATGATTTCATAACTGCATGTATGCATGTATGCATGTATTTCTATATACACACATACATATATATGTATATGCCCATACATGTATGTATGGGTACACATACACTCATGAATATATATGTTCGTAGTGTGGATATGAACATATTGTGTATATATATATGCATACATTTATGACATATATAGTTTACATATGTCAAAATTTATCTAATTGTATACTTATTTTAAATATATGCATTGAATTATCTGTCAGTTATACCTTAATAAAGCTGTTCTTTAAGAGAATAAAGGAAAATTGGGCATTACTTTGCATAATTGCTAGAGGTAGATGGGAAGGCCAGCTAGAACTGTCATTATGAACTCAGTGCACCTTACATAGAGAACCCTGGAGATCGCTCTAAAGCAGTGTCACATCTCTAAGGAATATACTAAGTACTCTTTTACAGGTTATATTAGAATCTCTGCTCCTTGGAGCTAGTTTCATAGAAAATAAAAGAGTATGTTTGCCAGATATAGCGAATTGTGGGAATTTACTATGTGTTAAACATAAGGTATATAACTGATTCTTTAAAGGACTAAGAACTATAAGTTGTTATAATGCTAGTAGGCATATAGACATGACTGATCTTCTGGTTTGATAATTACAATCATTTTCAATTTAAGGATATGAATACCCTGCGTATAGAAAGTCACCTTTTCCTTGAACCTTAATTTTAGGCTACACCTGAAGAACCTGACTTTGGTTGCAACTGTTTGCTTTGCAGTTGCAAAACCCACTTCAATATCTAGCTGATTGATCTGCCATTACAGAGTTCCCCCCCAAACCTGAAGCTTTGCCATACTGGTATGTATAATTTAAAGTATTTTGTGTGTGTGTGTGTGTGTGTGTGTGTGTGTTATGTGACCACCCTATTTATGGTTGTTAGACTTTAGCTCACAAACTAGCAGCTGAATGGGAATCTTGCAATCATAGAATTCAGAGGTAGAAGGAAACTTAAAGTGTATTTATTCCAACCTCCTCCACCTCACCTCCTACTACCTCCCATTTACAGTGGAGGCTTTGTCTTAGTCTTCTATTGCTGTTGTAACAAATTACCACAAATTTAGCAGTTTAAAACACCCGTTTATTATTTCACAATTCTGTAGGTCAGAAATCTAGGCAGATTCACCTGGGAACTGTACCGAGTCTCACAAGGCCAAAGTCAAAGAATTGGCCAGCCTAGGCTCTTATCTGGAGGCTCTAGAGGAGAATCCACTTCTAGGCTTATTCAGTTTATTGGCAGAATTCAGTTCTGTAAGCTTGTAGGACTGAGATCTCATTTCCTTGCTGGACTTGGACTGGGATTTCTTCTCAGCTCCCAGAGGCTGCCTGCGTTCCTTGGCTCATGGCTCACTCTTTCTTCAGAGTCAGCAATGGTGTGTTGAATACTTGTGCTTTGAATCTGACTTCACCTTCTGCATACCTCTTCCGCTTTTAAGGGCTCATGTGATTACACTGGGCCCACCCAGATAATTCAGGATAATCTCCCTATTTTCAATTCAGCTGATTAATTACTTTACTTACATATGCATAGTCTCTTTTACCATGTAAAGTAACATATTCACAGTCCCAGGGATCAGGGTGTGGAGGCTCCTTAGGGACCATTATTCTGCTTTTCACAGGCCTTGAGAAGCTAAATGACTTGTCTGAGGTTATTCAGTTAGTAGCAGGGAATCATTCCAATATACCACATGTTGCCTCTTGCTGATACATAATCACTAATCATGCTAAATAGCACTTTAGCAATCATCACTTCAATGCCTGTAAATGGGCTCAGTGTTAGTAAAATTGTCCTGCAATTTACTCTTGGGCATAGCTCACAAGTGATGCTCATAAAACTGCTTAAAAAGCTAAATGCAGCATCTCAATCATGCCCAGGACTACTAGCCTTATATAAAATGGTGAACATGAATTCTATTCTGTAGATACATGGCTCAACTTAGAATGACAAACTATACTAGTTTCAATACTTTTTCAGAAGTAATAATAGCCAAAGAGTATTGAATGCTTACTATGTGCCAGGAATTTTACATGAATTAACTCATTTAATCTTCAGACAAGCCTAAGAGGTAAGTACTACTAACGGATAGTAAACTGAAGCATAGAAGCATAAAACAACTTGCACAAGGTTAAGCACCTGTAGAGTGTATGGTTGGCAAGGACTTGAATCCATGTATTCTGACTCTGGAGTCCACATTAACTATTATTCTATACGGGATGGGCCTTGAGTTTAAAACAGCAGATTGAGCCAACTTATTTACTTCAAAAAATAATAGAATAAATGTAAGAATAAATGCATAGCAGAGCCAGAGACCAGGAAAATATATTGTCAGTGGCCAGAAACTTTGAAGAACTTCTGTGATTTGAAGCAAATGTAATCAGACTGATGGAAAATCAAGAGATGAGAATCCTGAAACCAAACAGAAGCACTAAAGGGGGCTGTTTAAGAAATAGGTAGCTAGTTTCCCCCAAAAGCCTAGGAAAACCCCCCAAATCAGAAATTAGTAGAGGACAGGAACAATTGGCATTGGTAATAGAGAAACTGCAGAAACTAATCCAATCCCCAGCTGTGCACACAAGGAGTAGGGGCCATTGATGTTTGACCTAAGGTTGCTGCTTCTAAATGATGTAAGGGATCAGTTATGGAGGCCTCCCAGCTTGAGAAAAAGGGACAAGGAGATTACAGACATAAGGAAAGGGGTGGGGAAGAAGAAAATCAATCAGCACAGAAGTGAAAATCCTCACGAGGCAAGAGAATGCATTTCATACGTCCCAAATCAAGGTCGGGATGGGGGCTAGTGTCCCTAGCCCATGATAATTACAGCCAGTTTCTAAAAATGTCCTCCCAATGAATTATGCTTCCTGGTATTCACGTCCTTGTGTAGGCCTCTCCCCTTATGACTTGCTTAACAATACATGACCTCTAACGCTAAGACATAAGGAGCCTTGCAGCTTCCGTCTGGTTTCTTGAAACATGTACTCTGGATGAAGCTAACCATCGTGTAAGTCCAAGCACTCTGAGAATGCCATGCTACAAGGAATTCCAAGCTAGCTGCATGAAGAGGCCCCATGGAGAAAGACAGAGATTCTCGGCCATCCTCCAGTTGTTCCAGCCATTCTCAGCCTAGGTGACAGGCATATGAGTGGGAAAAAAACACTGACTGTTTAGTCCAGCAAGCCTTTAGAACCTAAAGGTTTAGAATCTAAAGTTTAGACAACTATCTGGCTGCAACCATATGAGATCCCAAGCAACAACGAAGTAAGCTGAGATCAATCAATCCACAGAACCATGGGATAATAATCAATTGTCAATTCAAACCCCTAAGTTTTAAGGTGGTTTGTTACACAGCAACAGATAACCAAAACACCCATACATTCTGAAAGAAATCCTCTCTGTCCATGTGTGTAATCATGATAGAGTGGAGACACCCGCAGCTAGTCACACCACTCATGGGGGAGGCCTACTGAGGGATAGCAAAGTGTGAAATCATACAAATACTGGAAGTGGATCTTTTCTTTAAAAAAATGAAGAGAATCAAGAACATCTGAAGAAACCAGACATCTGAAGAAAATAGTCTTAAAGAGAAGCATCAAAATGAACAAAGTGACCAATGAGGAAAGAAAGTAAATGTAGAAAACAAAAGGAACCTTTAAAATGTTTATTACCATGCATTGGATGTGTTTTATTATGATGATGATGATTACTACTACCACTAACATCATCATCATCATTTTCTAATTGATTGTTGCTTAAGATAACTATAATCTTGGTGTACAAAAAGGTATTCTGGGGATGATATAAAGTCAACAAGTCATAAAAGAAGACTGACAAATTTAACCCCATCAACATTTTTTTAACTTTTACTTTTGAAATAATTATAAATTCGCAGGAAGTTGCAAAAAATTATACAGGGAGGTCCCATGTACCCTTCACCCCATTTCCTCTTACAGTTAAATATTACACAACCATAGGGCAATATCAAAGCAAGAAATGGTATTGGTACAGTTCGTGTGTATAGTTCTATGTCATTCTGTCACACATGTAGATGCATACAATCAATACAATAGAATACAAATTCCATCACCACAAAGATATCCCTCGTGCTACCTCTTTATAGTCACATCCAGCTCCCTCCCCCTTGTCACCATCCCTAACCCCTGGCAATCACTAAAGTTTTTTCCATCTCTATAATTTTGTTATTTCAAGAATATTATATGAATGGCTTCATATAACATGTGACCTTTTGAGATTGACCTTTTTCATTCAGCATCTCCATCACATTTTAAGACCTCTGTAGGGTAAAAGATAGCCTGGGGAGAATATTTGCAATATGTATAACAGTGTTAGCGTCTATTATATACGAAGGGCTCCCAAAACAATAATAGTAAACTTTATATAGCACTTATAATGTATCAAGCACTGTATTAGCACTTAACATAATTAACACATTTAGTCCTAAGAGCAACTTTTTGAAGTAGGCACTACTAATATTTTCATTTTTAAAAGGAGGAGACTTAGACACAGAGAAGTTAAAAACTTGCTCAAGGTCCTACAGCTAGTTAATGGTGGCATGAGGCTTCAAATCCAAACATCATACTCGTAACTAATACACAACACTGCCCCTCAACAAATAATAATCAGGGAGGGATTGCTGGGAAGATGGTGGCATAGGAGGACTCTGAACTCACCTCCTCCAATAAACACAACAAATTTACAACTACCCTTGGAACAATTACCCCTGGGAGAGAACTGGAAACTGGATAAAAAGAACCCCCACAAGAAGGGACAGTGCTGACTGAGGTGGAAGAGGCAGAGATTCCTTCCGGAGAGGAAAAAGCCACATTCTAGCTGCAGGCGCTTCACGGTCAAGAGCAATCTTAAGGTATGAAGCTTTCCCTGGAGCAGTGGGGGATCTGAGCAGGACAGCTTTGCCACAATAAGCAGCTTGTGAACTCAGCACAACCGAAACAAGTATCATAATACCTGGCTTTGCTGGTTATTAACAGCAATAGCAAATACCCCCAAGAAAAGCTATCCAAAGATAAAAGAAAGAAAAACCTGCTCTTAAAGGGCCCACACACAAATTCGGAAAGCAACCTAAAATCTCCAGATAGAAAAGTGTACAGTCCTTTGGTGAAAAGTGACTCAGTTGATAGTCTCTGGGCACATCTCAGCGAGGCAGGAGGCAGCTGGAACCATCTCCTCAGGGACTGAGATGTTGATGGCAGCCATTATTGTGACCTAGTACATGCATGCTGACACTGATGCTGGCAGATGCTATTGGAGTCCTTGCCCTGGCCTCTTAGCGCAGGGGTCTGCCCCACCAACTAGAGCACCAATTTAATGCAGCTCAACCAGGGCAGGCAGCCTGCCCCAGGGACTGGCCCCACCCAACAGCAAGCCCTCAGGAAACTTGTGGGCCTGCATAGGCAGGGTGTGTGGGACCACTGCAATGGGGTGAGTGGGTCCACCTCTGTGGGGCAGGGTATGCACAAGGGACAGAGAGTGCACCAGGGGTGGGCCTGCATCAGGGAAGTGTATGGGGCCTGTGAAATGAGGCGAGTGGGTCCACTTCAGTGGGGTAGGATGTTCACACAGGACATGACTGTGTTCACAGGGTGTGTTGGCCTGTGGGCAGTGGGGCTTCTCAGCTGTAGCAGACTTGTGCTTTTTAAACAGCCACATAGGTGATAGGTCCGACCTTCCAACAGCTGAACCAATTGTGAACTGCCTCGCCTGGGGCCGGCCCCACCCAGCAGCCCTACTGAGAGAGCCGACAACAGCCTTGCAGGCTGGAGGCCTACAGCAATTGTAAGCCCCAGAGCCTAGCAACCAGTCACAGAAAAACTGCAGCAAGAGTGCGCTTTTAGACCTTACAGTCCACTGTGCTAGGGCTCCCCATGCCCAATAAAGTGACTGAAGGGGTCGTAGAAGCCACATGCAGCTTAGCATTACAACCAGCCAGCCAGAGGGACAGGTTAGCCTCCTTGTGTACCTGCAGCAAGGACGATCCTGCCACAACAGAAGAACACACATAGCCCACACAGGGGACGCTCCTGGAACATTTCAAGTGGTGACAAGACAGAAGCACGCTGCTGGGCCTCATAAGGCATCTCATATATAAGGCCATTTCTCCAAGATTGGGAGATGTAGCTGATCTACGTAATACATAGATATAAGCACAGAGAAAGAAACAAAATGAGAAGACAAAGGAATATGTTCCAAATAAGGGAACAGGATAAATCCTCAGAAAAAGAACTAAATGAAAAAGAGATAATCTACCTGATAAAGAGTACAAACTAATAGTCATAAGGATGCTCACTGATCTTGGGAGTAAAATGGATGAATTCAGTGAGAACTTCAACAAAGAATTGGAAAAGATGAAAAACAACCAATCAGAACTGAAGAATACAATAATGGAAATGAAAAATTCACTAGAGGGAATCAATAGCAAAGAAAATGGTATAGAAGAACAGATCAGCAAGCTGGATGAAAAACTAGAAGAAACCAACCAAGTTGAACAGAAAAAAGAATTAAAAAGAACAAGTACAGTCTAAGGGACCTCGAGGACACCATCAAGTGCACTAACTTCAACATTATAGGTATTCCAGAAGGAGAAAAGAAAGACAAAGGGGCAGAGAATATACTAGAAGAACTAACAGCTGACCTAACCTAAGGAAGAAAATAGACATCCAGGTACAGGAAGCACAGAAAGCACCAAACAAGATAAACCCAAAGAGGCCCACACCAAGACACATTATAATTAAAATGTCAAGAATTAAAGATAAAGAGAGAATCTTAAAAGCTGCAAGAGAAAGGCAACAATATACATATAAGGGAAAACCCATAAAGCTTTCAGCTGACTTCTCAGCAGAAACCCTACAGGCTAGAAGGGAGTGGCAAGATATGTTTAAAGTGCTGAAAGCAAAAAACCTTCAGCCAAGAATATTCTACCCAGCAGGGCTATCATTCAGAATGGAAGAAGAAATAAAGTTTTCCAGACAAGCAAAAATTAAAGGACTTTATCACCAAGAAACCAGCCGTACAAGAAATGCTAAAGGGACTTATTTAAGTGGAAAAGAAAGACCATAAATAGGAATAATAAAATTACTAGGGGCTGGCCCAGTGGTGCAGTGGTTAAGTTCGCATGTTCTGCTTCGGCAACCCAGGGTTCGCCAGTTTGGAGCCCGGGTGCGGACATGGCGCTGCTTGGCAAGCCATGCTGTGGTAGGCATCCCACATATAACGTAGAGGAAGATGGGCATGGATGTTAGCTCAGGGCCAGTCTTCTTCAGCCAAAAGAGGAGGATTGGCAGCAGATGTTAGCTCAGGACTAATCTTCCTCAAAAAAAAAAATGAAACAGAAAGAAAATTATCAAAAAAATAAACAAAACCAATAAAATCATGGGGCAAGGCAAATATCCAGTAAAGGTAGCAGATCAACCACTTATGAAGCTAATGTGAAGGTCAAAAGACAAAAGTACTAAAATTATCTATTTCCATGATAATATGGTAATGGATACACACGCACAAAAGAGAGGTTAAATATGATGTCAAAAACATAAAATGTTGGAGGAGGGGAGTAAAAGAATAGAGCTTTTAGCAAGATGTCAAACTTAAGAGACCATCAACTCAATATAGATTGCTACATACATAGATTATTATATATGAACCTCATGGTAATCACAAACCAAAAACCTATAATAAATACACAAAAAGTTAAGAGAAAAGAACCCAAACATAATACTAAAGAAAGTCATTAAACCACAAGGGAAGAGAAAAAGAGAAGAAGAAAGGAACAGAGAAAAACTACTAAAACACCCAGAAAAAAGGGAACAAAATGTCAATAAGTACATACTTACCAACAGGTACTTAAAATGTCAATGAATTAAATACTGCAATCAAAAGGCACAGGGTGGCTGATTGGATAAAAAAAGCAAGACCCATATATACACTGCATACCAAAGACATACATCAGACCTAAAGACACTCGGAAACTGAAAGTGAATGGATGGAAAAAGATACTCCATGCAAATGGCAATGAAAAGAAAGCTGGGGCGGTAATACTTATATCAGACAAAACAGACTTTAAAACAAAAACTGTAACAGGAGACAAAGAAGGGCACTACAAATTGATAAAGGGAATGAACCAAGAGGAAATAACACTTGAAAATATCTATAACACCCAACATAGAAGCACCTAAATATGTAAAGAAATTATTAACAGACATAAAAGAAGAAATACACGATAACAGAATAATAGTAGGAGACTAACACTCCACTTAAACCAATGGATAGATCATCCAAACAGAAGACCAACAAGGGAAAACTGGCCTTAAATGACACATTGGACCAGATGTACTTAATAGATATACACAGAACATTCCATCCCAAAACCAAAGAACACACATTCTTTTCAAATGCACATGGAACATTCTCCAGAACAGATCACATATTATGCCACAGAACAAGTCTCCAGAAATTTAAGAAGATTTACACAATACCAACCATCTTTTCTAACAGTATGAAACTAAAGTCAACTACAGGAAGAAAATCAGAAAAGCCACAGATATGTGGAGATTAAACAAAACGCTACTGCACAATAATTGGGTCAAGGAAGAAATCAAAGGAGAAGTTAAAAAATCCCTGGAGACAAATGAAAATGAAAATATGACATGCCAAAATTTATGGGATACAGCAAAAGTGGTTCTAAGACACAAATTTATAGCAATTCAGGCTTACCTCAACAAACAGGAAAAATCTCAAATAAACAATCTAACAGTACACCTAAAGGAACTAGAAAAAGAAGAAAAAACAAAGCCCAAAGTTAGTAGAAGGAAGGTAATGGTAAAAATCAGAGGAGAAATTAGGAAATAGAGACTGAAAAAAAAAGAAAAAATCAATGAAACAAAGAGCTGGTTCTTTGAAAAGATAAACAAAATTGATGAACCTTTAGCTGGACTCACCAAGAAAACAAGAGAGAAGGCTCAAATAAATAAAATCAGAAATGAAAGAGGAGAAATTACAATGGACACCTCAGATATACAAAAGATGATAAGAGAATACTACAAACAGCTATATGCCAACAAATTGGATAATCTAGAAGAAATGGATCAATTCTTAGAACCATACAACACATCTTCTTTATCAATTCATCCACTAATGGATACTGAGGTTGTTTCCTTGTCTTGGTTATAGTGAATAATGCACAATAAACCTGGAAGTGCAAATATCTCTTTGATATCCTGTTTTCATTTCCTTTGAATATACACCCAGAAGTGGTAGTTCTATTTTTAATTTTTTGAGGAACCTCCACACTGTTTTCCATAGTGATTCAACCAGTTTACTCTCCCATCAACAGTGTACAAGGGTTCTCTTTTCTCCACATCCTTACCAACACTTGTTATCTCTTGTCTTCTTGATGATAACTGTTCTAACAGGTGTGAGGTGATATCTCACTGTGATGTTGATTTGCATTTCCTTGATGATTAGTGATGCTGAGCATCTTTTCACGTACCTGTTGGCCATTTGAATATCTTATTTGGAAAAATGTCTACTAAGATCCTCTACCAATTTTTTAATTGCCTTGATTATTTTTTTGCTATTGAGTTCTATGAGCCCTTTTCTACTTTGGATATTAACTCTTTATCAGATATATGGTTTGCAAATATTTTCTCCTATTCCATAGGCTGCCTTTTCATTTAGTTGATTGTTTCTTTTGTTGTACAGAAGCTTTTTAGTTTAATGTAGTCTCACTTGTTGATTTTTTGCTTTTGTTGCTTTTGCTTTGGGTGTCAATCCAAAAAACTCATAGCCAAGAACAGTATCAAGGAGTTTCTTACCTATGTTTTCTTCTAAGAGTTTTATGCTACCAGGTCTTATGTTTAAGTCTTTAATCCATTTTGGGTTAATATTTTTGAGTGGCATAAGAGAGGGGTCCAATTTTATTTTTATGCAAGTGGTTATTCAGATTTTCCAACATGACTTATTGAGGAGACTATCCTTTCTCCTTTGAGTGTTCTTGACTCCCTTGTCAAATATTAGTTGACTGTATATGGAGGGGTTTATTTCTGGGATCTCTGTTCTGTTCCATTGGTCTATGTGTCTATGTTTATGCCAGTACCATAGTGTTTTGATTATTATAGCTGTGTAACATACTTTGAAATCAGGAAGTGTGGTGCCTCCAGTTTTGTTCTTCTTTCTCAGGACTACTATGACTATTTTGGGTCTTCTTCGGTTCCATACAAACTTTAGGATTGTTTTTTCTATTTTTGTAAAAAATGACATTGG
This sequence comes from Equus quagga, assembly GCF_021613505.1. NCBI lineage: Eukaryota > Metazoa > Chordata > Mammalia > Perissodactyla > Equidae > Equus > Equus quagga. Next base: position 69,253,837 of record NC_060276.1, on the reverse strand, counting down.
AATCTTGATAGGGACTGCTTTGTATAATTCAACTAATTCATTCCTATGCAACATATCTCTGGTCATACACAGCTGATAGTCCACTCATTTACAAACTCTTTCCTATGTGATACACTCCTTTAGAATGCAGTATCAGTGAGAAAAGTTTGTCAGTTTTAAAGATAGCAATACAGGAAATGAGTGACAAATAGCTATAAGGCATGTAAAAAATAGCAAAATAATAAAAGTAAGTCCCTCTTTATCAGTAATTACTGATAAAAAAAACTTTATCAGTAATGGATTAAATTCTCCAATCACAAGGCAAAGATTGGAAGAATAAATAAAAAAACAGAATCCAACTATATGCTGTCTACAAGAGACTCACTTAAGATCCAAAGACACAACTAGGTTGAAAGTGAAATGATGGAAAAGGATATTCCATGCAAACAGCAACCAAAAGCAAGCAGGGGTGGATAAAATAACATCAGACACAACTGAATTTGAATCAAAAAAGATTACAAAAGACAAAGAAAGACAATATACATTAATGAAAGGTTCAATACAGGAAGAAGATATAACAATTATAAATATGCACATATGTAATAGACCATCAAAAGACCATCAGTTTGCGAGAACTGAAGGTAGAAATAGCTCTACAATAATAGTTGGAGATTTCAAGATCCCATCTCAATAATGGATAGAACAACACAACACAAGATAAGTAAGGAATAGAGGATTTAAACAACATAATAAACCAACTAGATCTAATAGACATATACAGCACAGTCTACCAATAATAGAATACACGTTCTTCTCAAGTGCACATGGCACATTTTCCAGGACAAACCAAATGTTAGGCCACAAATTTAGTCTTGGCGGAGTTTAAAAGATAAATATCAAACAAAGTATCTTTTCTGGCCACAAAAGGATGAAGTTAGAAATTAATAACAGCAGAAAAATTGGAAAATTCAGAATTTGTAGAAATTAAACAATACACAACCAACCAATGAAGGAAACTAGAAAATACTTAGGGATGAATGAAAATGAAAACACAAAACACCGAAACTTATGGGACACAGAAAGAGGTGAAATTTATAGCTATACATGCTAACATTGAAAAAGAAGAAAGATCTCAAATTAACAACTTAACAACTTAGGGAATTATAAAAAGAAGAACAAACTAAACCAAAAGCTAGCAGAAGGAAGGAAATAATAAAATTACATCAGGAATAAATGAAATAAAGACTAGAAAAACAACAAAAAAATCAAAGAAACTAAGATTCGGTTTTTTGAAAAGAAAATTGACAAACCTTTAACCAGATTAACTAAGAAAAAAAAGACTCAAATAAACAAAATCAGAAATGAAAGAGGAGACATTACAACTGATACCACAGAAATTAAAAGGATTTTAAGAAGTACTATGAAAAATTATACACCAATAAATTGGATAACCTAGAAGAAATGCATGAATTCCTAGAAATATACCCTCTACCAAGCCTGAATCATGAAGAAATAGAAAAATTGACAAACCTACAAGTAGTAAAGGGATTGAAGCAGAAATCAAAAACCTCCCAACAAAGAAAAGCCCTAGACCTGATGACTTCACTCACAGATTCTACCACATATTTAAAGAATTAATGTCAATTCTTCTCAAACTCTTCCAAAAAATTGAAGAGGAGGGAACTCTTCCAAAGTTACTTTATGAGCTCATTACTCTGATAGCAAACATAGAAAAAGACACTACAAGAAAAGAAAACTACAGGCCAACATCCCTGATGACTATACATGCAAAAGTCCTCAACAAAATACCAGCAAGCCAAATTCAACAACATATTAAAAGGATCATGCACTATGACCAAGTGGTATTATTCCTGGCATGCAAGGATGGTTCGACATACATAAATCAGTGTTATATATCACATTAACAGAATGAAGGATAAAAATCACAAGATCATCTCCACAGATGTAGATAAATGATTTGAAAAATTCAACACCCCTTCATAATAAAAATACTAAACAAGATAAGAACAGAAGGAAACTATCTCAACATAATAAAAGCCACACATGAAAAACCCGTAGCAAAATTCATATTCAATGGTGAAAGACTGAAAGCTTTTCCTCTAAGATCAGGAACAAGGCAAGGACGCCTACTTTAGCCACATCTATTCAACATAGTACTGGAAGTCCTAGCCAGAGAAATTAGGCAAGGAAAAGAAATAAAGGGCATCCCTCCAAATTGGAAAGGAAGAAGTAAAATTATCTCTGTTCACAGATCATTATATGTAGAAAACCCTAAAGATTCCACAGAAAAACTATTAAAACTAATAAATGAATTCAGCTAAGTAGCAGGACACAAAGTCAATACACAAAAACCAGTTGCATTTCTATACACTAACAATAAACAAACTGAAAAGGAAGTTAAGAAAACAATTCAGAGGCCAGCCCTGTGGCTGAGTGGTTAAGTTCGTGTTCCACTTTGGCAGCCCAGGGTTTCGCGGGCTCGGATCCTGGGTGCGGACATGGCACCACTCGTCAGGCCATGCTGAGGCAGTGTCCCACATAGCACAACCAGAGGCACTCACAACTAGAATATGCAGCTATGTACTGGGGGCTTGGGGGAGAATAAAAAAAAAAGAGAGAGAGATCTTGTCAAGATGGCAGCGTAAGCAGACTCTGAATTCATCTCCTCCCACGAACACAACCAGGTTACAACTATTTTTGGAAAAATTACCCTGGATAGAAAACTGAAAACTGGATAAAAAGAACCCCCACAACAAAGGACAGTCCTGACTAAGGTGGAAGAGGCAGAAATTCCTGCTGGAGAGGAAAAAAGCCACATTTGGGAGCAGCGGAGCTTCTCAGTTGGCCAGGCAGGAGATACCCTAAGGTATGCAGCCCTCCCTGGAGGAGTGAGGTCCGGAGCGGGGTCTGAGACTGCCAACAGCATCCTTCAGACTCAGCACAGAGATAAGGGTCTTACCGTCTGGCTTCACTGGCTATTAACTGCAGTGAGGATACCCCCAGAAAAGCTATCGCCCCAAAGCCCAAAAGACCCAGGTCTTAAAGGGCTCATGCACAAACTCATTCATTGCAGCAACCTAAAATCACCAGAGAGAAGGCTGACAGTCCTTTGGTGAAACAAGACTCCCCTGGTGGGCTCTGGGGGCATCTTGGTGAGAGGAGGGACCTCTCCAGAGACTGAGACACTGGTGGGGGCCATTGTTCTGACCTGGTCCAGGCGTGCTGACACAGACCCTGGTGGGCGCCATTGAGCTTCTTCCCTTGGCCTGTTAGCCCAGGGGTCTGCCACAGCCACTAGAGCACAGATTTAATCCAGTTCAGCCAGGGCAGGCAGCCAGCCCTAGGAACTAAGGACGCGCTAAGGACGGGCTCCACCCAACAGCAAGCCCTCAGGCTACTTTTTGGTGTGCAATGACTGGGTGCCTTGATCCTCTACAGGCAGGCAAGGGTGTCCGCCTCTGTGCAGCAGGGCCTGTATGAGTACCAGGTGAACTGTGGGGGGCATTGGTGGAGAGGTGGGAGCCTCTGCAGTGTGGCGTCAGGGCGCGCTCCAGGGGGTTGGGAAGTATGCACAGACCAGGACTGTGTTGACAGTGTGTGTGGTCCCATGGTGCGTGAGGCTTATCAGCAGCAGAAGACCTGTGTTTCACAAATAGCCATAAAAAGGATCAGCCCCACCTTCCAAAGCCTGAAACAATTGAGTGCTCTCCCTGCCTAGGGCCAGCCCTACCCAACTGCACTCCTAAGAGAACTGAGAACAGCCTTGTGGGCCTGATGCCTATCGCAACTGTAAGTCCCTGAGACTAGCAACCAGCTACAATGGGTACTAACCCAATTAAGAGGAAAACTGCAATAGGAGTGTGCTGATAGACTTTATAGCAAACAGTGCCGAGGCTCCCCAAACTGGATTTACAAACAGCTGGCCAGCAGTAAGAGCAGCTCTGCCACAGCAGAAGGACACAAGTAGCCCACAAAGGGGTCACCCCTGGATCATTTGGACTGGTAACGAGAGGGAAGCACACTGCTGGGCCTCATAAGGCAACTCATACATAAGGCCACTTCTCCATGATCAGGAGACACAGCTGACTCACCTACTACACAGAAATAAGCACAGAGAAAGAGGAATAATGAGGAAACAAAGGAATACTTTCCAAGGAAGGGAACAGGACAAAACCCCAGAAAAAGGACTAAATGAAACAGAAATAAGTAACCTACTCAACAAAGAGTTCAAACAAAATATCATAAGCATGCTCACAGATATTGGGAAAAGACTGGATGAACACAGGGAGCTCATCAGCAAAGAAGTGGAAAGTATAAAAAAGAACCAATCAGAAATGAAGAATACAATACTGGAAATCAAAAATTCACTAGAGGGACTCAATAGAAGAGTAGAGGATGCAGAATGATCAGAGAGCTAGACAAAAGACTAGAGGATATCACCCAAGCTGAACAGAAAAAAGAGAAAAGAATTAGACAGAATGAGAACAGTCTAAGGGAACTCTGGGACAACATCAAGCATGCCAACATTCGGTATATAGGTGCCCCAGAAGAAGAGAGAGACAAACGGGAAGAAAATTTATTTGAAGAAATAAAAGATGAAAATTTTCCTAACCTAAGGAAGGAAACAGACATCCAAGTACAGGAAGCACAGAGAGCTCCAAACAAGATAAGCCCAAAGAGGCCCACACCAAGACATATTATAATTAAAATGTCCAAAATTAAAGATAAAGAGAGAATCCTAAAAGCAGCAAGAGAAAGGCCACAAGTGACATACAAAAGAAAGCCCATAAGGCTATCAGCAGACTTCTCAGCCAAGACCCTACAGGTGAGAAGAGAATGGCATGATGTATTTAAAGAGCTAAAAGGAAAAAACCTACAGCCAAGAATACTCTACCCATCAAGGTTGTCATTCAGAATGGAAGGAGAGATAAAGAGCTTCCCAGATAAGCAAAAATTAGAGTTTATCATCAAGAAACCAGATCTACAAGAAATGCTGAAGGGACTTATTTAAGTGGGAAAGTGATGACCACAAATAGAGATTAAAAAATTATCAAAAAAAATAACAGCCAATAAAATCACTTGTAAAAGTAAAAATATAGTACAGGTGGCAGATCAACTACCTGTGAAGATAATATGAAGGTTAAAAGACAAATGTACTAAAATCACCTATTTCACTGATAAGAGGGTAATGGATAGACACACACTAAACAAGAGACTATGATTTCAAAAACAAAATGTGGGAGGAGGGGAGTGGAAAAGTAGAGCTTTTAGAAAGAGGTCAAGCTAAAGAGTCTATCAACTCTATATAAACTGTTATATATATAGAATATTGAATAGGATCCTCATGGTAACCACAAATCAGAAACCTATAATAAGTAAGCAAAAAGTTAAGACAAAAGAAATCAAACATATTACTAAAGAAAGCCATCAAACCACAAGGGAAGAGAGCAAGAGAAAAAGAAAGGAACAAAGAAGAACTACTAAAACACCCAGAAAAAAAGTAACAAAATGGCAATAAATATGTATTTATCAATAGCTACTTTAAACGTCAATGGACTAAATGCTCCACTCAAATGCCATAGGGTGGCCATTTAGATAAAAATACAACACTCATGTATTTGCTGCATACAAGAGACACACTTCAGACCTAAAGACACTCACAAACTGAAAGTGAAAGGATGGAAAAAGATATTCCATGCAAATGGCAAAAAAAAGAAAGCGGAGGTAGCAATACTTATATATCAGACAAAATAGACTTTAAAACAAAATCTGTAACAAGAGACAAAGACGGGCACTACATAATGATAAAGGGAACAATCCAACAAGAAAACATAACACTTGTAAATATCTATGCACCCAACATAGGAGCACCTACATATATAAAGCAATTATTAACAGACATAAGAGGAGAAAGAGACAGTAACAGAATAATAGTAGGGGACTTTAACACTCCACTTATACAAAAGGATAGATCATCCAAACAGAAGATCAATAAGGAAACACTGGCCTTAAAGGACACAGTAGACCAGATGGACTTAGTAGATATATATAGAACATTCCATCCAAAAACCACAGGATACACATTCTTTTCAAATGCACATGGAACATTCTCCAGAATTGATCACATATTAGGCCACAAAACAAGTGTCAATAAATTTAAGAAGACAGAAATAGTACCATGCATCTTTTCTGACCACAAAGGTATGAAACTAGAAATCAACTACAGAAAGAAAACTTGAAAAGCCACAAAAATGTGGAGATTAAACAAAATGCTACTGAACAATGATAGGAGAAATCAATGGACAAATCAAAAAATTCCTGGAGACAAATGAAAATGAAAATATGACATGCCAAAATCTGTGGGATACAGAAAAAGCAGTTCTAAGGGGAACGTTTATAGCAATTCAGGCCTACTTCAACAAACAAGAAAAATCCCAAATAGAAAATCTAAAAGCACATCTAAAAGTACTGGAAAAAGAACAAATAAAGCCCAAAATCAGCAGAAGGAAGGAAATACTAAAAATCACAGCAGAAATAAACAAAGTAGAGACTAAAAAAAAATAGAAAAAATTAATAAAACCAAATGCTGATTCTTTGAAAAGATAAACAAAATTGACAAACCCTTAGCTAGACTCACCAAGAAAAAAAGAGAGAAGGCTCAAATAAATAAAATCAGAAATGAAAGAGGAGAGATCACAACGGACACCTCAGAAACACAAAAGATAATAAGAGAATACTATGAAAATCTATATGCCAACAAATTGGATAATCTAGAAGAAATGGATCAATTCTTAGAAACATACAACCTTCCAAAAGTGGACCAAGAAGAAGTAGAGAATTTGAATAGACTAATCACCCGTAAGGAGGTCGAAACAGCAATCAAAAACCTCCCAAAAAATAAAAGTCCAGGACCAGATGGCTTCCATGGTGAATTCTACCAAACATTCAAAGAAGACTTAATACCTATCCTTCTCAAACTCTTCCAAAAAATTGAAGAGGAGGGGAGGCTTCCTAACTCATTCTACGAAGCCAACATTATCCTGATACCAAAATCAGACAAGAACAACACAAAAAAAGAAAATTACAGGCCAATATCACTGATGAACATTGATACAAATATCCTCAACAAAATACTAGCAAATCAAATACAACAATACATTATAAAGATCATACATCATGATCAAGTGGGTTTCATTCCAGGGATGCAGGGATGGTTCAACATCCACAAATCTACCAACATGATACACCACATTAACAAAATGAGAATAAAAATCACATGATCATCTCAAGAGATGCAGAAAGCATTTGACAAGATACAGCATCCATTTATGATAAAAACTCTAAATAAAATGGGTATAGAAGGAAAATACCTCAACATAGTAAAGGCCATATATGACAAACCCACAGCAAATATCATTCTCAATAGAGAAAAACTGAAAGCTATCCTTGTAAGAACAGGAACCAGACAAGGATGCCCACTGTCACCACTCTTATTTAACACAGTATTGGAAGTCCTAGCTAGCAATCAGGCAAGAAAATCACGCAAGAAAAAGAAATAAAAGGGGTCCATATTGGAAAAGAAGAAGTGAAACTGTCACTTTTTGCAGACGACATGATTTCATATATAGAAAACCCTAAAGAATCCACTGAAAAACTTTTAGAAAAAATAAATGAATACAGTCAAGTCAGAGGATACAAAATCAACATACAAAAGTCGGTTGCGTTTCTATACACTAACAATGAAGTCGCAGAAAGAGAAATTAAGAATACAATCCCATTTACAATTGCAACAAAAAGAAGAAAATACATAGGAATAAACTTAACCAAAGAGGTGAAAGACATATACACTGAAAACTGTAAAACATTGTTGAAAGAAACTGAAGAAGACACAAAGAAATGGAAAGATATTCCGTGCTCTTGGACTGGAAGAATTAACATTGTTAAAATGTCCATACTTCTTAAAGCAATCTATAGATTCAATGCGATCCCTATCAAAGTTCCAACAACATTTTTCACGAAAACAGAACAAAGAATCCTAAAATTTATATGGAACAACAAAAGACCCAGAATAGCCAAAGGATTCCTGAGAAAAAAGAACAAAGCTGGAGGTATCACATTCCCTGATTTCAAAACATGCTACAAAGCCATAGTAACCAAAAGAGCATGGTACTGGCACAAAAACAGACACACAGATCAGTGTAACAGAATCGAGTGCCCAGAAAGAAACCCATACATTTATGGACAGCTAATATTTGACAAGGGAGCCAAGAGCATACAATGGAGAAAGGAGAGCCTCTTCAATAAATGGTGCTGGGAAAACTGGACAGCCACATGCAAAAGAATGAAAGTAGACCATTCCCTTACACCATGCACAAAAATCAACTCAAAATGGATTAAAGACTTGAATGTAAAGCCCGAAACCATGAAACTTCTAGAAGAAAACATAGGCAGTATGCTCTTCACCATTGGTCTTAGTAGCATGTTTTCAAGTACCATGTCTGACTGGGCAAGGGAAACAAAAGAAAAAATGAACAAATGGGACTACATCAAACTAAAAAGCTGCTGCACAGCAAAGGAAATGATCAACAAAACAAAAAGACAACCTAACAACTGGGACAAAATATTTTCAAGCTATATATCAGATAAGGGGTTAATATCCAAAATATACAAAGAACTCATACATCTCAACAACAAGAAAACCAACAACTCAATTAAAAAATGAGCAAAAGATGTGAACAGAGATTTCACCGAAGAAGATATACAGATGGCCAACAGGCATATGAAAAGATGCTCAACATCATTAGCTATCAGGGAAATGCAAATCAAAACTACAATGAGGTATCACCTCACTCTGGTCAGAATGGCTATAATTAACAAGACAGGAAACAACAAATGTTGGAGAGGATGTGGGGAGAGGGGAACCCTTGTACTCTGCTGGTGGGAGTGCAAACTGGTGCAGCCACTATGGAAAGCAGTATGGAGATTCCTCAGAATTTTAGGAATAGATCTAGCATATGATCCAGAAAATAAGGAATAGATCTACTATATGATACAGCTATCTCACTGCTGGGTATTTATCCAAAGAACTTGAAAACGCATAGGCATACAGATACCTGCACCCCTATGTTCATTGCAACATTATTCACAATAGCCAAGACTTGGAAGCAACCTAGGTGCCCATTAAGGGATGAATGGATAAAGAAGATGTGGTATATATACACAATGGAATATTACTCAGCCATAAGAAATGATGAAATCTGGCCATTTGCAACAACATGGATGGACCTTGAGGGTATTATGCTGAGTGAAATAAGTCAGAGGGAGAAAGTCAAATACCATATGATTTCACTCATAAGTAGACGATAAAAACAACGACAAACAAACACATAGTAATGGAGATTGATCGGTGGTTACCATAGGAGAAGCGGGGGAGGGCAAACGGGATGATTAGGCTCACATGTGAGTGGCTGGACTATAATTAGTTTGTGGGTAGTGAACATGATGTAATCTGCACAGAATTCGAAATATATTACGATGTACATCTGAAAGCTATATAATGTTATAATCCAATGTTACTGCAATTAAAAAATAATAAATAATTAAAAAATAAGATTGGCAACAGTTGTTAGCTCAGGTGCCAATCTTTTAAAAAAAAAGAAAACAATTCAATTTACAATAGCATCAAAAAAATACTTAGGAATTAACTTAGCCAAGGAGGTAAAGAACTTATACAATGAAAACCATAAGACATTTCTACATAAAATTAAAGAAGACATAAATAAATGGAAATACATTCCATGTTCATGGATTGGAAGACTGAATATTGTTAAGATGCCAATACCACCCAAAGCAATCTACAAATTTAATGCAATCCCTATCAAAATCCCAATGATGATTTTGCAGAAATAGAAAAATTCATCCTGAAATTCATATGGAATCTCTGAATAGCCAAAACAATTCTGTAAAAGAAGAACAAAGCTAGAGGACTCACATTACCTGATTTCAAAACTTACCACACAGCTACTATAATAAAACCAGTGTGGTACTGGCATAAAGAGAGACATACAGAGCAATGGAACAGAATAGAGAACCCACAGGGCCAGCCCGGTGGTGCAGTGGTTAAGTTCACACATTCCGCTTCTCAGTGGCCCGGGGTTCACCGGTTTGGATCCCGGGTGCAGACATGGCACTGCTTAGCAAAAGCCATGCTGTTGTAGGCATCCCACATATACATGGATGTTAGCTCAGGGCCAATCTTCCTCAGCAAAAAGAGGAAGATTGGCAGTAGTTAGCTCGGGCTAATCTTCCTCAAAAAAACAAACAAACAAAAAGAATAGAGAACCCACAAATAAACTCCTGCATATATGGTTAAATGATCTTTGATAAGGGTGCCAAGACCATTCAATGGGGAAAAGACAGTCTTCTCAACAAATGATGCTGGGAAAACTGCATATCACATGCAAAAGAATGAAGTTGGACCTTTACCTTATATCATATATAAAAATTAACTCAAATGGATCCACGACCTAAATCTAAGACCTAAAACTTATATAAACTCCTAGAAGAAAACACAGGGGAAAATCTTCATGACATTGGATTGGGCAATGATTTTTTAGATATGCCACCAAAAGAACAGGAAACAAAAGAAAAAATACATAAATTGGATTTCATGAAAATTTTTAAAAATTGTGCATCAGCAGACACTATGAACAAAGTAGAAAGGTGACCCTCAGAATGGGAGAAAATATTTGCGAATCACATATATGATAAGAGATTAATATCCAGAATACATAGAGAATCCCTAAAACTCAACAACAAAAAAGCAAACAACCTGATTAAAAAACGGGCAGACGACTTGAATAGATATTTCTCCAAGGAAGATATACAAATGGCCAAAAATCACATGAAAAGATGGTCAACCTCACTAGGCATTAGGGAAGTGCAAAGCAAAACCACATGAGATACCACCTTGCACACATTAGAATGGCTACTACCAAAAGAAGAGAAAACAACAAGAATTGGCGAGGATATGGAGAAATTGGAACCCTTGTGTACTGTTAGTGGGAATGTAAAATGGTATAGCCACTGTGAAAACAGTATACTCAAAAACTTAAAAATAGAATTACTATATTATCCAGCAATTCCACTTCTGGGTGTATACCCAAAAGAACTGAAAGCAGGTTCTCAAAGAGATATTCTTACCCCTGTGTTCATAGCAGCATTATTTACAATAGCTAAAATGTGGAAGTTTGATCTTCCATCAGCAGATGAATGGATAAGAAAATGTGGTATAGGGGCCGGCGTGGTGATGTAGTGGTTAAGTTTGAGTGCCCCGCTTCAGAGGCCTGGGCTTCACAGGTTCGGATCCCGGGTGCGGACCTAGTACCACTTGTCAAGCCATGCTGTGGTGGCATCCCACATAAAGTAGAGGAAGACTGGCACAGATGTTAGCTTGGCCAAATCTTCCTCACACACACACACACACACACACACACACACACACAAAACGTAGTATATACATACGATGGAATATTCTTCAGCCTTAAAAAGGAAGGAAATTCTGACATATGCTACAACATGGATGAACCTTGAGGACATTATTCTAAGTGAAATAAACTAGTCACAAAAAGTCAAATACTGTATGATTCCACTTATATGAGGCACCTAGAGTAGTCAAATTCATAGAGACAGAAAGGAGAATGGTGTTTGCCAGGGGCTGTGAGAAGAAGGTAATAGGGACTTATTGTTTAATGAGTAAAGAGTTTCAGTTTTGCAAGATGAAAAGAATTCTGGAGATGGATTGTGAAGATGTTTGTAGAATATGAATGTATTTAATACCACTGAAGTGTATACTTAATGGATAAGATGGTAAATTTTATGTTGTGTCTATTTTACCGCAAAAAAAGAAAACTGGAAAAATAGTTTTATTGGAACACAGCCACACACATTTGTTTACGTATTGTCCATAGCTGCTTTTGCAGTATGACAGAGTTGAGGAGTTGTGACAGAAACTGTGTGGCCCACAAATCTAAAATATATACTAGCTTGTCCTTTAAGAAAAAGTTTGCCACTCTGAATTGGATGAAACAGGTGGCATGCCTACAAAACCTGATGGTGCCGTAAACTGGGAGAAGTAGTTAATACATTGCATGATAGAATTGAAATTCACAAAGATAAGAACAAGGGAAAAAAACAAGGCTGTAACAATCAGATTGAAACTTAATAGCTTATAAAGTATGTGTAAGATAATAGAAAATATTGCTCTCCACCCCCAGTTCTTAGCACAGAGCTCCTAAAACCCTTGCAATTTCCTAAGTGATAAGAACACTAGGGGCATCTCTTATTCTAATATTTGGTTTTTGACCCTGTTCCTGACACAAAGCTTCTAAAACGTTTGTACATTCCTAAATGATAAGAGCACAGGAGCATCTTCTGTACTATTGAGGTGACTCTGGGTGGGCTCCTGGATGGCTCCTACATGGGGGCGGGTCACCAGAAAGACCAAGCCATGATTAGAAGCTTGGAATTTTCAGCCCCATCCCCACCATCCTCCAGAGGGGGGAGAGGCACTGGAAATGGAATTAATAATTGATCATATTTATGTGAGGAGGCCTCCATAAAATCCCAATAGTGCAGGGTTCAGCGAGCTTCCAGGCTGGCAAATACATCCACACTGGGAGGGTGCTGCACCCAACTCCACAGGGACAGAAGCTCCTATGCTTGGGATCCTCCCAGACCTCGCCCATGTATCTCTTCATCTGGCTGTTCATCTGTATCCTTTATCACATCCTTTAATAAACCGGTAAATCTAAGTGTTTCCCTGAGTTCTGTGAGCTGCTCTAGCAAATTAACAGAACCCAAGGAGGTTGTTGGAATCTCTGATCTATATCCAGTTAGTCAGAAACACAGGTGATAACCTGGGCTTGTGACTGGTGTCTGAAGTGTGTATGTGTGTGGGGGGGGGCACTCTTGTGGGACTGAGCCCTTAAACTGTGGGATTTGATGTTATCTCCAGGTAGATAGTGTCAGAATTGAGCTGAATTGTAGGACATCCAGCTGGTGTCACAGAGACTTGCCTGGTGTCTGGAAAAGTCTCTACATATTTGGTGACCAGAAGTGAAATGTTTTGTTAGTACTAAAAGAGACTCACAGGAAAGAAACACACATGAGAAAAACAGAAAGTAGGGAAGAACTAGGTTTTTCCCTACAATAGGAGAGAAAAACTGAGGTTTTTTTCTTTTTAGTATGGCTATTGGGTACTTATTCAACCAAAAAAGTAGAGGATGTGAAATTCAGAGATTAAGAGCAATTGATATTGTAAAGATCTAGTTTTGTAAGCCAAATAAACTCACTACATGATGTGCCCGCCAGAAAAGAGTTAATTTAAACATTGGCTGCATTAAGGAAACAGAATCTACAACAGTGCTGTCCAGTAGAACTTCCTGTGATAATGGAAATGTTCTCTATCTGTGCTGTCCAATAAAGTAGCCATTAGCCACATGTGGCTACAAAGACCTGATATATCTAGTATGACTGAGGGTCTAAATTTATAATTTTGTTTAATTTTAATTAATTTAAATTTAAATAGCCATGTGTGGCTAGTTGCTACCATATTGGATAGTGTATGTTTAAAAGATTTAGAACATGAAAGGTATATATAACTGTTGATTAGATCACATCTGGAGTATTGTGTTCATTTCCAGTTAGCATACTTACAAACTGGACGTGACATCCAGGAAGTGATCATATTACAAACGATGTTAGAATGAACTGAGGGAGAGTTGTCAAGTAAAAGATTTAGATGTTGCCATATGGCAGAACTAGCAGCCTTGGAAATTACTGGAAAATATGTATCAATTCTATATGAGGAAGAATTTTGTGCCCCAGCTTTGTAAAAATATAATCATCATCATCATCATCATCATCATCATCATCATCATCATCCCCTCCTACATAGGTATTCCAGAAGAGGCTGAATGACTTCTCATCCAAGAAGTCCTGTGTCAGGCAGATTAGTCTATAACAACAGTTGGCAAACTATGCCTGTGGGCCAAATCCAACTAGCCACATATTTTTGTAAATAAAGTTTTTTCAGAACACAGCCACTTCCATTCATTTATAAATCGTCTATGGCTGCTTTCACACTAGAACAGCAGAATAAAGTAAGTGTGATAGAGACTTTATGGCTTACAAAGCCTAAAATATTTACTACCTGGCCTTTTACAGAAAATGTTTACTGACCTCTGGTCTAAAATAGTGGTTCTCAGAACCACCTGGAGAACTAATAAAGAATACAGAGGTCTGGGCTTGTTGTAGTAAGGTAGGACCTGACCTCTATATTTTTATCAAGTTCCCTAGTGATTATTTTTTACAACAGTTTTATTGAGGTATAATTCACATACCATACAATTCATCCATTTAAAGTATACAATTCAATGGTTTTTAGTATATTCACAGAGTTGTGCAACCATCACCCAATCAACTTTAGAACATTTTCATCATACCAAAAAGAAACCCCATATCCATTAGCAGTCACTCCCCATTTTCCCCCAACTCTCACAGCCCTAGGCAACCATTAATCTACTTTCCGTCTCTATAAATGTGTCTGTTCTGGAAATACGACATAAACGGGATGAAACAATATGTGGTCTTTATGACAGGCTTCTTTCACTTAGCATAATGTTTTTAAGGTTCATCCATGTTACAGCATGTATCAGTACTCTGTTTCTTTTTATCGCCAAATAATATTCCATGGTATGGGTATACTACATTTTGTTTATCCATTCGTCAGTTGATAGACATTTTGGTTGTTTCCACATTTGAGTATTAAGGATAATGCTGCTATGAACATTCATATACAAGTGTTTGTATGGACATACATCTACTCTTTAACTCAGGAGTGGAATTGCTGGGTCATATAGTAACTCTCTATTTAACTTATTGAGGAAGTAACAGACTGTTACCAAAGTGGCTGAACCATTTTACATTCCCATCAGCGGTGTAAAAGAGTTACAATTTCTCCACATCCTTGCCAATATTCGTTATTATCTTTTTTTAACCCTCCTTTATTTATTTATTTATTTTTTAAAGATTTTATCTTTCCTTTTTCTCCCCCAAAGCCCCCTGGTACATAGTTGTGTATTTTTAGTTGTGGGTCCTTCTAGTTGTGGCATGGGGGACACTGCCTCAGCATGGCTTGATGAGTGGTGCCATGTCTGCACCCAGGATTCGAACTGGCAAAACTCTGGGCTGCTGAAGCAGAGCGCGCGAACTTAACCACTCAGCCGCAGAGCCAGCCCCGTTATTATCTTTTTGATTATAGCCATTCTAGTGGGTGTGAAGTGGTTTCTCATTGTGGATTTGATTTTCATTTCCTTGATGGCTAATGATGTTGAGCATTTTTTCAAGTGCTTGTTCTCCAGTAATTCTGATGCACACTGAAGTTTGAGAACCACTAAGAGGTCTGTAATACTTTAAGGTCCTTTTTCACATTAATGATCCCATGAAGGTAGAGCCAGAGGAGTATTATCACTTGCAGAATGGCACTTGCTCATGCATTCCTGTTCCACATGACATGGGCCTGCAGGTTAACCTAGTTTAATTCTTGTTTTATAAAGCCCTATCTTATTCCTTTTTTGTTTGATTTATTTTTAAAATTTTTAATATAAATTTTTAAGTTAACTTGACTATTGATTGTGTAAATCATCAAGCAAGCAGTTCCATTTTCTAATTTGATTGGCACAATGGCAAATATTGTGCTCTGTGAATACAGATGGATATATATACATATATATATAAATGGAAACTTGAGAAAAATGTTAGTCTTTAGAGAAAAGAAAATCGATTCTTCTGTACCTATCATGATCCATCAGCAGTTTAGCAATGTTCAGACAGACATCTAAAGACGCGTCAAGATGTAGTGTTTCCATGACAGCTAACAAAGAGAAAAAGTGAAATAATCATATCAGCTTCATTTTGGAGGAAGCTTAAAAGCTTAGCTATTTTCAATAATTTTCCTCTGTTCAAAATCTACTTTCTAAATGTTTGTAATATACCATGACTTGCCTCACAATTTATCAAAATCTTTTTATAAAGTAATAATATCCAATGAAAGAGAGAGTGCAGTGAAACAGGCACTTCTATATGGATGACAAAATAACCTGGTACGATCCCTTTGAAAAGCAGTTTAGCAATATTATATGCTAAGAACACAGTGGTTAAAAGCTTGGGATCTGAAGTCAGATGGACCTATATTTGAAACCACTTGCCACTTGTATGGCCATAGACAAGTTATTTAGTTTTTCTGCATCTTAGTTTTGTCTTCTGTAAAATGGGGAATATATCACCAGTCTCTTAGGGTTGTTGAGAGGGTTACATGAGATAATGTATGTAAATTACATAGCAAAGCACCTAACACTTAATAGGTATTCAATATATGACAGCTGCTATTATTATTATTCCCTTTAATTCAGAAATTATACTTCTGAAAAATCATCTGAAATAAATATGGAAAAATATTTATGAACCAAGATATTAAAAGCAGTGTAGATTATTATAATAATAAAAAGGAAATATACTCTGAGTGTCCACTATAGAGTAGTGATAAACTATTATGCAACCATTAAAATTGTTGAATATGAAACAACATAAAAAATGGATATGCACTAATATGAAAAACATTTATAAGATTAGTAAGTGAAAAATCAGAAAACAAATGCTGTGTGTACTATATGGTCACAATTCTATAAAACAAGTAAGTTAAACTAAGATAAAAACATTACTGAAAATAAATCATCAAATTGCTAAAAAGTGATTGTGTTTAGATTAATTATTTATTCAACAAACAACTAATGAGTGTATTCTCTGTGCCAGGAAGAGTGCTTGGTGTTGGGAGTTCAGCAGTGGACAAACACACACAAAAATCCCTGCTGTCAAGGAACTTATACTCCAGTGGATGATGAGACTATGGATACTTTTAGTATTTTCCAAATATTTCCTTAATGAGTATGTGCTACCCTTTCATAATTAAAAAATTTGTAAATTTTTTAATTTCTACATTTTCTACCACAAAAAATATCAGTGAAATTCTAATGCCAGCAGTTAGGTTGACCATTCTGAGTAAAGTACTTTCACTAGGAAAGAAACGAACAGACTATAAAAATGCAAGTTTCATACATTCTCTACAACAAAATAAAAGATAATTTTATTATTTTAAACTATAGAAAACTTGGATTCAGGAAGTCTCCTAATTTGCAATCTGACACTACAACTTAAAAATTACTCTGAATATCAAGAGTATCTAGACGGAATGACATAAAAACAATCTAGGAGTAAAGAAGAATAATTTTATTTTAAACTCTGCTTCTTATCTACATTTTGATAAAGACTACAATGGGGAATTCTAGTCCAAAATTAATCAACCTCAAATTAGGTGACTCCAACAATCTCTCTGGTCTTCCCATATTGTATTAGTTTGAGTAAGCCTCTTCCTTTAATTGGTTAATTGGGTTGTTTATTCTCCTAGTGCAAATAAGTAGAGTTGTCTTCCTCATTCCCAACATTTTCCAACCTGTGTATACTGAGATGATAGTTATCTAGAGATGCAAGATCCTCTATACATTTCAGCTTCTGAGGTCTCATTAATTGGCTAAGATTCTAGAGGTCACAGAGAGTTTCAGCAGTACTAAATTAGCACTAAACTTAGAGCTACTTCCAAATTTGATTATTGTCCAAGTTATTACAAAATGTTATTATTTATTGGATAAT
Organism: Equus quagga; assembly: GCF_021613505.1. Lineage (NCBI taxonomy): Eukaryota > Metazoa > Chordata > Mammalia > Perissodactyla > Equidae > Equus > Equus quagga. The sequence continues at coordinate 69,236,071 of NC_060276.1, read as the reverse complement.
CAGTTATTATACTAACATATAATTTTATATAGTAAAAGTAACGCAGCTCTATAATGCAACTATATTTTTATATAGTACAAAAATTAAAACATGTACACATTAAAAGAACTTAGAGTAAACTATTTTTATGACTAAACATAATTGAAATACTGTTAAGGGGCCAGTGTACCTAGATTTTTTTTGCCTCACTTTATATGGTAGTAATAACAGTAATAATAATGACTACAATAATAGGTAACGTATTTCACATTATGCATCAGGCATGGTGCTAAATGCTTTACATAGATTTTCTCATAGGATTCTCAGAACAACACAATGAAGCAGACATTATTATTATATCTCTTTTAAAGACAAAGAAATTGAAGCATAGAAAAGTTAAGTGACTTGCCAAATGACCCACAGCTATATATCAGCTGTTTACTTTGTGATGTGTTCATTCTAGTCCATGAAGAATTTTGAAAAACAAATAGCAATGTTTACACAAGTAATTATAAAAAGCAGAGAACTACAAAGGCTTTTTCCATGGATAGGTAATCTTTCTTCATGGTAGTAGACAACTTCAGAAAAGTTGGACAGCTGCAATTCTCTGCTAGACTAAAAAAATCTGATAGCTTTTATTTAGCTCTTTTTTTACCACCTATGAAATTTGCTACTAGTCTCTCTTCTTTCTCTTTCCCTTTCTGACTGACAATCTTCTCCCTTTCCTACGTGATCAATTTTCTTCTCAGTCACATCAAATTATACCTTTTGTTAGTATACTACAAGAGATGTTATATGCAACAAATTGGTGGCGATGTTTCAAAATTGTGTGCTCTTCACACACAGAGACGATACCTTCAAGGAGTTCTTTATTAGCTATTTCACCCTTCAAGAGGATTTTCATCTTTAAGAAAAGCCCAGCTGGATGTGAATGTTCCTGTTTTAAACAAAGAAATCACAATAATATTAAAACTGTGAATGTAAAAGACAATTTTGAAGTAATTGCCTGTTTCATTCAACCACAGCAGGCATGACTCATGATCAAAGGAAACTAAAATTATAAAAGATCAGATCATAACATCCGGTCTATCCTTGAGGATATTTTCTGACATTGTATTCAATCTCAATGAAATAACAGAAGGAAAAGAACATATAAACATTTCCATTAAGTGGCAATCATTTAATGGCAAGGTCATTACTTAAACTGTGCGAATGTAAGGCCATATTCTTGTCTTGGTAAGCAAAATCCCAAATATCAGGTTTGTTTTCTTTTGAGCTTTTAATAACAACTAAGGTCCTTTGCAAACAATAATCGAATGAAATAAAAAACGTATTGTCTTTCCTAAAGGATATGCCTGTCCTACTTACTATAGTCTGGTTTTTCCAAGTCCTTGTAAGCTGGCCCTTAGCCTTCTGTGATCTCTTGCCTGGTTCCACTTTTGCCTGACAGGGTACTTCTTTAAACAGCTGGCTAAGATCAAAAGTGCAGTCCATGCCCACAGGATAGAACTTTTCTCTCTACAAAGCCAATTAGCCTCTATATGAACATTATTCTCATTAGCTGCAAACTCTGCAAATAATTATAGTCATTCATGTGTGACATGCCTTAAAAATGGAAAGTTAGGGAAAGTAAGCACTGGTATTAAAAGGGTTTACAAATATAGATGACATCCATACGAAAAATAAACTAAGGTTGCAAATTTTAATTTATTGCATTACCACCTTTCCTAATGGGCATGTTGAAATATGTCTTGGGTTCAATTTGCTTTTACCTGCAGAGATGTAAGGTCTTCCAGATCTTGACAGGATCTGTTTTCCTTGAATCTACTATACTCACACAAGTTAACATTCTGTTTTTCTCTTTGATTTCATACCAAACAACTCCAGAGAATGGACAACACTTTGCTTTCATTGTATCATCATCTATTCACTTCTATAAACATTTGCACTGTGTTTTCCATCCTTACTGTATCTTGAATTACACTTTCAAAAGTCATGACTGAGTTCCTGTTAAACCCATCAGCTTACTCCCTACCATCAATATCCTTGTCTTCTCTGTAATTTTTCTCACTGTTGTTTCTCACTCTTTTTCCTTACATTTTTGTTTGTTCGTTTTTTTCTTTTTCTTTTTACCAAATGGTTATTGGGAAACAGGATCCAGGTACAACAAATTTTCAACGCTAGTATTATGAATCCTGTTTTTCAGATGAGGAACCTGAGGCCCAGATGGAGTAATTTACCCATGGTCACATAATTGGTAAGTGGTAGAGTTGAAATTTGAATTCAGATCTCTCTGACTCTAAAGGCCATAATCCTTCCACTATAGTATGCTGCCTCCCTTGAAGCTCTTTCTACCCTTGGTCTGCCTATTGTTACACTGTTCAGTTCTCCTACAAGCTCCAAAGATAACATCTCCATTTTTTTAGTGTGAAGTGTATCATTCATTCATACACACACACACACACACACAATTATATAAAACATATATGTATAGTTTACAAAATAATGATAAAACAAACACCCATGTACTCACCACTTGGGTTAAGAAACATAACACTATCACCACATTAGAGGCTTCCTATGTACTCTTGCCAATTTGCATCCTTCTCACTTCCCCACAGACGTAAACACCACCCTGAATTTTGTGCAGTAATTCCCTTGCTCTTCTTTATAGATACTCAATATATTTTTTAGTGTTGCCTGCATTTGAATGCCATTTAAACAAAATCATAATGTTAGAAATGCAGGCCCCACACCAAACCTACTGAATCAGAAACTCTGGGGGTGGGGCCCAGCAAATTGCGTGTGTGTGTGTGTGTGTCTGTTTTGTTTCAGGAAATGTGTAAAATCATTATTATTGATTTGCATTATGAAAAGTTTACATTTCAACGTAAATTCTAGTACCTGTTTAGTAAGGTAATAAAAAAGGAAATTGTGTTTTATCAGGCACTCTAGATAATATTTATGCATAATAAAGTTTGAGAATGCCAACTGTATAGTGTTCTATTATATGACTATATCACAATTTATTTACCGGTTCTACTTTGGACATTTGAGATGTTTTCAACCCAATTTCTATCATGAACAATCCTGACATCAACTTTCTGTACACTTCTAGTGTACAAATGCAAGAACTTTTTTCTAAAGTATATACCTAGGAGTGAAGTTGCTTGGTGGTTGGATATGGTTAAGTTCAACTTCATCAAGTAATGTCAAACTGTTATCCAAAGTAGTAGTATCAACACTCAAAAATGTAGGAATAGAGGGGAACTTCCTCAATCTGATAAAAGGCATCTACGAAAAATCCACAGCTAATACCATATTTGATGGTGAAATGCTGAAATCTTTCCCTTATGATCAGGAACAACACAAGGATGTCTGCTCTTGCCACTTCTGTACAACATTGTAATGGACGTTTCTTGCCAGGCAATTAGGAAAGAAAAAGAGATAAAAGGCATGCAGATTGGAAGGAAACTATCTCTATTTGCAGATGACATGATCTTGTATAGAGAAAATCCCAAGGAATCCAATAAAAATTATTAAAGCTAAAAAAAAAATGAATTCAGCAAGTTTACAACATTAATATTTTAAAAATTAACTGTATTTCCAGATACTAGCAATGAGCAATCCAAAAGTAAAGTTAAGACAATAATTCCTTTTATAATAGCATCAAAAAGAATAAAATACATAGAAATAAATTTTTAAAAAGAGGGGTAGGACTTGTAAACTGAAAATTACAAACACTGTTGAAAGAAATTAAAGAAGACCTAAATAAATGGAAACACATCCCATGTTCCTGGATTGGAAGACTAAATATTGTTAAGATGGCAATAATCCCCAAACTGATCTACAGATTCAATGCAATCCCTATCAAATTCCCAGGTAGCTTCCTTGCATAAACTGACTAGTTGATCCCAAAATTCATATGAAAACACAAGAGATCTAGAATAGCCAAAACAATCTTGAAAAAGAAGGAAGTCATAGGACGTATGCTTCCAATTCCAAAGTGGTGTGCCACTTTACACTGACATCAGTTGTGCATGAGAATTCCCAGTCTTCCACATCCTTGTCAACACTTGGAATTATCAGACATTTAAGGTTTTGCCAATCTGGTGGCTATTTTACTTTCTTTGGTGTATTCTTTTTATCCTCCTAGCCCTTTACTGTGAGTCCTTCCTAAGGTTCAGCTCCTATAAAACTAAATATTCCTTTTCCTACATTCTCCCCTTCAGGAATCTTATCCACTTTCCAGGTTTCAAATATCCTCTCTTGGGTAAGAAAATTTGTTGCAAGACCTTTTTTTGGGTAACAACTTTATTGGGTTATAATTCACATATCATATAATTCACCCATTTAAAGCACACAACACAATGGCTTTTAGAATACACACAAAGTTGTTTAACTATCACCTCAATCAGTTTTAGAATATTTTCATCATCACAAACAGAAACCTTCTACCATTTAGTACTCATTTTTTATTCCCCTCAGTGCCAGTTACCCCAAGCCCTAGGCAACCACTATTCCACTTTTTGTCTCTATATATTTGCCTATTTTAGACATCTCATATAAACAGAATGATACAATATGTGTTCTTCTGTGGCTGGTTTCCTTCAATTAGTATAATGTTTCCAAAGTTCATTAATGTGTAGCATATATTAGCACTTCACTCATGTTTATGGCTGAATAAGGATATACCACATTTTGTATATCCATTCATCAGTTTATGGACATTTGGGTTGTTTCCATTTTTTGGCTATTGTAAATAGTGTTGCTACGAACATTCATGCACTAGTTTTTGTGTGGACACGTTTTCAATTCTCTTGAGTATATACCTAGGAGTAAAAGTGCTGGGTCATGTGGTAACTCTACGTTTAACTTTTTGAGGAACTGCCAAAATGTTTTTCAAAGTGGCTGCACCATTTTACATTCCCACCAGCAGTGTATAAAAGTCCTAATTATTCCACATTCACATCAACAATTGTTTTTGTCCATCTTTTTGTTATAGTCATCCTAGTGGGCGTAAAGTGGTTCCACATGGTGTTTTTAGTTTGCGTTTCTCTGATAACTAATGATGTTGGGCATCTTTCTATGTGCTCATTGGCCATTGGTATATCTTCTTTGGAGACATGTCTATTCAGATCCTTTGCTCCTTTTTAATTGGGTTGTCTGTCTTCTTATTATTGAGTAGTAAGAGGTTTTTTAATTTATATACCCTGGATACTAGACACTTATCAAATATATAATTTGCAAATATTTTCTCTCATTCTTTGGGAGGATCCCATGGGTTGTATTTTCACTTTCTTGATGGTTTCATTTGAAGCAAAAATTTTTAATTTTCATGAAGCCCAATTTCATCTAATTTTCTGTTTTTGATTGTGCTTTGGTGTCCTATCTAAGCACCCAAGACTTTCCCAATTTCATTGTACCAATAAATTTCAAAAATAACTTTGTGGAACAACATAAGCCTACCAAGTTTTTATTTATCCTCAAAAAAGAATATTTTTGCATTCCCACCAACAGTGTATGAGGGTTTCTTTTTCTCCATAACCTCTCCAACATTTATCACTTTTTTTTTTTGGATATTTTTGCCATTCTAACAGGTGCAAGGTGATATCTTAGTGTAGTTTTGATTCGCAAACTATCATAATCTTAATAAAAAGTTTTCTAAAAAAAGACTATTTTTGAATACTACTATCAGTTTCAGTTCCAGTCGAGGTGGAGTGTGACAACTATAGCCCATATCCTCCACTAATTACAACTAAAAAGTCTGAACAAGATATACAAAGAACAATCTGAGGACTCTGGAAAGTGAACAAAAGCAGAAAGATTATAGTGAGGCATCAAAACATGGAGAAGTGAACTGGATGGGAGTGGTGAGTGTCCTGGGTTTTTTTCTCTTTTATCTAACGCTACAGAAAGTTTATCTTCTGCCTAATCTCTGAATGAAGCAAAAAAAAAAAAAAAAAAAAAAAGATTGTCTGGATGATTTTTCTTTGGCCTGGAGAATTTTTAACAGGCTCTGCCTTCATGAAGATATGGAGTTCAAATTTATACTACTCATGTCGTCCAAAAACTGCCAAGCTGAAAAATCAAAATAAAAATAGCCAAAAGAGTGATACCTCTTCGACATCTGGCGAAGGCAAATAGAAAGCTTCTCTGTAGGGCCATGCCCTCAATCCAGGTTGTACAGGATTCTAAAGGAGTAACACTAAAGACAAACTAACAATCCAAAATTACAAAGCACAGGAGGAAATATTTCACACTGAGCAAGATTCAGAAGTACTACGAACAGCAGGATCACATTGTTTCCAAGTAACTTGGCTGTATCTCATAATAAAGCTCAACAAGATCTATAGCATTATAAAGATATCCAGCACCCAACAATGTAAAACTCACAATATTTGGCATCCAATGAAAGACTATGAGACCAGCAAAGAGGCAGAAAAACATGATCCATAATGGGGAGATAATCAATTGAAACTGACCCAAAACTGACACAGATGTTAGAATTAGCAGAGAAAAAAGAGTAAGTATAACTATATTTCATATGCTTAAAAAGTTAATCAGAGACATAGAAAATGTAAAAATGGCCCAAATCAAATCTCTAGAGGTAAAAATTGCAAAATCTGAGATGAAAACCATGTGAGATGGTGTCAGTCCATTGGGGTTGCTATAACAAAAATGGCATAAACTGGGTGGCTGATAAATGATAAGTTCTGGACACTGGGAAGTCCAAGATCATGGTACCAGCAGATTCAGTGTCTGGTGAGAGCCCACTGCCTCAAAGATGGCTGTCTTCTCACTGTAACCTCAGATGGCAGAAGGCGTGAGAGAGTTTTCTCTGAGGCATCTTATATAAGGGCACTAATCCCAATCATGAAGATTCCACCCTTATGATATAATCACTTCCAAAGGCCTCATCTCCTAATACCACCACCTTGGTAGTTAGGATTTCAACATATGAATTTTGAGGGGACATGAATATTCAGTCTATAGCAGATGGGATTAACAAAAGATTAGACACTGCAGAACAAAAATTGATGAACTTAAAGTAATAGCAATAGAAAACAGTCCAAAATAAAACAAAGGAAAAATCCTTTTAAATGAAAACAGCATAAGTGAACTGCGGGACAACTTAAAACAGCCTAACTTATGAGTAATTAGAGTCCTGGGGGGCAAGCAGAAAAAAAAAATTAGAAAAAATACTGGAACTTTCCAAACATAATGAAAATAAATATCCCAGAGATCTGAGAAGCTCAAAGAGCCCCAAGCACAAGAAACAAAGAAAATTGCTTCAAAGTACATCATCATCGAATTGCTCAAAACCAGGCATAAAGAGAAAATCCAAAAATCAGCCAGAGAAAAAAAGACATGTTACATAAAAAAGAACAAAAATAAAGATTGCATCATATTTCTCATCAGAGATAATACAATGCGAAGACTATGGACCAACACCTTTAAAATTCTCAAAGAAAAAGAAAGCTGTCCATTTCAAATTCTTCACCCAGAAAAAAACCATTCAAAAACAAAGGGTATACCTCATACCCATTAGTATACCTACTATCAAAAAAACCCAGAAAATAACAAATATTGGCAAGGATGTGAAGAAATTGGAACACTTGTACACTGTTGATGGAAATGTAAAATGGTGTAGCTGCTATGGAAAACAATATAGTGGCTTCTGAAAAAAATTAAAAATAGAATTACCATATAATCCAGCAATTCCACTTCTGGATTTATACCCAAAAGAACTGAAAGCAGCAAATCAGATATTTGTATACTCACATTCACAGCAGCATTATTCACAATAGCCAAAGATGAAAACAACCCACATGTCCATCAATGGATGAATGGATAAACAAAATGTGGTATATACATACAATGGAATATTATTCAGCCTTAAAAAGGAAAGAAATTCTGACACATTATGACATGGATGAACCTTGAGGACATTTTGCTATGTGAAATATGTCAGTCACAAAAGGACAAATACTGTTTGACTCACTTACATGAGGTATGTACAGTAGTCAAATTCCTGGAGACAGAAAGTAGAAGGGTGGTTACTAGGAAATGGGGGGAAGGAGGAATGGGGAGTTACTATTTAATGAGTACAGAATTTACATTTTGTAAGATGAAGAGTCCTGTAGATGGATGCTGGTGACAGTTGCACAATATGAATGTACTTAATACCACTGAAATGTACACTTAAAAATCATTAAGATGGTAAATTCTATGTTATGAAAAATTTAAAAATAAGAAAACAGGAATGGCTATGTTAATATCAGATAAAGTAGACTGTAGAGAAAAAAATTACTAGGAACAGAGAGACACATCATATAATGAGAAAAGGGTCAATCTACCAGGAAGAAATAATAACTCTAAATGCATATGAACCAAAGAAAAGAGCTGAAAAATACTTAAAGTAAAAATTTGTGGAGGGCACCAGCCCAGTGACATAGTAGTTGAGTTCGCATGCTCCACTTTGGTGGTCTGGGGATCGTGGGTTCGGATCCTGGGCACGGTCCTACACACCCCTTATTGAGCCATGCTGTGGCAGCATCTCACATACGAAATAGAGGAAGATTGGCAAGAGGGCCAATCTTCCTCAGTCCCCCTCAAAAAGTTAAAAATTTATAGAACTAAAAGGGGAAATAAACAAACCCACAATTATAGTTAGAGACTTCAATACCCCTACCTCAAAAATTCATAGAATAACTAAACAAAAACTCAGCAAAGATATAGAAGAACTCAACAATATCATCAATCATCAGGATCTAATTGACATTTTTAGAACACTCCACCCAAAAAGAGCTGAATACACATTTTTTTTTCAAGCGTCCACAGAACATTTACCAAAATATACTATATCCTGGGCCATAAAACAAACCTTGTTAAGAAGATAAAAGACAGCTTACAGACTGGGAGAAAATATTTGCAAACTACATATGTGACAAAGAAGTCTTATTTGGAATGTACAAGCAACTCTCAAACTCAACAGTAAAAAGTTGAACAATCCAATTTTAAAATTTTAAAAAGACAAGAGATATGAAGAGACATTTCACCAAAGAGGAGCACATGCAAAGGTGTTCAACATTATCAGCCATTAGGAAAGTATGAATTAATACCTATTAGAATTAATAGGTTTTAAATACCTATTAGAATAGCTAAAATATAAAAACAATGACAACACCAAATGCTAGCAAGAATGGAGAGAAACTGGAAATCTCATACATTGTTGGTGGGAATGCAAAATGGTACAGCCACTCTGGAAAACAGTTTGGCAATTTCTTAAAAACTAAATAGTTCAACAATTACACATCTATGCATTTATCCCAGGAAAATGAGAACTTATGTCCACACAAAAAACTATACACAAATATTCATAGCAGCTTTATTTATAATAGCCAAACCTGAAAACAATCAAAATTTCCTTTAATAGGTGAATAGTTAAACAAACCATGATACTATCCATATCATGCACTACTCAGCAATGAAAGAAACCAACTATTGATACACACAAAAACTTGGATGGATTTCAAGGGTATTATGCTAAGTGAAAAAAGTCAATCTCGGGCTGGCCCCATGGCCAAGTGGTTAAGTTTGCGTGCTCTGCTTCAGCAGCCCAGGGTTTTTGTCGGTTTGGATCCTGGGCGCATCAAGCCATGCTGAGGTGGCGTCCCACATAGCAGGACCAGAAGGACCTACAACTAGAATATAAAACTATGTAATGGGGGGCTTTGGGGAGAAGAAGAAAGAAAAAGAAAAGATTGGCAACAGATATTAGCTCAGGTGCCAATCTTCAAAAAAAAAAAAGCCAATCTCAAAAGATCACAAACTGTATGATTCCACTTATATAATATTCTTGGAATGACAAAATTATAGAGATAAAGAAGGGAATAGTGATTGCAAGGGCTTAGAGATGGTGGGGGTGGAGCAGGTATAGGTGTGAATATAAAGGGGTAGCATGAGGGAAATTGTTGTGTAATGGAATAGTTCTGTATCTTATTGTAGTGGTAGTTATATGAATCTATATATGGGATAAAATGACACAGAACTATACACATACTGTACCAATGACAATTTGCTGTTTTTGATATATTATAGTAATGTAGCAGGTAACCATTAGAGGAAACTTGGTGAAGGATACATGGGACTTCTTTGTACTATTTTTTGGGGGGGGCATTAGAATTTTGTTCTGAATCCTAACCATTATTGCTTTTATTCTATTTTATTTACTTTCCTCTGTATACTATTTTTGCAACTTCCTGTGAATCTATACGTACTTCAAAATAAAATTTTTTTAAAAAAATAATGTGAAATAAAGACATTTTCAAACATACAAATGTTGAAATAAGTCATCCCCAGTACACCAGCATTAATAGAAATGTTAAAAGATGTCTGTGATGATTAATTTTATGTGTCAACTTGACTGGGCCATAGAGAACCCAGATATTTTGTCAAACATTATTCTGGGTCTTTCTGTGAGAGTGTTCTGAATGAGATTGACATTTAAATCAGTAGACTGAGTAAAGCAGATTGCCCTTCATAATGTGGGTGGGCTGCATCTAATCAGTTCAAGGCCTGAGCAGAACAAAAAGGCTAACTTTCCCCTGAGTAAGAGAGAACTCTTTCTGACTGATGGCTTTTGAACTGAGACATTGGCTTTTTCCTGCCTTCAGACAAGAACTGAAACTGGCTCTTTTTGGGTTTCAAGCGTGCTGGCCTTCGGACTGAAATCTTATCATTGGCTCCCCTGGTTTTCAGGCCTTTGGACTCAGACTGGAACTACACCATCAGCTCTCCTGAGTCTCTAGTTTGCCAACTCACCTTGCAGATCTTGAGACTCACCAGCCTCCATAACTGCATGAGCCAATTCCTTATAATAAATCTGTGTGTGTGTGTTTGTATGTATATATATGTATGTACATATACACACACACACACACACACACATACACACACACACACACATATATCTACATATCCTATTGGTTCTGTTTCTCTGGAGAACCCTAACACAATGTTCTTCAAGCAGAAGAAAAATAACATAAGATGGAAATTTGGACGTATACAAAGGAATAAAGATCATTTGAAATGGTAACTACATGTAAAAGTATATACAATTTTTTCTTATTATTTACATCTCTTTTAAAAGAAAATTTATGATTTAAACAAAAATAATAAAATAGTATTGTGGATTGTATAACATATGTAAAAGTAAAATGCATGACAAAGATAGCATAAAGGCCAGGCTGGGAGCTATGAAAGTATACTATTATGACATATGAAGGTAGATCAAGATAAAATATATAGTATAAACCCTAAAGAAACCACTAATAATCCAACAAAAGAAATAAAATCAAATCTTAAAAATTACTCAAATAGTATGTGATGTGACAAGACCTCTCTAATTACTCTTCCTTTTCAAAATTTCCTCAGCTAGTCTCACTGTTTATTCCTCCAGATCATCCTTAGAACCTTTTCATAATATTCCAATATAAATTCTTCAGGAAGTTGGAATAAAAATTACACTAGACTCATAAATTATTTTGAAAAAAATTACTCAAATAATCCAAAGGAGGCAGAAAAAGAAAAAAGGGGGAGTAAAGCACAGATGGGACAAATAGAAAATAAATAACAAAATGATAGACTCAAACTTAACCATGTCAATAAACACATCAAATGTAAATATTCTAAACACCCCAATTAAAAGGCAGAGGTTGACAGATTGCATTAAATAAAGAAATAAACAGGAAGAAGGATGAAACAAGATACACAATGCTAACACTAGTTAAAGAAAACCTTAAGTAACTATATTAATAAAAGACAAAGTGGACTTAAGAGCAAATGTGGTATATCCATACAATGAGATACTACTCAACAATAAGGGAATAAACTATGCATACACATAACAACGTGAATGAATCTCAGAATAATTATGCTGAGTGAAAGAAGCCATACAAAACAAGAGTAGATTCCCTATGATCCCATTTGTATATGTCTCTAGAAAGTGCAAACTAATCTATGGTGACAGAAAGCATATCAGTTGTTATTTAAGGAAGAGTGGGGGAGAGGAGTGACAAAAGAGCATGAGGAAACTTTGAGTAGTGATGTATATATTCACTATCCTGATTGTGGTGGTTGTTTCACAGGTACATACATATGTCAAGACTCATCAAATTTTATACTTTAAATATGTGCAGTTTACTGTATGTCAATTACACCTCAATAAAACTGTTAAAAGATAATTAAGAAGAGTAATGAATTACAAATTAATGAAAAATAGGAATACATAAATCCATATTGATAATAAATGAATGTCAATAAGTCAATAAATAAATAAATATTCAATAAATGGGAGAAGGGAGAGCTCTTGCTTATAGTAGAATGTTGAGTGTCAACTGGTAAATGTGGAGGGAGTGCTAAAGTTCAAAAATGACCATTTGGCAGCCATCATAATTAAAAGATTGGCTCAAGTAAGAATGCTAATCTAAAGGAAAATTTTAATTGAGAAGTAGGGTATATACATAATTTTTAAGTCTCCCCACCAACTGTTTACTGGTTGCAAGAGAAAAATAGTAAATATACAGCAAAAAACTGGACAACACCTTTGACCAGGTAATCAATATTAACATCACCAATGAGCAGGTGGACATGATGGGCCTCCAGAATGATAGCTTGATAAAGGACACAATACCACTTATGTAGTATGTCTTCCAGTCACGAATGGATAACTTGAATCTAATCATGAAGAAACATAAGATAAACCTCAAATGAGGAACTTTCAGTTAAAACAAGGTGGAAAGCTACTGTATTCTTCCAAAATGTTAATGACACAGGAGTCAAAGAAAGGCTGTGGAAATAAATGTTCCAGATTATGGGAGACTAAAGAGACATGACACACAATGCAACACCTGATCCTAGACTAATCCTATAATAGAGAGAGAAAATGCTATAAAGTTCATTATTGAGGGTATATAATATATATCCTCAATATATATATGGATATATTATGAACTATATTCCCTCAATAATATGGAAAGAAAGAGTGAGTGCACAAAATATTAATAACAGGTGAACCTGGGTAAAGTACATACAGGTGTTCTTTGAACTATTCTTATTCTTTCAACTTTTCTGTAAGTTTGAAATTATCTCTAAATAAAACTTTTTAAGCGTATACTGTCACTGAAATCCTAATGCACCCAATTCAGCTATGTCCAGGATCAATAATTAGGCTATTAAATGTGATATGTCAGGAGCAATGCAGGTGAGCAATTATTGCTATAAAAACTGCAACTTCTGCATCCAGTGAACGAAGAGACATGCTGGCAAGAAGCCATATAGCCAGTATGCAACCTCCTCAGTTCTCCTGGTCCCCGGTTTTCATTTGGACTTGCATCTTAGCAAATACAAAAAAAGAAAAAAAGGATGCAACTTTTGAAAATGTTCAAGTCTATTAATATTTTTAAATTAAAAAAATTTAATGTTTGTATAATTTGGATATTAACCCCTTATCTGATGTATGGTTTGCAAATATCTTCTCCCAATTGTTAGGTTGTCTTTTCGTTTTGTTGATGGTTTCCTTTGCTGTGCAGAAACTTTTCAGTTTGATGTAGTCCCATTTGTTCATTTTTTCTTTTGTTTCCCTTGCCCGGTCAGACATGTTACTTGAAAATATCCTGCTAAGACAGATGTCAAAGAGCACACTGCCTATGTTTTCTTCTAGAAGTTTCATGGTTTCGGGTCTTACATTCAAGTCCTTAAGCCATTTTGAATTGATTTTTGTGCATGGTGTAAGGGAATGGATACATCAGATAAGGGGTTAATATCCAAATTATACAAAGAACTCATACAGCTCAACAACAAAAAAACCAACAACCCAATTAAAAAATGGGCAAAAGATCTGAACAGAGATTTCTCCAAAGAAGATATACGGATGGCCATGAGGCATATGAAAAGATGCTCAACATCATTAGCTATCAGGGAAATGCAAATCAAAACTACAATGAGGTATCACCTCACTCTGGTCAGAATGGCTACAATTAACAAGACAGGAAACAACAAATGTTGGAGAGGATGTGGAGAGATGGGAACCCTTGTACACTGCTGGTGGGAGCGCAAATTGGTGCAGCCACTATGGAAAGCAGTACGGAGTATCCTCAGAAAATTAAGAATAGATCTACCATATGATCCAGCTATCCCACTGCTGGGTATTTATCCAAAGAACTTGAAAATGCAAAGGCATAAAGATACCTGCACCCCGGGGCTGGCCCCATGGCCGAGTGGTTAAGTTTGCGCGCTCTGCTGCAGGTGGCCCAGTGTTTCGTTGGTTCGAATCCTGGGCACGGACATGGCACTGCTCATCAAGCCACGCTGAGGCGGCGTCCCACATGCCACAACTAGAAGGACCCACAGCGAAGAATATACAACTATGTACTGGGGGGTTTGGGGGAGAAAAAGGAAAAAAATAAAATCTTTAAAAAAAAAGATACCTGCACCCCTATGTTCATTGCAGCATTACACACAATAGCCAAGACTTGGAAGCAACCTAGGTGCCCATCAAGGGACGAATGGATAAAGAAGATGTGGTATATATACACAATGGAATACTACTCAGCCGTAAGAAACGATGAAATCCGGCCATTTGGACAACATGGATGGACCTTGAGGGTATTATGATGAGTGAAATAAGTCAGAGGGAGAAAGTCAAATACCGTATGATCTCACTCATAAGTAGAAGATAAAAACAACAACAAACAAACACATAGCAATGGAGAATGGATTGGTGGTTACCATGGGGGAAGGGAGGGGACGGCAAAAGGGATGATTGGGCTCACATGTGAGGGGATGGACTATAATTAGTTTTTGGGTGGTGAACATGATATAATCTACACAGAGTTCGAAATATATTATGATGTACATCCAAAAGCTATATAATGTTATAACCCAATGTTAGTGCAATTAAAAAAAATTTAATGTTAAAGCAGTATTTCAGCATTAAATAACCCCATTGACATGACATAAATTTCAAGAAAATATAATTCAAGTAAATGGTCTCTTTGGGCAACTTAATATTCTGGTTAATTGAACTACTTATTTTCATGCCTCCAACCTGGTTGAAAAAAATCTTTCTAAAATGTATCTGTATATTTAATTGCCTTATTGAGTAAAATACATTGATCTTAATTGGATCTCTTTTTAAACAGTCATCAGCCTATCAGTGTTCCTTGTCCAGGAATGTAAAGGTATGTAGGTGTATGTACATACATATGTATGTATGTATGTATAAGTATGAGTATGAGCTGCAAGTGAACCACTGATGTTTCTCAAACTAATCCCATTATTTGCCTATTTTACCATCATTTCCTTCTTTTTTTTTTGATGAGGAAGATTGGCTCTGAGCTAACACCTGTTGCCTCTTTTTGCTTGAGGAGGATTGTCCCTGTGCTAACATCAGTGCCAATCTTCCTCTGTTTTGTACATAGGACATCACCACGGCATGGTTTGAGGAGCAGCATGTAGGTCCATGCCCTGGATCTGAACCAGCGAACCCCGGGCCGCCTAAGCAGAGCTCACGAACTTAACTACCACACCATCAGACCAGCCTCATCATTTCCTTCTTTATCCTATAAACTCATAGAAAAAGAGAACCCTTTCTGTTTCATACAAAAGAAAATTTTTTTCAAAAATATCTTGTCAAATAAGTATATTTTTCCTTTCTGTGCTGCAGAAGATACTGTAACAACCTGTTGTTTAAAAAAAACAAGAATACTGAAGCAAATGTCTAAACTGGATTTCAAAATGTGAATCAAAGCTTTAAAAAATTCATTAAGCTAATATTCAAAAGTAAAAACCTCATACCTTGTTTGCTAGGTTTATAGCACTGAGAGCCTTATCATAATATTCTCTGTCATCCCAATCCAAATAAGCAGTGGCTAGTAATCGTAGAACTTTAGCCTATAATTAAAAATAGAAAAAGCACACAGTCAAGGGTTAAAGCGCAACATATCAGCTGACTAGCACTCACACGGTGACAGGCATATTCTCAAACATAAGTCATCATCATGAAACAGCATTTCCTTAAGTAACCACATAATCTTAGGATATGTCTCATCATTATGCTACCCACACCAAATATTATTAAGCAATTTTATAGTAATAGCTTAAGTTTAATATAATTGTGTTAATATAATTATTTTCCTAACGGTGCTTTAGCACTAAAGTACTTTATCATCCTCACCTTAAAAATAAAGGAAACTAAGGCACAGCAATATTTAATCATCTTACTACCTACTGTATAGGTAGCACTGTATTAAGCCTCCATCAAAAAAGATAAATAAAAACACACAATCCCTCTCTCAAAGACTTTATAGCCTTTTTTGAGATTAACCAATTAGACCAAGGGTACACATACTACCATTTCAGTAGGAACAGATATACTTTCCTATAGAGAAGATTTCTCTTAACTCAGCTAAGTTTTAAAATTAATAATGTATTGCTGAATTAAGTTAGTTTCCCAGCCAGGTCTACATTGGTAAGGGGAGTAACTCTAGCCAGCAGGGACACATTTAACAACAGATTCACATTTTGAAAGAAAGAGCCCTATTTCAATGAAGAATCTGCCTCTAAGTATAATGAGGACAGTAGGACCAGGCAAAGGTGATCTTCCAACTTTTAAAAAATATGTTAAGCACATTAGGGCTTTGTGAATCTAGAGAAATGACAGGGTGTCATATCTGTGAGTTTCTTAATTCAAAAACTAAGATGAATCAAATAAGATGTGTATAATGTACTTAGTATCATTATTAGTATTGTGGAATAACTGTGAAACTTATAAACTCCTTCAGAGGACTTTTATAGAGTAAATATGACATCCTGAGAAAGACTGTAGCTATTTCGTAATAGTAAAAGGGTCAAATAATCAGAAAGATAACACAAAATGGATGAATCTCAAAACTATTATGGTAAGTAAAAGAAGCCAGACATAAAATAGTACATACTATATGATTCCATTTATACAAAGTTCAAGAAAAGTTGAAAATGATCAATAGCAATAGAAGTCAGAAGAGTGGTTTTATCTTGGGGATAGGAACAGCTATTAACTGGAAAGGTGGCAAAGGAACTTTTGAGGGTGATGGAAATTTCTGTATCCTGATCTGTGTGGTAGTTACAAGACTATATAAATATTTTAAAACTCATCAGGCTGTACACTTAAGATTTGTGCAATTTAGTATACAGTCATGCCCCGTATAACGACGTTTCAGTCAATGACAACCCACATATACGACGGCTGTCTCATAACATTAGTACCATATAGCCTAGACGTATAGTAGGCTACACCATCTAGGTTTGTGTAAAGTGCACTCTATGATGTTCGCACAATGATGAAATCGCTTAACAATGCATTTCTCAGAACGTGTCCCCATCATTAAGTGACGCATGACTGTACATAAATTATACCTCAACAAAGTACTGCTACCATGAAAGAAAAACTACTTCATAATCTTACCTCTCCATACTTTGCAATATGAATATTGCACTTCAATCACACTTAAATCCTGTCTTCTATCCTCATTTCCTCCTCCAGACATCTTCTCATCTAGATCCTTTGCCTGGTATCCCCTTTTCCCTCCCTTTTAACTGTATAGATTCCATCTACTTTTTAAGGCCTTCCTGCCAGAATGCTTCTTCAACTACTCTAGTCAACCTTGATATTTCCCTTTTCTGCATGCCCTTCTACATACTTCAGGTCAGTACCACACAGTTTTTATCATTTATTTTTCCCAAATTGTTTCACTGTACTAGTTTTTAAAATCGATTTTTGAATTTTAATGAAGTAGAAAATACATACAAAAAAGTTTAAAAATCTCAAGAGTACAGCTCTGAATTTTCACAAAGTAAACACATGTATGTTAACAACACAGAAATCAAGATATGGAGCGTTAACAGCAACAGGCTCACCTCACGCCTCTTTTCAGACACTATTCCAAACAAGGATAACCAATTACCTGACTTCCAACACTATGTATTAGTTCTACCTGCTTTGGCATTTACATCTAGGAAATCATACAGTATGTATTGCTTTATATCTTGCTTTCTTTATTCAACATTATATGTGAAAACATTCATACTGTTGCAATTACTGTAGCTCATTTATTCTCACTGCTATATAATATTCCCTTATATGACATCATCACAATATATTTTTTATTATTTTTAACTGTGATAAAATACACACGTCATAAAATTGGCCATCTTAACCATTTTTAAGTGTATGGTTCAACAGTATTAAGTATATTCCCATTGTTGTGTAACCATCAACACCATACATCTCCAGAACTCTTTTAATCTTGCAAAATTGAAACTCTGTACCCATTAAACAATAGCTCCCCATGTTCACCTCCCTCCAAACCCCTGCAACCATCTTCTACTTTCTGGTTCTGTGAATTTGACTACTCAAGGTACCTCATTTAAGTGGAGTCATATAGCATTTGTCTTTTTGTGAATGGCTTATTTCACTTAGCATAACATCCTCAAGGTTCACTTACATTGTAGCATCTGTCAGAATTTCCTTCCTTTTAATGGATGAATAATATTTTGTTGTATTCACTTGTATTAGTTTTATCCTTCAAACATAAGCTTTTTAAGGGTAGAGGCCACAATTTATCCTTCTCTTTTATTCCCCATTTATCACATTTCTAGATATATATAGATACTTGGTTACATTTTCATTAATATATTGTAATGGTAAGAAGCCAAGATGGATATTCAAAAAATATCCCATTTTGCTATGGCATGTATTAAATTGGTTTTATATCAGATTTATTCACATAATCACACTTTGATTAAATATTCAAATTAACTTCCAAACCAAGCTCATTCTATCTGGTTGGTTAGGAGAAAACCTAGAATTTTTGAACATGCAATAATAAAAGCTAAACCTTACTTAGCCAAACATTGTTCTAAGCACTTTACATGTATTAAATTAATCTACCTGTAGGGTAGATCTTACTGGTATATCAATTTTACAGAAATCAATCCACTGAGATAGTAAATGATGTACCCAATGGATAATCTACTTACAAATGGGGGGATAGACTATTATAATTTTATAACAATAACATAAACTGTATTTCTTAAACCTACTTCTACAACATTTAACACGATCCTCACCAGCATTTCTGGCCCAATAGAATTCTTCTCCATCTTCCCAATATCATAGCTTTGGCTATCATTAAAAGAGGAAAAAAAAAAAATATATATATATGCATATTCATTTAAAATTATATTTTTTCAAGATTATATATTACTAAGAAGACATGGTATAATTACACTTTATTCTAACTTTTCTATTTAGCATTACAACAGATTATTAGCCAATTAATACATGAAAATCAATTGTATAGAGCAATACTTTCTAACTGTAGAAAACCACAATTTCCTCAAGATGTAGATCCAATAAATCAACACTAACATTACATTATTGCTCTTTTCCATTTCGCTATATATATATTGCATTAAAATAGTTTACATGTGTATACAAGCTCTGACTTAATGGTCACATTTTAAAGTATAAGAAATATAAATATATTTTTAAAATAAAAGAAATGCAGGAGTTTTCATGGAAACAAAAGCTTTAGTAATATTTATTAACCTTCACAATACCCATGTGAGGCACTATTAGTTTCATTTTGCAGCTGAATGAACCAATTTAGCAGTTAAGTGATTTCTAATATTTCCTAGATTGGTACTGAAAATGAGAGAGAGGGGTTGGGAGTAGGGAAATTTGACTTTCAGATCTCTGCTTTCATTACCAAACCATATTATCTATGTAACATTCTGATAACCACTAATAATATATTAATACGAGCCTCCTCAGGGTTTCAAAACATAAAACTTAAAAGGCAAAAACAAAGATCACTCACCATAAAATTGGTATTCCAAGAGAGGAAGTCAGTAAAATTTTGGTGAACTGAACTAAATTGAAGACATTACTTTGAAATATTCTAAAAATAACTTTAAAGGACCCAGTACTACTAAACTGAGTTTTCAGCTTGATAACAAGGATATAATGCTGGATTCGTCATTGTAAGCCCTGTCTCATAGAGGTTTCCTTTGGTACATTAAATCTTCTACTTCCATTTTTTAAAATAAGCAATGAGGATGGAACTTCTGCAATGGTGGTATAAGAAACTCTTGGAACCTCTACCCAGTAAAATGACCATTGCCTAAAAAGACCCCATTAAAACAAACAACCATTTAAAGTCTCTGGAAATTGTCCTAAGGTCATATAGCAAATGGAAAACCATTTATTCAAAAAAGATCAACTAAATCTCAGTAAGAACAGTGAGAGTCTGTGGCATGTCAGCCACAATCTGTTCCTACCCACACCAGTTCAATGTGATGAAAGCTACTCCAGATGGGTGCTGTCAAGAAGGTGGGAATTCCCTCTCCCTCCAGTTCCTAGACTCCTACCTAGGTTATGGTTTCACCCTGGGAGAGGCAGGCTGCCAGCCTCTTTTATCCTCCCCAGGAATGTGTTTTGGAAGTGCTCTTGTGGACTGGTGCAATGAGAGGACTGGGTCTTCTTTTCCCCTCCTAGTTCTCACTCTTAGGGTAAGGACTCTACCCCAGATGTGACAGATCAAGAATACTGGGACTCAGGAGTGAGGTCAGCATCATAGTAGAGTGTGCTTTCCCGGTAATCTCTCCCCTCCACCATACAAAGAAAAAGACATTCATACTCCAACAGAGGATATCCAAACACAACACAAAACACATCTGAGAGACTGAGAGACCTATGCGGCCATACAAAAGAGGGCAGAAAGGCTGGAGCCCCCCCTTGGAGGAGGTAGAACGAGGTAACTGAAAACTTCACTCCCTCCCGAAAAGACTGGGATCTGGGGTCATTCTCAAGGATAGACCATATGTTGGGAAACAAGGCAAGCCTCTACAAATTTAAGAAGATTGAAATAATAACAAGCATGTTTTCCAACCACAATACCATGAAGCTAGAAATTAATTACAAGATAAAAGCTAAGAAACGGACAAAGATGTGGAGACTAGACAACAGGCTATTGAACAACCAATGGATCATTGACAAAATTAAAGGAGAAATCAAAAAATATCTGGAGAAAAATGAAAATGAAAACATACCACACCAACTCATATGGGATGCAGCAAAAGCCATATTAAGAGTGAAATTCATCGCAATACCGTCTCACCTTAACAAATAAGAAAAATCCCAAATAAGCAATCTCAAATTACACCTCACTGAATTAGAAAAAGAAGAACAAACAAAGCCCAAGGTCAGCAGAAGGAGAGAAATAATAAAAATCAGAGCAGAAACAAATGCAATTGAAAGAAAAAAGGCAGTAGAAAGGATCAATGAAACAAAGAGTTGGTTCTGTGAGGAGATAAAGAAAATTGACAAACCCCTAGCCAGACTTACAAATAAAAAAAGAGAGAAAGGTCAGATAAATAAAACTAGAAATGAAAGAGGAGAAATAACAATGGATACCACAGAAATACAAAGGATTATTATAGAATACTACGAAAAGCTGTATGCCAACAAAATGGACAATCTAGAGGAAATGGATAAATTCCTAGACTCTTACAAACTCCCAAAGCTGAACCAAAAAGAAATAGATAATCTGAATAGACCAATCACAAGTAAAGAGATTGAAACAATAATCAAAAGCATCCCCCAAAATAAAAGCCCAAGACCAGACGGCTTCCCTGGAGAATTCTACCAAACTTTCAGAGACGACTTAATACCTATCCTTCTCAAGCTATTCCAAAAAATTAGGGAACATGGGACACTTCCTAACACATTCTACAAGGCCAACATCACGCTGATACGAAAGCCTGACAAGGACAACACACAAAAGGAAAACTACAGGCCAGTATCACTGATGAACATAGATGCAAAATTCCTCAACAAAATATTGGCAACCCAAATACAGCAATACATCAAAAAGATCATACATCGTGATCAAGTGGGATTTAAACTAGGGACACAGGGATGGTACAACATCCCCAAATCAATCAACGTAATATACCACATTAACACAATGAGGAATAAAAACCACATGATCATCTCAACAGATGCAGAAAAAGCATTTGACAAGATCCAACAGCCATTTATGATGAAAACTCAACAAAATGGGGATAGAAGGAAATTACCTCAAGATAATAAAGGCCATATATGACAAACCCACAGCCAACGTCATACTCGATGGGCAAAAACTGAACGCCATCCCTCTAAAAACAGGAACAAAACAAGGAGGCCCACTATCACCACTCTTATTCAACATACTACTGGAGGCTTTGGCCAGAGCAATTAGGCAAGAGAAAGGAATAAAAGGTATCCAAATAAGCAGTGAAGCAGTGAAACTCTCACTGTTTGCAGACAACATGATCTTATACACAGAAAACCCTAAAGAATCCATCAGAAAACTATTAGAAATAATTAACAACTACAGTAAAGTTGCAGGATAAAAAAATCAACATACAAGAATCTGTCACATTTGTATACTCTAATAACAAACTTACAGAAAGAGAACTCAAGCATACAATTCCATTTACAATTGCAACAAACAGAATAAAGTATCTGGGAATAAATTTAACCAAGGAGGTGAAGGACTCATACAATGAAAACTATAAGACATGATTGAAAGAAATAGATGATGACATAAAGAGATGGAAAGAGATTCCATGCACATGAATGGGAAGAATAAACGTAGTTAAAAGGTCCATACTACCCAAAGCAATCTATAGATTCAATGCAATCCCAATCAGAATACCAATGACATTCTTCACAGAAATAGAACAGAGAATCCTAAAATTCATATGGGGCAACCAAAGACCCTGAATTGCTAAAGTGATATTAACAAAAAAGAACAAAGCTGGAGGCATCATGATCCCTGACCTCAAAATGTACTATAAAGCCACAGCTATCAAAACAGCATGGTACTGGGGCCAGCCTGGTGGCACAGTGGCTAACTTGCACATTCCACTTCAGTGGCCCAGGGTTCACCAGTTCGGATCCCGGGTGTGGACCTATGTACCACTTGGCAAGCCATGCTGTGGCAGGCGTCCCACATATAAAGTAGAGGAAGATGGGCACATATGTTAGCTCAAGGCCAGTCTTCCTCACCCAAAAAAGCAAGAGGATTGGCGGCAGATGTTAGCTCAGGGCTCATCTTCCCCCCACCGAAAAGAAACAGCATGGTACTCCTACAAAAACAGGCAGACAGATCAACAGAGCAGAACTGAAAGCCCAGAAATAAAACCGCACATCTACAGACAGCTAATCTTTGACAAAGGTGCTAAGAACTTACAATGGAAAAAAGATAGTCTCTTCAATAAATGGTGTTGGGAAAACTGGACAGCCACATGCAAAAGAATGAAACTAGACCAGTATCTCACACCCTACACAAAAATAAACTCAAAATGGATCAAAGACTTGAAGATAAGTCCTGAAACCATAAAACTCTTGGAAGATAATATAGCTAGTATACTCTTTGACATCGAAATTAAAAGGATCTTTTCGAATACTATGTCTTCTCAGATAAGGGAAACAAAAGAAAAAAATAAACAAGTGGGACTTCACTAGACTAAAGAGCTTCTGCAAGGCAAAAGAAACTAGGATGAAAACAAAAAGACAACCCACCAATTGGGAGAAAATGTTTGCAAATCATATATCCAACAAGGGGTTAATCTCCATAATATATAAGAAACTCACACAATTGAACTACAAAAAGACAAAAAGCCTGATCAAAACATGAGCAGAGGATATCAACAGACGTTTTTCCAAAGAAGATAGACAGATGGCCAATAAACACATGAAAAGAAGTTCTACATCACTAATCATCAGGGAAAGACAAATCAAAACTACACTAAGATACTACCTTACATCTGTTAAAATGACAATAATCACTAAGACTAAAAATAACAAACATTGGAGAGGGTGTGGAGAGAAGGGAACCCTCATACACTGCTGATGGGAATGCAATCTGGTGCAGCCACTATGGAAAATATTATGGAGATTCCTTAAAAAAATAAAATTAGAAATACCATACGACTCAGCTACCCCACTACTGGGTATCTACCCAAAATATTTGAAATCAATAATCCAAAGTAACATATGCACCCCTATGTTCATTGCAGCACTATTCACAGGAGCCAAGACATGGAAGCAATCCAAATGCCCATCGACTGATGATTGGATAAAGATGATGTGGTGTATATATACACAATGGAATACTACTCAACCGTAAGAAAAGACAAAATCATCCCATTTGCAACAATATGGATGGACCTGGAGGAAATTATGCTAAGCAACATAAGCCAGACTGAGAAAGACAAACACCGTATGATTTCGCTCATATGTGGAATATAACACATGGACAGAAAACAGTTCAGTGGTTACCAGGGGAAGGGGGTGGGGGGTGGGCACAGGGGGTGAAGGGGAGCACTTATGTGGTGACAGACAAGCAATAACATACAACCGAAATTTCACAATGATGTAAACTATTATGAACTCAATAAAAAAATGCAATTTCAAAAAAAAGAGAGAAAAGAATATTGGGACTGATTGCCTTTACTCAGGCTGGGCCATTGGGCAGAAGTTCCATGCCAGGAGGGCATGCTAAGAAAATTAGGGGCTACCATCTCCCCAACATCCACTCATAGAGCATGAGTATCACTCCAGGAGAAGCATGCCGTGTTCTTGCCCTCAACTCTAGTAGTGTGGCACAGAAGTTATGCCCAGGGGAAGAAGCAAGCAATAAAAAAGAAGAGCTCAGCATCTCTGCCTGAGGGTACTGACTTTATTTGGAACAGAGTAAGAAGTTCTCGCCTAAGAGCATTGTCAAAAACAATGGAGGTCTTGGTTGTGAGCAATTAAGAGGGGGCTGGTAGTTCTATGAAAATAGCAGCAACAAGTGATATAGCAGGCCAGCCAGAGAGAGCCAGGGAAACAGACAGCTGAGAAAACAATCCTGGGGTCACATTTGTCCCTGGGGATACAGAAGGCTATGCATATGTGCCAGGCTGCACCTACTGTGAGCAATCAGACGGAGATGCAGGGCAGACTAGAAAGCATTCCTCAAGGCATACACAGATCCATCAGCAAAGAGCCTTGAGCCTGAGTGGCTCAAGAGGCTTAAGCAGAACCTCTAACCAAATACTGACTGAAAATTAAGCTACTCTGATCCAGGGGTGATGGTAAGGAAGCCAGGCTTAAAAATCAAATCACACTTCCAGTTTTTGGTTCCACATGTAATGAGCTTGGAAGTCACTACTCCGTTGTAACAAGAAGTAAAAAGCTGAAAAGACTAAAACATCAAAAACCATTCCTGGATCTATAGGAGAGGGGAGGACAGAGGGCAAATCACTGCCCTCAAGATTGGAGAGACA
This sequence comes from Equus quagga, assembly GCF_021613505.1. Taxonomy (NCBI): domain Eukaryota; kingdom Metazoa; phylum Chordata; class Mammalia; order Perissodactyla; family Equidae; genus Equus; species Equus quagga. Next base: position 69,210,670 of record NC_060276.1, on the reverse strand, counting down.
GACAGGCAAATATAAGGAGTTGCAGCTTACCACAGGAGAGATACACGAGCAGCAACTGCCAAGGGAACCAGTGCCAGGGCAGGAAATTGTGAACTGTAATTGACATTGTTGGAGCCTCAATGTGGGCAAGTCTGAGAGTTAAAAACTACAGAAGGACATAGTCATAGAGGGGCATCCACAATATTGTCAGATTTATCTCCAGGAGTTCAACCACATTCTTGTAATATATATCAGAGAAAAATCCCCTTGGGCTTTGGCAGGAAGAGGTGAAAAGGAACCATGATGAAATACCCCAGAGGATTCTGTTCTTCTTAAAGAGGCCTGCCCTCAGGGGAAACTAGTTAACTAGTGACTAAATTTATTATCAGCGCCTACCTGACTTGGGGAAGAGAAATACTCAACCTCAGCCTACTCTAGCCATTCTGTACCACCTAAGTGGGGAGAAAAAAAAAACTGAGAAACACTTGTGAAGTTCACAGTTCAGAAGCATAGGCACACCAAAAGACTGAGAACTAATCAAAGGACTAGAACTCTTCCCCTCCCCACACACCTAACCACCACATTACTAAAGGCTTATTTACAGCAGTTCCTTTTAACTCAGCACATCATGTCCAGCTATCAAGAAAAAAATTACAAGGCATACCAAAAGGCAAAAAACACAATCCAAAGAGACAAAGCAAGCATCAGAACCAGACATGGCAGGGATGTTGGAATTATCAGGCCAGGAATTTACAATAATTATGACAAATATGCTAAGGGCTCTAATGGATAAAGTAGACAGATGGGCAATGTAAGCAGAGAAATGGAACTCCTAAGCAAGCACCAAAAAGAAATGTTAGAGATAAAAAAAAAACACTGTAACAGACATGAAGAATGTCTTTGATAGGCTTTTTAAAAACTGGACATGGCTAACAAAAGAATATGTGAGCAAGAGGATATACCAACAGAATCCTTAGAAAACAGAAAAGCAAAGGGAATAAAGACTGAAAAAAACAGAATATCCAAGGACCGTGGGACAACTACAAACGGTGTAACATTAGTGTAATGGGAATACCAGAAGGAGAAAAAGAGAGAAAGGAAAAGAAGAAATATTTGAAACAATAATGACTGAGAATTTCCCCCAAATTAATGTCTGATACCAAATCACAGATCAGTAAGCTCAGAAAACACCAAGAAGGATGAATACCAAAAAAACCGCACCTAAGAATATCATTTTCAAATTATAGAAAATAGAAGAAAAAGAAAAAATCCCAAAACAAGTCAGAAGAAAAAAATACCTTATTATAAAAATGCAAATATAAGAATTACAGCCAACTTCTCAGAAACCATGCAAGCAAGAAGAGAGTGAAGTGAAATACTCAAAGTATTGAGAGAAAAATACCACAAACCTACAATTCTACACCCTGTGAAAATATCATTCAAAAGTAAAGAAGAAATAAAGACATTTTCAGACAAACAAAAACTGAGGAAATCTGTTGCCAGTAGATTGGTCTTGCAAGAAATGTTAAGATGGTGATGTCAGCAACATGATTGAGTGACCTATTCCCTTAATCTCTCCCCCTTTCAACTACAAGTAAATGGACATTCATTGACTAACGGGGAATACCCACACAGCACAGCAGGGCACCTGAGAGACCCAGGCAGCTATACATCTGAGGGTGGATGGACTGGGCCCCCAGGAAGTAGCGGAGATAGGTGAGCACTCCTCGACCCTTCCCTAGCAGCCCTGTGCACACACACAAATGCTTTCCCAGCTGCTATGAGTGCCCATGGTGCCACTGGACTCCCACAAGTGGGAACATGCCTTGGCATGACTGTAAGAAGAGGCAGTAGCAGCCCTGAGCCCATGTGTGAACACTGGCCCCGGCTAGTGAGAGAGCCCATTATGCTACTGTGGTCCCAATGAGTGGTGAAGGCTTGGACCCAGTGAAGAAGCCCCTTCCACCAAGCATAGCAGCTAGTGTGACCATAAGAAGAGGTGGCAACAGATCTACAAATGCACAAATGAGTTCCCAGCCAGCGAGAGTGTCCATGGGACTGCTGTGGCCCCAGAAGTGTGAATACAACTCAGCGTGACTGTAAGAAGAGGCAGTAGCAGATCTGAGGTGACATGCAAACACTTTGCCGGCCAGTGGGAGCACCTACCACACCTGCACAAATTCCAACAGATGTGGTGAGATCAGAAACACAGATCCTGCTTCCTCCTAGCAGTAGAACGTGGAATCGGTGACCTAATACTACCACAAATGCACAGGCAAAGGATTAGTTCATCAAATATCATGAGAAACTCCAGCAACAATTCAGAGCAGGAGGAAAATGATGTTTCCAGAATCCAACCCTGAAGTGAAATAAATTTACAATCTAAATGACAGAGATACAACCAGAAAACCAGAGGGACAGCCTAGCCTCCCTGTGCACCTGCAGCAAGACCAACCCTGCCACAACAGAAGGACACACTTAGCCCATACAAGGGACACTCTCAGGACATTTGAACAGGTGATGACAGGGAAGCACACAGCTGGGCCTCATAGGGCATCTCTTACATAAGGCCACCTCTCCAAGATCAGGAGATGTAGCTGACCTACCTAATATGTAGATACAAGCACATAGAAAGAGGTAAAATGAGGAGAGAAAGGAATATGTTCTAAGAAAGGGAACAGGACAAAACCCCCAGAAAAGAAGTAAACAAAACAGAGATAAACAATCTACATGACAAAGGGTACAACCTAACACTCATAAGGATGCTCACTGATCCTGGGAGAAGCATGGATAAACTCAGTGAGAACTTCAAGAAACAATTGGAAAATATAAAAAAGAAGCAATCAGAAGTGAAGAATACAATACTAGAAATGAAAAATTCACTAGAGGGACACAAGCAGAGTAGATGATAAAGAAAAAAAGATCAGTGAGTCTGGACAAAAGGCTACAGGGAATCACCCAAGGAACAGGTAAAAGAAAAAGAATTTAAAAGAACAAGGACAGCCTAAGTGACATCTGGGACAACATCAAGTGCATTAACATCCATATTTTATAGGTGTCCCAGAAGGAGAAGAGAGAGACAAAGGGGCAGAGAATCTATTTGAAGAAATAATAGCAGAAAACTTTCCTAACCTAAGAAAGAAAACAGACATGCAGGTAGAGGAAGCATAAGGAGCACCAAACAAGATGAACCCAAAGAGGCCAACACCAAGACACATTGGAATTAAAATGTCAAGAATTAAAGATAAAGAGAAAATCCTAAAAGTTTCAAGAGAAAGGAAACAAGTTAGATATAAAGGAAACCCCATATGGCTATCAGATGACTTCTCAGCAAGAAAGCTTACAGGCTAAAATGGAGTAGCATGATATATTTAAAGTGCTGAAAGGAAAGACCCTACAGCCAAAAATAATCTACCCAGGAGGTTATCATTCAGAATGGAAGGAGAGATAAAGAATTTCCCAAACAACAAAAAACTAAAGGAGTTTATCATCAAGAAACAAGCCTTGTAAGAAGTGCTAAAGGGACTTAACTAAGTGGAAAAGAAAAGACCACAAATAGGAATAAGAAAATCATCCAAAACAAAACTAATAAAATCACTAGGAAAGGCAAATACAGTAAAAGTAGAAGATCAACCACCTACGAAGCTAACATGAAGGTCAAAAGACAAAAGAAATAAAATTAACTGTTTCCATGATAAGGCAGTACTGGGTACACATGCACAAAAAAAGAGGTTAGATATGATATCAAAAACATAAAATGGGGGAGGAGGAGAGCAAAGAGTAGACATTTTAGCAAGAGGTTAAACATAAGGACCACCAAATGAATACAGATTGCTATATATGCAGGTTATTATATATGAACCTCATGGTAATCAGGAAACAGAAACCTAGAAAAAAATGCAAAAAATTAAGAGAAACAAACCAAAACATAATACTGAAGAAAGCAGTCAAATTTCAAGGGAAAAGAGCAAAAGAAGAAGAAAACAGGGAAGAACTACTAGAACAACCAGAAAAAAAGTAACAAAACGGTAATAAGTACATTCTTATCAATAGCTATTTTAAATGTAAATGAACTAAATGCTCCAGTCAAAAGGCATACAGTGACCAACTGGATAAAAAACCAAGACCCATGTATGGTGTACACAAGAGACACACTTCAGACCTAAAGACACTCATAAACTGAAAGTCAAGGGATGGAAAAAGATACTCCATGCAAATGACAATGAAAAGAAAGCTGGGGTGGCAATACTTATATCAGACAAATTAGACTTTAAGACAAAAATTGTAACAAGTGACAATAAGGGCACTACAGAATGATAAAGGGAACAATCCAACAAGAGGATTTAACACTTGTAAATATCTATGCACTCAACATAGGAGCACCTAAATATATAAGACAATTATTAACAGACATAAAATTAGAAATAGACAGCAATGTAAAATAGTAGGGGACTTTAACACTCCACTTACATCAATGGATAGATCATCCAAACAGAAGATCAATGAGGAAACATCAGCCTTAAATGACACATTAGACCAGATGGACTTAATAGATATACACAGAACATTCCATCTAAAAACCACAGAAGACACATCCTTTTCAAACGCAAATGGAACATTCTCCAGGATAGATCACATATTAGGCCACAAAACAAGTCTCAATACATTTAAGAAGACTGAAAGAAAATGTAAAATTTTTCCTGACCACAATGGTATGAAACAAGAAATCAACTACAGGAAGAAATTCGGGAAAGCCATAAATATGTGGAGATTAAACAAAATGTTACTGAACAACAATTGAGTCAATGAAGAAATCAGAGGAGAAGTCAAAAATCCCTGGAGACAAATGAAAATGACAATATGATATGCCAAAAGTTATGGGATAAAACAAAAGTGGTCCTAAGAGGGAAGTTTATAGCAATACAGGCCTTATCTCAATAAATAAGAAAAATCTCAAATAAACAATCTAACAGTGCACCTAAAGGAACTGGAAAAAGAAGAATAAACAAAGCCCCAAATCAGTATAAGGAGGGCAATAATAAAAATCAGAGCAAAAATAAGTAAAATAGAGACTAAAAAACACTAGAAAAAAAATCAATGAGGGCCCAGCCCATGGCCTAGTGATTAAGTTCACGTACTCCGCTTCAGCAGCCCAGGGTTTCGCTGGTTCGAATCCAGGCGTGGACACAGCACCGCTCATCAGGCCATGCTGAGGCGGCACCCCACATGCCACAACTAGAAGGATACACAACTGTGTACTGGGGGGCTTTGGGAGAAAAAGGAAAAAATTTTTTAAAAATCTTTAAAAAAAAAAATCAATGAAACCGAAAGCTAGTGCTTTGAAAACATAAACAAAATTGACAAACCTTTAGCTAGACTCACCAAGAAAAAAAGAGAGAAGGCTCAAATAAATACAATTAGAAATGAAAGAGGAGAAATGAAAAAAGACACCTCAGAAATACAAAAGATTATAAGGGAATACTACAAAAAGTTATATGTCAACAAATTTACTTTTAATCTGTATGTCTTTATATTTAAAGTGGGTTTCTTCGGGCCAGCATGACGGTGTAGTGGTTAAGTTCATGCACTCCACTTTGGCAGCCCAGGGTTCACTGTTTTGGATCTTGGGCATGGACCTACACACCACTTATCAAGCCATGCTGTGACAGGAGATTCACATATAAAATGGAGGAAGATGGGCACAGATGTTAGGTCAGGGATAATCTTCCTCAGCAACAAAAGAGGAGGATTGGCGGCAGATGTTAGCTCAGGGCTAATCTTCCTCAAAAGAAAAGAAAAGAATAAAACAAATTGGATAACCTAAAAGAAATGGATAAATTCTTAGAATCACACAACCTTCAAAAACTGAATCAAGAAGAAATAGAGAATTTGAACAGATCAATCACCAGTAAGGAGATCAAAACAGTAATCAAAAACATCCCAAAAAACATCCCAAAAAAGTCCAGGACGAGAGGGGTTTGCCAGTGAATTCTACCAAACATTCAAAGAAGACTTAATATATATCCATCTCAAACTCATCCAAAAAGTTGAAGAGGGGAAGTTTCCTAACTCATTCTACGAAGCCAACATTACCCTGATACCAAAACAAGACAAGAACAACACAAAAAAAGATAATTACAGGCCAATCACTGATGAACATTGATGCAAAATTCCTCAACAAAATACTAGCAAATTGAATACAACAATACATTTAAAAGATCATACAACATGATCAAGTAGTATTTATTCTCAGGATGCAGGGATGGTTCAACATCTGTAAATCAATCAATGTGATACTCCACACTAAAAAAATAAAGAATAAAAATCACATGAGCATCTCAAGAGACGCAGAGAAAGTTTTTGACAAGATACAGAATCCACTTATGATAAAATCTCCAAATAAAATGGATATAGAAGGAAAGAATCTCAACATAAAAAGGACAGGTATGATAAACCCACAGCTAATATCATTTTTAATGGAGAGAAACTGAAAGCTATCCCTCTAAGAACGGGAACCAGACAAGGATGCCCACTTTCACCACTCTTATTTAACATAGTATTGGAAGTCTTAGCCAGAACAATCAGGCAAGAAAAAGAAACAAATGGGATCCAAATTGGAAAGGAAGAAGTGAAACTGTCACTATTTGCAGACAACATGATTTTATAGATAGAACATCCTAGACAATCCACTGAAAGACTTTTAGAAATAACAAATGAATATGGTAAAGCTGCAAGACACAAAATCAACATGCAAAAATCAGTCACATTTCTATACACTAACAATGAAGTAGCAGAAAGAGAAATTAAGAATATTATCCCATTTAAAATTGCAACAGAAAGAATAAAATGCCTAGGAATAAACTTAACCGAAGAGGTGAAACGCTTGTACACTGAAAATTATAAAACACTGTTGAAAGAAACTGAAGAAGACACAAAGAAATGGAAGATATTCCATGCTCTTAGAGTGGAAGAATTAACAGAGTTAAGATGTCCAAACTTCCTAAAGCAATCTACAGATTCAATGCAATCCCTATCAAAGTTCCAACAACATTTTTCACAGAATAGAGCACAGAATTCTAAAATTTATATGGAACAAAAGACCCTGGATAGCCAAAGCAATCCTGAGAAAAAAGAATAAAGCTGGAGGTATCACACTCCCTGATTTCAAAATATACTACAAAGCCATAGTAATCAAAAAAGCAAGGTACTGGCACAAAAACAGACACACAGGTCAATGTAACAAAATCAAGAGCCCAGAAATAAACCCACACATCTATGGACAGCTAATTTTCGACAAGGTTGCCAAGAACATACAATGGAGAAAGGAAAGTCTCTTCAATAAATGGTGTTGGGAAAACTGGACAGTCATATACAAAAGAATGAAAGTAGACCATTATCTTACACCATACACAAAAATTAACTTAAAATGGATTAAAGACTTGAAGGTAAGACCTGGAACAATGAAACGTATAGAAGAAAACAGGCAGTACACTCTTTGACATTGGTCTTAGCAGCACATTTTCAAGTAGCATGTCTGACCAGGCAAAAGAAACAATAGAAAAAAATAAACAAATTGGACTACATCAAACTAAAAAGCTTCTGCATGGTAAAGGAAAGCATCAACAAAATGAAAAGACAGCCTAACAACTAGGAGAAGATATTTGTAAACCATATATCTGATAAGGAGTTAATATCCAGAATATATAAAGAACTCACACATATCAACAACAAAAAAGCTAACAACCCAATTAAAAAATGGACAAAAGATCTGAACAGACATTTCTCCAAAGAAGATGTACAGATGGCCCACAGGCACATGAAAAGATGTTCAACATCATTAACTATTAGGAAAATGCAAATCAAAGTACAATGAGATATCACCTCGCTCTGGTCAGAATGGCTATAATTAACAAGACAGGAAACAATAAGTGTTGGAGAGGATGTGGAGAGAAGGGAACTCTCATACACTGCTGGTGGGTGGGAGTGCAAACTGGTGCAGCCACTATGGAAAACAGTATGGAGATTCCTCAAAAAGTTAAGAATAGAACTACCATATGATCTAGCTAGTCCACTGCTGAGTATTTATCCAAAGAACACGAAAACATGAATGCATAAAGATGCATGCACCCCTATGTTCATTGCTTCATTATTCACAATAGCCAAGAGTTGGAAGCATCCTAGGTGCCCATAAAGGGACAAATGGGTAAAGGAGATGTGGTATATATACACAATGGAATACTACTCAGCCACAAGAAACAATGAAATCCAGCCATTAGTGACAACATGGACAGAACTTGAGGGAATTATGCTACGTGAAAGAAGTCAGAGGGAGAAAGTCAAATACCATATGATGTCACTCATAAGTAGAAGATAAAATCAATGATAAACCAACACAGGGGAACAGAGATTAGATTGTTGGTTACCAGAGGGGAAGGGGGGAGGGAGGAGGGCGAAAAGAGTGATTAGGCCCACGTGTGTGGAGATGGATTGTAATTAGTCTTTGGGTGGTGAATATGATGTAATCTACACAGAAATTAAAATATAATAGTGTACACCTGAAAGTTATATAATGTTATAAACCAATGTTACTGCAATAAAAAATGAACAAAGAAAGAAAAAATGTTTTAAAAGTCACAAAAAAAAGGAGAAACACCATATAATCCAGCTATCCCACTACTGGGGATTTTTCCAAATAACTTGAAATCAACAATACAAAGAAACTTATGCACCCCTATGTTCACTGCAGCATTATTCACAATTGCCAAGACGTGGAAGCAACCCAAATGCCCTTCCATGGATAAATGGATAAAGAAGTTGTGGTATATATATATATATATCTATATATATGCACAATAGAATACTACTCAGCCTTAAAAAAAGACAAAACCATCCCATTTGCCACAACATGAATGGATCTTGAGGGTATGATGTTAAGAAAAACAAGCCAGGCAGAGAAAGACGAATAGTGCATGATTTCCCTCATATGTGGAAGATAAACAAACACATGGATAAAGAGAACAGATTAGTGGTTACCAGAGGGGAAGGGGGCTTGAGGATAAACTAAAGGGGTAAAGGGGTACATATGTATGGTGACAGGTAAAAATTAGACTACTGGTTGTGAGCACAATGCAGTCTATACAGAAATTGATAAATAATAATGCACACCTGAAATTACACAACGTTACAAACCATTATGATCTCAATAAAATAATTGGAAAAAAAAACCCAAAATGTTAAGAGAAGTACTTTAAAGAGAAGGGAAATTATATAGGTGAAAAACTTGGATGTACATAAATCAAGGAAGAGCATTGAATAAGTAGTGAAGTTAACTAAACTCTATCTCTATGAGGAGGCACAAATCCACGACATCAAGCAGTATGAAAAGAATATATTAAATCTCCAGAACAGAAGGAAAATGGCAAGTACCCAGAAAACAACCCCAAAGACAATGAAACCTATAACCTAAATGACAATGAATTCAAAATAGACATCATTAAAAAACTCAATGAGTTAAAAGAGAATACAGATAGACAACTCAACAAGTTCAGAAGCTATGTCACAAAAGAGCTTGATACTATAAAGAAGAATCAATCAGAAATATTGGAGATGAAGAACACAATGGAGGAGATTAAGAAAAGTCTGGACGCTCTGGACAGTAGGGTCAATAATATGGAGGACAGAATTAGCAATTTGGAGGAAAGGAATATAGAAATGCTGCAGATAGAGAAGGAGAGAGAACTAAGACTAAAAAGAAATGAAGAAACTCTCTGAGAAATATCTGACTCAATTAGGAGATGCAACATAAAGATTATAGGTATCCCAGAGGGAGAAGAGGAGAAGGGGGCAGCAAGCCTGTTCAAAGAAATAATGGCTGAGAACTTCCCAAACCTGGGGAGAGAGATGGAACTCCATGTGACAGAAGCTAATCTCCAAGCTTCACCAATGTAAAAGACCAAGCCCAAGGCATATAATAGTGAAGCTTGCAAAAGTCAACAACAAAGAGAAAATACTAAGGGCAGCAAGGCAGAAAAAAATAACCTACAAAGGAACCCCCATAAGGTTGTCAGCAGATTTCTCAGCAGATACCTTACAAGCTAGAAGAGAGTGGAATGATATATTCAAAACTCTGAAGGACAAAAACTTGCAGCCAAGAATACTCTATCCAGCAAAAATACCCTTCAAATATGATGGAGAAATAAAAACTTTCCCAGATAAACAAAAGTTAAGGGAGTTCATTGCCACAAGTAGTGAAGGTAAAATAATAGCTTTTCTTTTTCTTACTCTTAATTGATCTAACAGATAACAGTTTGTTCAACATCATAAGTAACTATGTATTTAATTGTGTATGCTTATTTGTATATCTTATGTGTATATATATGCTTAGAATAAAGTGAAATAAATGACAGCAATAATGCAATGGATGGGAGGGAGGAATTGATATTTTAAGGGATTCATACTACCCAAGAAGTGGTATAGTGTTATTTGAAAGAGGACTTGGATTCGTTGTAAATATGTATTGCAAACTCTAGGGCAACCAATAAAAAAGGTTTAGAAAAAGAAGTATAATCTATACATTATGAAAGGAGAGAAACTGAAATCATATAAAGTACTCAACTAAAACCAGAAAAGGGAGAAAAATAGTGGAAGATAACAATGGGAAAAAAGAACAAGAGCAATAAATAGAAAACATAATAAATATGGTAGCTACTAATATCCAACTATATCAATCACCACTTTGAATTTCAATGGTCTAAATGCACCAATTAAAAAACAGAGATTGTCAGAGTGGATCAAAAACATGCCCTAACTATATGTTGTCTACAAGAAACCCACTTTATTATTTTGTGTGTGTGAGAGGAAGATTGGCCCTGAGCTAATATCTGTTGCCAATCTTCCTCTTTTTGCTTGAGGAAGATTGTCTGTAAGCTAACATCTGTACCAATCTTCTTTTATTTCATGTGGGATGCTGCTACAGCATGGCTTGGTGAGTGATGCTAGGTCTGCAACCAGGATCCAAACCCACGAATCCAAGGCCACTGAAGTAGGGTGGGTGAACTTAACAACTATGCCACTGGGCTGGCCTCAAGAAATCCACTTTAAATATAAAGACATATAGCTTAAAAGTAAATGGATGGAGAAAAATATACCATGCTAACATTATCAAAAGAAAGCAAGAGCAGTTATAGTAATTTCAGACAGAGCAGACTTCAAAGCAAGGAAAATTATGAGGGATAAAGAAAGACATTATGTAATGTTAAAGAGTTCAATTCTCCAAGAAGACAACAATTCCTAACATGTATAAGCCTAACAACAGAGCATCAAACTATGTGAGGCAAAAATTGATAGGACAACAAGGACAAACAGATACATGTATTATCATCACTGAAGTCTTCAACACCCCTCTCTCAGAAATAGATACAGCATACACAAAATCAGTAAGAACAGTTAAACTCAACATTTTCAATCAACTGTGTCTAATTGACATCTATAGACTGCTACATCCAACAACAGCAGAATACACATTCTTACCAAACTCATATGGAACATTCCCCAAGATAGACCACATTCTGGCCCATAAAACACACTTTAACAAATTTAGAAGCATAGGAATCATACAATGTCTGTCAGACAACAATGGAATCAACCTAGAAATCAATAATGGAAAGATAACTGAAAAATTCCAAAATATATGGAGATTAAACAACACTCCTGTAAATAACACATAAGTCAAAGGAGAAATTTCAAGAAGTAAGAGAAATTTTTAAATATTTTGAATGAAAACACAACTTATCAAAATGGGTGGCATGTCACAAAAGCAGTGTCTAGAAATTTATAGCATTTAGTGCATATATTAGAAAAGAAGAAAGATCTAAAATCAATAATCTAAGTTTCCAACTTAAGTAACTAGAAAAAGAAATGCAAATTAAATCCAAACTAAGCATAAGAAAAGAAATAATAAGAATTAGAGCAATAATCAATGAAAGAGAAAACAGGAAATCAATAGAGAAAATCAATGAAACCAAAAGCTGGTATTTGATACAACTGATAAAATCGATATGCCTCTAGCCAAGCTAACTAAGAAAAAAAGAGTGAGGACACAAATTATTAATATTAGAAATGACAGAGGGGACATCATTACAGATCCCATGAAAATTTAAAGGGTAATAAAGGAATACTATAAACAACTCTATGCCCACAAATTTGATAACCTAGACTAAACAGACCCATTCCTTGAAAGACACAAGCAGCCAAAAACTCACACAAAAAGAAATAGACAGTTTGAATAGACCTATATCTATTAAAGAAATTGAATCAAAAATTAATAATCTTCCAAAACAGAAAGCATCAGGACAAGATGGGTTTACTATTGAACTCTACCAAACATTTAAGGAAGAAATTACAATTCTCTACAGTCTCTTTCAGAAGATAGGAACAGAAAGAATACTTCCTAACTCATCCTATAAGGCCAGCATTATCCTAATACCCATACCAGGCAGACATTACAAGAAAACTATGGACCAATATCTGTCATGAACATAAATTCAAAAAATCCTCAACAAGATATTATAAAATTAAATCCAAAAAATGAATTTTAAAACTTGTATACCACAACAAAGTGGGATTTATCCCAGGTATGCAAGTCTGATTCAACATTTGAAAATCAATTAATGTAACCCATCACATGAACAGACTAAAAAAGAAAAATCACATGATCATATCAATAGATACAGATAAAGCATTTGATAAAATCCAACACTCATTCATGATAAAAACTTTCATTAAACTCGGAATAGAGGGAAACTTTTTCAACTTGATAAAGACTATCTACAAATAAAATACAGCTAACTTAATCATACATCATACTTAATGGTAAGAAACTTAAAGCTTTCCCACTAAGATCAGAAACAAGACAAGGATGTCACCTCTCACTTCTTACCATTGTACCGAAAGTCCTTGCTAATGCAGTAAGGCAAAAATGGAAAACAACAGGTACTCAGATTGGGAAGGAAGATATAAAACTGTCTTTGCAGATGACATAATCATCTATGTAGAAAATCTGAAAGAATTGACAGAAAAACTCCTGAAACTAATAAGCGATTATAGCGAGGTTTCAGGATACAGGGTTAATATACAAAATTCAATCACTTTCTTATATATCAGTAACGAACACATGGAATTTGAAATTAAAAACACATACTATTTACATTAGCACCCAAAAAATGAAATACTTTGGGGCCGGCTCCGTGGCCGAGTGGTTAAGTTCGCGTGCTCCACTGCGGCGGCCCAGGGTTCGGATCCTGGGCGTGGACACAGCACCGCTCTCAGGCCACATTGAGGCGGCATCCCACATCCCACAACTAGAAGGACCTGCAACTAAGATATACAACTATGTACAAGGGGGGGGGGGGGTGGGGAGATAAAGCAGAATAAAAAAGATTGGCAACAGTTGTTAGCCCAGGTGCCAATCTTTAAACAAGAAAAAAGAAAAGAAAAAAAATGAAATACTTAGATATAAGTCTAACAATATACATACAAGAGCTATATGAGAAAAACTATAAAACTCTGATGAACAAAATCAGAGAAAAACTAAATAAATTGAGAAATAGTCCACGTTCATGGATAGGAAGACTCAATAATTTCAAGATGTCAATTATTCCCAACCTGATCTATAGATTTAATGCCATCCCAATAAAAATTCCAGCAAGTTATAGTACAGATATTGACAAAATGATTCTAAAGTTTCTATGGAGGGGCAAAAGACCAGAATATCCAACACAATATTGAAGAAGAACAAAGGTGAGGACTGCTGCTACCTGACTTCAAGACTTACTATAAAGCTACAGTAATCAGGACAGTGCCTCATTACAGTAATCAAGGTATTGCAAAAGAAAAGACAAGTAGATTAGTGGAACAGAATAGACAGCCCACCATAAATACAGCCAACTGATCTTTGTCAAAGAAGCAAAGGCAAAACAATGGAGCAAAGACAGTGTCTTCAATAAATGGTGCTGGAACAACCAGACATCCATAAGCAAAAAAACCAAAATGAATCTAAACACAGACCTTACATCTTTCACAAAAATTAACTCAAAATGGATCATAGACCTAAATGGAAAGTACAAAACTATAAAATTTCTAGAAGATAACACAAGCAAAAACCTAGACGACCTTCGTATAGTGATGCCGTTTTAGATACAATACCAAAGACACAATCTACAAAAAAAAAATTGATAAGCTGGACATCATTAAAATTAAAAACTTCTGCTTTGTGAAAGACAATATCAAGGGAATTAGAAGACAAGCCACAGACTCAGAGATGCTATTTTCAAAAGACACATCTGATAAAGGACTAATATCCAAAATATATGAAGAAATCTTAAAACTAAAGTAAGAAAACAAATAACTCAATTAAAAAATAGGACAAAGTTCTTAACCAATACATCACCAAAAGATAGACAGTACATAAGCCTATGAAAAGATGCTCCAGATCATATGTCATCAGGGAAATGCAAATTAAAACAATAATAAAATACCACTACACACCTATTAAAATGGCCAAAATCCAAAACACTGACACCACCAAATGCTGGTGAGAACGTGGAACAGTAGAACTCTCATAAATTGCTGGTAGAAATGCAAAATGGTACAGCCACTTTGAAAGACAGTTTGGTGGCTACTTACAAAACTAAACATATTCTTACTGTACAATCCAGAAATCATGCTCCTTGGTATTTACCCAAGGAAAGTGAAAACTTACATCCACACAAAAATCTGCACATGGATGTTTATAGCAGCTTTATTCATAACTGCCAAAACGTGGAAGCAACCAAGATGTCCTTCAGTAGGCAAATGGACAAATAACTGTGGTACATCCACACAATAGAATATTCAGCACTAAAAAGAAACAAGCAATCAAGCCAAGAAAAGGCATGGAAGAACCTTAAATGCATATTACTAACTGAAAAAAGCCAATCTGAAAAGGCTACTATACTGTATGATTCCCACTATATAACATTCCAGAAAAGACAAAACAACGGAGATCAGTGATTGACAAGGGTTGGGGGGAGAGAGGGATGAATAGGTGGAGCACAGAGGATTTTCAGAGCAATGAAACCATCCTTTATGATACTAAAATGCTATAATGGTGGATACATGTCATTGTATATTTGTTCAAACCCATAGAATATACAACAAACAGCAAGAGTGAGCCCTAAGGTAACCTATGGACTTGGGTGATTATGATATGTCAGTGTAGGTTCATCCTTGGTAAAAAAAAAAAAAAAAAAAAAGTACCATTCTGGTGAGTGATGCTGATTATGGAGGAGGCTATGCATGTTTAGGGGCAGGGAGTATGTGGGAAATCTCTGTGCATTCCTCTCAATTTTGTTATAAACCTAAAACTGCTCTAAAAAATTATGTCTTTAAATAAATCAAATTGCATTCATACCTGGGGATCTTGGAGATTAGGTGCATACCCAAGACATGACCAGAGAGAGAACTTACTAGCTACTAGCCCTTGGAAGAACGCAGGGGCAAAATAATAAATTCATTGAACTGTGAAAATAGTCTCTAAGACAAATACACATCCAACAGGCAAGAGTGAAAATCTAACTGGCTAAGCTGGCTTAAACACAACCTTTGACTAATGAGCGGCTTAAATGGATGCAGGGGTGAATCCCAGAAAGCCATGAAAAGACAAAAACAAAAGGGAAAAACTCTGAGCAGCAATATTAGAGGTCACACACTGTAAGAAAAACAGACTCCACAGAATTAGTCCAGTCAAGTAACCAAACAAATAAATGACCAAACAGACAATAAAAGGAACAACAAGTTCTAGAAAGGGTGGAAATTAGTATGCAGACTTGTTACAATATATTGTCCAAAATGTCTAATTTTCAATAAAATATTACAAGACATACAGTAAGGCAGTAAACTGTGACTCATACAGAGTAAAAAGAGCAGGCAATAGAAACTGCCTTTGAGAAGTCCCAGAAGTTGCACTTATTAGAAAAATACTTCAAAGTAGCTATTATAAATATGGTCAAAGAACTACAAGAAACCATGTTTAAAGAATTAAAGGAAGGTATGGAAGCAATGATTCATCAAATGGAGAATAAGAGTATATCAATTAAGTGATAGAAATAATAAAATAGAAACAAGTGGACATCCTGGAGCTGAAAAATACAATAACTGAAATGAAAAACTCACAAGAGAGGTTCAACAATAGAGTCGAGCAGGCAAAAAGAGAATAAATAAACTTGAAAATAGACTGATGAGGGCTGGCCCAGTGGCATAGTGGTTATTAAGTTCGCATGCTCCACTTCAATGGCCTGGGGTTCACAGGTTCAGATCTCAGGCCTGGACCTAGTACTGCTCATCAAGCCATGGTGTGGCAGTGTCCCACATATAATAGAGGAAGATTGGCACAGATGTTAGCTCAGTGACAATCTTCCTCAAGCAAAAAGAGGAAGGTTGGCAATAGATGTCAGCTGAGGGCCCATCTTCCTCACCAAAGAAAAGAAAAGAAAAGAAAATAGATTGACAATGATTATATAAATCTGAAGAACAGAAAAGAACAGTGAAGAAAAAAAAAAGACCAGAACCTCAGAAAACTGTGGAACATCACTAAGCACACCAACATATGCACAATGGGAGTACAAGAAGGACAGAAGTGAGAAAAAGGGATAAAAAAAATATATTCAAAGAAATAATGGGGCCAGCCCCATGGCCTAGTGGTTAACTTCAGCATACTCCACTTTGGAGGCCCAGGTTCGTGCTTTCAGATCCCAGGCACAGATCTACATGTGGCAGCAACCCACATATAAAGTAGAGGAAGACTGGCACAGATGTTAGCTCAGGGCTAATCTTCCTTAGTAAAAAAGAAAAGAAAGAAAGAATGGTTGAAAATTTCCCAAATATGATGAAAAACAATAATCTACACATCCAATAATGTTGATAGGCTCTCCAAGTGGGAAAACACAAAAAATCCACAACCAGACACATTATGGCCAAATTATTGAAAGTCAAAGACAAAGAAAATCTTGAAAGCAGTAAGAGAAAAATGATTCATTATGTAAAAGGGAATGACAAAAAGATTAACAGCTGACTCCTCATCAGAATCAATGAGGGCCAGAAAGGCAGGGATGATATATTCAAAGTACTTAAAGAAAAAAAAACCTGTCAACTAAGAATCCTATATCCAGAAAAATTATTTTTTAAAATGAAGACTAAATAAATACAATCCCACATAAACAAAAACTGAAACAATTTCTTGTTAGCCAATCTGCCTTACAAGAAATAGAAAAGGACATTCTTCAGGCTGAAAGCAAGTGACACCAGAAACTAATTTGAATTCATATGAGAAAAGAAGAGTGTTAGTAAAGTAATCATGCAGAAATTATGAGACAGTATCATTACATATTTCTTCTCCTTTCCTGTCTTATTTAAAAAGTAGCTAAATGAAAATCTATAAAATTCTATTGTTGGAGCATTACATGTGTAATATATTTGACAATAACAACAGAAAGAAGTGAGTGGGAATGAAATTATCATTAGAGTAAGGAAATGACACCAGATGGTATCTCAAATCTATAAGAATACATAAAGAAAACCAAAACTGATAAGAAGGCTAATATACAAAAAAAATCTATAAATATTTATGCTTTCCTTTTTTTCTCTAATCTCTTTAAAATATATAAAATTGTATAAAGCAATAATTATAACCAGGTATTGCTGAGGTATTTTTTTTAATTTTTATTTTTTTCGGATGTACATCATATTTCGAATTCTGTATACATTACATCATGTTCACCACCTGAACACTAATTATAGTGCATCCCTTCACATGTGACCCTAATCACTCCTTTTGCTCTCCCCGCTCTGCCCTTCCCCAATGGTAACCACCAGTCCAATCTCCAATGCTATGTGGTTTGTTTTTTTTTTTTTGGTGTTTTCATCTTCTACTTATGAGTGAGATCATATGGTATTTGACTTTCTCCCTCTGACTTATTTCACTCAGCATAATACCCTTAAGGTCCCTCCATGTTGTCACAAATGGCCGGATTTCGTCATTTCTTATGGATGAGTAGTAGTCCATCGTGTATAAATACCACATCTTCTTTATCCATTCGTCCCTTGATGGGCACCTAGGTTGCTTCCAAGTCTTGGCTATTGTGTATAATGCCCCAATGAACATAGGGGTGCAAGTATCTTTATGCCTTTGTGTTTTCAAGTTCTTTGGATAAATACCCAGCAGTGGAATAGCTGGATCATATGGTAGATCTATCCTTAATTTTCTGAGGATACTCCAAACTGCTTTCCATAGTGGCTGCACCAGTTTGCACTGCCACTAGCAATGAACAAGGGTTCCCTTCTCTCCACATCCTCTCCAACATTTGTTGTTTCCTGTCTTGTTAATTATAGCCATTCTGACGGGAGTGAGATGATACCTCATTGCAGTTTTGATTTGCATTTCCCTGATAGCTAATGATGTTGAGCATCTTTTCACATGCCTGTTGGCCATCTGTATATCTTCTTTGGAGAAATCTCTGTTCAGATCTTTTTCCCATTTTCGAATTGGATTGTTGGGTTTTTTGTTGTTGAGCTGTATGAGTTCTTTTTATATTAACCCCTTATCTGATATGTGGTTTGCAAATATCTTCTCCCAATTGTTAGATTGTCTTTTCGTTTTGTTGATGGTTTCCTTTGCTGTGCAGAAACTTTTTAGTTTGATGTAGAACAACAAAAGACCCCAAATAGCCAAAGGATTCCTGAGAAAAAAGAACAAAGTTGGAGGTATCACACTCCCCGATTTCAAATTATACTACAAAGCCATAGTAACCAAAACAGCATGGTACTGGCACAAAAACAGACACACAGATCAATGGAACAAAATTGAGAGCCCAGAAGTAAACCCACACGTTTATGGACAGCTAATATTCAACAAGGGAGCCAAGAGCATGCAATAGAGAAAGGAGAGTCTCTTCAATAAATGGTGTTGGGAAAACTGGACAGCCACATGCAAAAGAATGAAAGTAGACCATTCCCTTACACCATGCACAAAAATTAACTCAAAATGGATTAAAGATTTGAACGTAAGACCCAAAACCATGAGACTTCTAGAAGAAAACATAGGCAGTACACTCTATGACATTGGTCTGAGCAGCATATTTTCAAGTCCCATGTCTGACTGGGCAAGGGAAACAAAAGAAAAAATGAACAAATGGGACTACATCAAACTAAAAAGTTTCTGCACAGCCAAGGAAACCATCAACAAAACGAAAAGACAACCTAACAATTGAGAGTTTTTAAACATATATAGACATAATATGTATAATAATAACAGCAAAAAAAGAGAAGCAAACGGAGTTATATAAAAGTAAAGTTTCTATGTTTTACTGGAATAAAGTTAGTATAAATCTGAAGTAACTTCTAATAAATAAAGATGTATATTGTAAGCCTTAGAAGAACCACACGGAAAATAGCTCAAAGAATGTATAATGTTAAAATTGTTAAACAAATTTAAATGGTATACTTTAAAATATCCACTTAAGACTCAACAATTCCACTCCTAGGTATATATACAAAAGAAAACAGGGATTCAAGTAGATACTTATACACCAATGTTCACAGTAGCATTATTCACAATAGCAAAAAAGATGGAAACAATCCAAGTGTTCTACACTCAAACAATCCACTCAAAGAATGGATTAACAAAATGTGATAAATCCATAAAATGAATATTATTCACCCACAAAAATCAATGAAATACTGATACATGCTACAACATGAAAACATTACATTGAGTAAAATAAGCCAAACACAAAAGGACATATATTATGTGACTCTATTTATAAGAGGAACCTAGAATATGCAAAGTCACAAAGACAGAAAGTAGAATAGAGGTCACCAGGAGCAAGAGGAGTGGGGAGTTATTGTTTAATGAGTACAGAATTTGTTTGGGATGATGAAAACATTCTGGAAATGGACAGGGGTGATGGTTACACAACACTGTGAACATACTCAATGCCACTGAACTGTACACTTAAAAATAGTTACAATTTATAATAAACTTTATGTTATGTATATTTTACCACAATAAAATAAATTATTGGTAAAAAGAGGAATGAAGTTCTCATACATGCTACAACACGGATGAATCTTGCAAGTATTATGCTAAGAAAAATAAGCCAGGTACAAAAGGACAAATATTGTATGATTCCACTGATATGAAATATCTAGGTAGGCAAATTCATAGGGATAAAAAGTAGATTACAGGTTAACACTGGCTGGTAGGGAGGGAGAGATGGTGTGTTAATATTTAAAAGTTACAGAGTTTCTGTTTGGGATGATGAAAAAGTCTTGAAAATACATATAATGATAGTTGCACAAGACTGTGAATGTAACTAATGCCACTAAATTTATACTTAAAGTGATTAAACTAGTAAATTTTGTTATATATATTACCACAATAAAAAATAAATTCATTAATTTTCAAAAAATTCACTTAAGACAAAAGAAGGAAAAGAGGAAAAACAGTCATGAGACATATAGAAAACAAAAAGCAAAATGTCAGATATAAATTCAACAATAATAATATTAAATATGAATAGATTAAACAATACAATCAAATGGCAGAGATTTTCAGACAGGATTAAAAAACAAGATCCAACTATAAACTGTCAATAATAGACACATTTTACATGCAAAGATTGAAAGAGAGATTGAAAGTAAAGAAATGGAAAAAGATCTACCACATAAACAGCAACCATAAGAGTGCTAGAGTGGCTATATGAATATTGAACAAAATAGACGTCAAGAAAAAAATGTTTCTAGAGATACAAAGGGATATTTTATAATGATAAAAAGGCTATATAACGATTATAAACATATATTAACCTAACAACAGAACCCCAAAATACATGAAGCAAAAGTTGACAAAATTGAATGGAGAGATACATAATTCAACAATGATAGTTGGGGATTTTAATACCCTACTTTCAACAATTGATAGAACAACTAGGCAGAGTATCAAAAAGGATACAGAAGACTTGAATGACACTGTGAACTGATTAACCTGAGACATCTATACCACACTCCACCCAATAATAGCAGACTACACATTCTTCTCAACTGCACATAGAACATTCTCCAGAATAGAACATATTCTAGGCTTTAAAAAGCCTCAGTAGATTTAATAGGATTTAAATCATACAAAGTATGTTCTCCATCTACATGAAATTAAATTAGAAATCAAGAACAAAAAAAAGTTATGTGGAAATTAAACAACATACTTCTAAATAACCAATGGAACAAAGAATAAATCAGAAAGGAAATTAAAAAATATCTTGAACTGAATCAAAAGAAAAGCACAACAGACCAAAATTTATTTGACAAAACTAAAATAATGGTTAGGGAAAAATTTATAGCTATAAACAACGATATCAAAAAAGAAGAAAGAACTCCAACTTCCACCTTAGGAAAATGGAAAAGAAACAGAAAACTAAACCCAAAGCAAGCACAGAAGGAAAAAGTCATAATGATTACAGTGGAAATAAATGAAATAGGTAATTGAAAAATGATAGGAAAAATCAAGAAAACAAAAAAGATCCAAGAAATTGACAAACCTTTAGCTAGACTGATGGAGAAAAGAAGACAGAAGACTCAAATTACTAAAATCAGGAATCAAAGAGGGGACATCACCTCTGACCTGTGGAGAAAGACTGAAGATCTAGTGCTCCAGCTACATGCCCTTGTATAAATCTCTTAATCTCTCTAAATTTCTATTTTCTTACCTGTACAAAATGAAAGTTGATCTGTATCAGTCATTTTCAAACTGTAAGCAGGCGAATCATTTTTTCAAACAAAATCTTTCAAGGACATAACACATAGGAAATTGATTAAAGCCTAACTTCTCTGAAGCAAAATGGAGATCTTAGAGAATTGTGGATAAGTCTCTTCTTCCTCTCAAGGTGATTCTGAAGCTCTTCTGGCATAACCCAAGGGCACCACAGAACATAGTTTCTAAATTACTGAACTAGATGATCTATAAGGGTTCCTATAGCTCTAAGGTGTTATCTGTAGTAAATTATCTTATTAAAATTGCTATTATACAATTTGTTGTATTTCCACAAGATGATACTAATACATTCCATTTTTCATTAAAACAGGTCTTGTATGTGATCATTTTTATAGTTAATAATTTCATCATAGTCTATGATTATATAATACCTTTAAATTTTCAAAGTACTATTATGCTGCTTATGTTATCTTCATTACAAGCCTGTGACACAGATAATATTGGACTCATTTTTCAGATGAGGACATTGCAGCACTTAGTAGTTAGGTGAGTGACCCAAGGTCACACAGCTGCTTAGTAACAGATTTTCTACTGCTAGCTCTACGATCTTTCCCTTGATCACATTGCCTGATTACAGATGATACTGTCAAATTCCCAAGATTTCAGGCTGAGAAGAGAAGTGAAAATAAAGGAATGACCATTAAGTAGTGTTAAAAACTGATACAAACTTCCCTTGGGTTTGTATATTAATAGTTGTGCATATAAATATATTTGTATTTCCTTTATTATTTCCTTTACGTCTTATTAGAAAACCTCTGGTGACATATATGCCTTTATAAACATAGTAAAGGCTAAACATTGATAAAAAGATCTCATAAATACTGTCCTTATTATAACCATAATAGCTATTTTTAAACCCTGCATGAAAATTACATAATATAGATTCACTAACTCTAAGCACTATGAATTTAGAAAATAACAGCATAATTTTTGCTGAATTCTCCTCGTTTGATTCCATGAGAGAGACAAAAAGTTATACAGAAGCAGGAAAGAGACATACTCCTCTTCCCACTTGAGGAAACTACACCCAGGGTAAAAACTATTCCCAAGTAATAGAAAGCAACTTACGTTAGCTACCAATTGAGAAAGGTTTTAGATTCGTCTTAGAGAAATTAAAAATGGTGTTAGAAAAGGAGCTTAAAAATTACTCCTCCTCAGAGTGACGTCAGCAACATGGCCGACTAAGCTGTTCCCTCTGTCACTCACCCTTTCAACTACAACTAAATGGACATTCATTGATCAATGGAGGATACTCACACAGCACCTCAGGATGCCTGAGAGATCTGTGTTGCTATACATCAGAAGGTGGATGTACTACCCCTGGGGAGGTGGTGGAGATAGTTGAGAACTCTCCAGCCCTCAGACAGCCCAGTACCTGCAAGCAACTGCTCTCCAGGCTGAAGCACTCATAGCACTGCCGCAGCCCTGAGGGTGGGTGTGTGCCTCGGCACAACTGTGGAAACAGTTGACGGCAGCCTTGAGCCCCCTGTGATTGCTCTTTGGTCCAGTGGGAAAGCCCACAGACCCACCATGGCCCCAGGAAAGAGACTCGGCTCTGTGCCAGTGGGGAGGCCCCTCCCACCAAGCAAAAAGGCTGGTGTGATTTAGGAGCAGAGAGCGGGCACAGCTGCAAGTCCGGGTGAACAAACCCCTGGCTGCCTTAAACGTCCATAGTTCTGCTGCAATCCTGAAGGGGGGCATCCAACCCAGCAGGACTGTGTGAACAAGCGGTAGCAACCCTGAGCCCCAATGTGATAGCTCCTTGGCCCAGTGGGAAAACCCACAGTCCAATTGTGGCCCCAGGGAGTGACTCAGTCTCTGTCCTGGTGGAGAGGCCCAGTCTACCAAGCACAAAGGCTGGTGCAACCTAGGAACAGATGACAGTGTATCTGCAGCCTGGGCAAAAGTGCCACCAGCTGCTGCAAAAGTCCACAGTATCAGTGTCCCTGAAAGGGCAGTATGAATGGTAGGACTGTGGGAGCAGGTGGCAGCATTTCTGAGCCCCTGCGTGATCACTCTCTCCACTGGTGGGAGAGTCCACAATCCCACCACAGTCCCAGAGAGTGGTGCTGGCTGAGACCCAGCATGGAGGCCCCACCTATGTAGCACAACAGCTGGTACAACTTAGGACCAGATGGTGGTGGAGCTGTGAGTCCAGGCAAAAAAAGCTCCTGGCTGCCTCGAAAGCCCATAACAGCACTGAGGTCCTGAAGTGGGGAGCGTGTCTGGGTGAGTCTGTCAGAGCAGGCAGCAGCAGCCTGGAGGCCCCATGTGATTGTTCCCACAGTTGGTGGGAGACCCCATAGGGCTGCTGTGATCCCAAGGAGTGGCCCAGACTCAGAGAGGCACAGCTGACAGGGATCCTGGTAGGCACAGATTACACAGCTCCTGGCCCCTCTCTCCAGTGGCAGCAAGTGGAAGCTGAGACCAAATTCTATCTCTATGTGGAGGCACAAATCCACACTGTGAAGCAGTATGAAAAAATACATTAAATCTACAGAACAGAAGGAAAATGACAAGTACCCAGAAATCAATCCTGAAGACACAGAAATCTATAACCTAAATGACAAAGAACTCAAAATAGCTATCAATAAAAAAACTCAATGAGATAAAACAGAATACAGATAGGCAATTCAATGAGTTCAAGAGTTACTTCACAAAACAGCTTGAAACTATAAAGAAGAACCAATCAGAAATGTTGGAGATGAAAAACACAATGGAAGAGATAAAGACAAATCTGGACTCCCTGAACAGTAGAGCTGATATTATGGAGGACAGAATTAGCAGTCTAGAGGACAGGAATATAGAAATGCATCAGATAGAGGAGGAGAGAGAACTAAGACTAAAAAGAAATGAAGAAACTCTCAGAGAAATATCCAACTCAATTAGGAAATGCAACATAGGATTATAGGTATCCCAGAGGGAGAAGAGAAGAATGGAGCAGAAAGCTTGTTCAAAGAAATACTAGCTGAGAACTTACCAAACCTGGGAAGGAGGTGGAAACCCATGTGAAAGAAGCCAATAGATCTCCAAACGTTATCAATGTAAAAAGACCAACTCCAAGGCATATAGTAGTAAAGCTGGCAAAAGTCAATGACAATGAAAAAATATTAAGGGCAGCAAGGCAGAAGAAAACAACCCACAAAGGCACCCCTATCAGTCTGTCAGCATATTTCTCAGGAGAAACCTCACAGGCTGGGAGACAGTGGAATGATATATTCAAAATTCTGAAAGACAAAAACTTACAGCCAAGAATGTTCTATCCAGCTAAAACATCCTTCAAATATGATGGAGAAATAAAAACTTTCCCAGATAAACAAAAGATAAGAGAGTTCATTGCCACAAGACCCCTCCTACAAGAAATCCTAAGGAAGGCCTTCATACACGAAAAAAAAAGAAAGGGGTTATAAAACCCTGAGCAAGGAGATAAGTAGATAGACAAAATCAGAAAATTACAGCTTTCCATCAGAACACGTTATCAAATGCTCAATTATAACATTAAAGATAAAGGGAAGGAAACACCAAAAATAAATATAATCTTGTCATTTTAACCACAAACTCACAACACAAGATTAAATAAGATGTGACAATAATACCTTATAAGGGGGAGAGGAAAGGGGTGGAACTGGCTTAGTCAAAGGAAATAAGAGGCTATCAGAAAATGGACTATCTCATCTATGAGATTTTTTTATACAAACCACATGGTAACCACTAAACAAATAATTGGAACAGAGACACAAATGATAATTAAGGAGAAAACTAAGAAATCCAGCATAGAAAACTTCCTAAGTGAATTGGTAGTCCGAAATACACTGGATGAGAAACAAACGAAATGCAGAAGAACCAGAAAATGAGTGATAAAATGGCAGCATTAGGCC
This sequence comes from Equus quagga, assembly GCF_021613505.1. NCBI lineage: Eukaryota > Metazoa > Chordata > Mammalia > Perissodactyla > Equidae > Equus > Equus quagga. Next base: position 69,184,954 of record NC_060276.1, on the reverse strand, counting down.
CTCATACATCAATAATCACTCTAAATGTAAATGGATTGAATTCTCCAATCAAAAGACAGTGAGTGGCAGGATGAATTAAAAAACAAGATGCAACAATATGCTGCCTTCAGGAAAGACATCTCAGACCCAAAGACAAACACAGACTCAGACTGAAAGAATAGAAGACAATACTGCAAGCTAATGGTGAACAAAAGAAAGCAGGTGTTGCCATACTTACATCAAACAAAGTAGACTTCAAGACAAAACAGGTAAAGAGAGACAAAGAGGGGCAGTATATAATGATAAAAGGGACACTCCATCAAGAAGACATTACACTAATAAATATTTATGCACCCAACACAGGAGGACCAAAGTACATAAAGCAACAATTAACAACCCTAAAAAGAGGTATTAACAACAACACAATAAAAGTAGGGTACCTCAACACACCACTTACACCAATGGATAAATCATCCAGACAGAAAGTCAACAAGGAAATTGTACATTTAAATGAAAGACTAGACCAGATTGACTTAATAGATATACATAGAACACTCCATCCAAAAACAGCAAGTTACACATTCTTCTCAAGTATGCATGGAACATGCTGAAGGATAGACCATATGTTGGGAAACAAGGCAAGCATCAATAATCTTAAAAATATTGAAATAATATCAAGCATCTTTTCTGACCATAATGGTAAGAAACTAGAAATCAATTACAAGAAAAAAGCTAGGAAAAGGGCAAAGATGTGGATATTAAACAACATGTTACAATTAAAGGAGAAATCAAACATTATCTAGAGACAATCACAAAGACCAAAAAACACAAATGTTGGAGAGATTGTGGAAAAAAGGGGACCCTCATACACTGCTGGTAGGAATGCAAACTGGTGCAGCCACTGGGAAAACAGAATGGAGATTTCTCAAAAAATTAAAAATAGAAATACCATATGACCCAGCCATCCCACTACTGGGTATTTATCCAAAGACCTTGAAATCAACAATACAAAGAGGCTTATGCACCCCTATGTTCATTGCAGCAATTCACAATAGCCAAGATATGGAAGCAACCCAAGTGCACATCGACTGATGATTAGATAAAGAAGATATGATATATATATACAACAGAATACTACTCAGGCATAAAAAAATACAAAATCGTCCCATTTGCAACCACATGAATGGACCTTGAGAGTATTATGTTAAGTGAAATAAGCCAGACAGAGCAAGACAAACACCACATGATGTCACTTATTTGTGAAACATAAACAAACTTATGGACAAAGAGAACAGTTTAGTGGTTATCAAGGGGAAGGGGAGTGGAGGGTGGGCACAAGGGGTGAAGAGGCACATTTAAGTGGTGTCTGACAAATAATAATGTACAACTGAAATTTCACAATGTTACAAACTGTTATGACCACAATAAAAAAATATTTAAAAGAATTATCTGGAGACAAAGAAGAATGAAAACACAACGAACCAACTCGTTTGGGATGCAGCAAAAGCAGTCCTAAGAGGGAAATTCATTGCAATACAGGCTCACCTTAACAAACAAGAAAAGACTCCAATAAGCAATCTTAAACTACACATAACAGAATTAGATAAAGAAGAACAAGCAAAGCCCAAACTCCATAGGAGGGAAATAATAAAAATTAGAGCAGAAATAGAAACTGAACGAAAAAACACAGTAGAAAGAATCAATGAAACTAAGAGCTGCTTCTTCAAGAAGATAAACAAAATTGACAAACTCTTAGCCAGGCTCACTAAGAAAAAAAGAGAGAATGCTCAAATAAATAAAATTAGGAATGAAAGAGGAGAAATTACAACAGATACCACAGAAATACACAAGATTATAAGAGACTACTATGAAAAACCACATGACAAGAAATTTGACAGTATATAAGAAATGGATAAATTCTTAGACTCTTACAACCTCCCAAAGTTGAATCAAGAAGAAATAAAGACCCTGAATAGACTGATCACAAGTAAAGAGATTGAAACAGTAATCCAAAACCTCCCAAAAAACAAAAGTTCAGGACCAGATGGTTTCACTGGAGAATTCAACCAAACATTCAAAGATTTAATACTTATCCTTCTCAAAGTATTACAGAAAATTGAGGAAGATGGAACACTTCCTAACACATTCTACAAGGCCAACATCACCCTGATACCAAAGCCAGACAAGACAACACAAAGAAGGAAAATTATAGGCCAATATCGCTGAACAGAGATGCAAAAATCCTCAACAAAATATTGGCAAGCCGAATACAGCAATACATTAAAAAGATCATACACCATGATCAAGTGGGATTTACACCAGGGACACAGGGATGGTTCAACATCTACAAATCAATGTGATACACCACATTAACAAAATGAGGAACAAAAACCACATGATCATCTCAATAGATGCTGAGAAAGCATTTGACAAGATCCAATATTCATTTACGACACAAGCTCTCAATAAAATGGATATAGAAGGAAAATACCTCAACATAATAAAGGCCATATATGACAAACCAACAGTCAACATCATACTCAATGGGGAAAACTGAAAGCCACCCCTCTGAGAACAGGAACAAGATAAGGGTACCACTCTTATTCAACATAGTACTGGAGGTTTAGGCCAGAGCAATTAGGACAGAAAAAGAAATAAAAGGAATCCAAATAGGCAATGAAGAAGTGAAACTCTTGCTGTTTGCAGACAACAGGATTTTATATATAGAAAACCAAAAAAATCCATCGGAAAGCTATTAGAAATAATCAACAATTACAGGAAAGTTGCAGGGTACAAAATCAACATACAAAAATCAGTTGCATTTCTATACTCTAATAACGAACTAACAGAAAGTGAAATCAAGAACACAATCCCATTCACCATCGCAACAAAATAATAAAATATCGTGCAATAAATTTAACCAAGGAAGTGAAAGACCTACACAATGAAAAGTACAAGACTTTACTGAAAGAAATTGATGACGACATAAAGAGATGGAAAGATTTCCATGCACATAGATTGCAAGAATAAACATGGTTAAAATGCCCATACTTCTTCAAGCAATCTGTAAATTCAATGCAATCCCAATCAGAATCCCAATAACATTCCACAAGGAAATAGACCAAAGAATCCTAAAATTCATATGGGGCAACAAAAGAGTCCGAATTGCTAAAGCAACGCTGAGAAAAAAGAACAAAGCTGGAGGCATCACAATCCCTGACTTCAAAATATACTACAAAGCTATAGTAATCAAAACGGTCGGTCCCCTGGCCAACTGGTTGAGTTTGCATGCTCTGCTTCGGCAGCCCAGGGTTTTGCCAGTTCAGATCCTGGGCACAGACATGGCACTGTTCATCAAGCCATGCTGAGGCGGCATCCCACATGCCACAACTAGAAGGACCCACAACTAAAAATACACAACTATGTACCAGGGGGCTTTGGGGAGAAAAAGAAAAAAATAAAATCTAAAAAAAAAAAAAAAAACAGCATGATACTCGTACAAAAATAGCCAAATCAGTGGAACAGAATTGAAAGGCCAGAAATAAACCCACACATCTACGGACAGCTAATCTTTGACAAAGGAGCTAAGAACATACAATGGAGAAAGGAAAGTCTCTTCAATAAATGGTGCTGGGAAAACTGGACAGCCACATGCAAAAGAATGAAACTAGAGCATTCTCTTGTGCCATTCACAAAAATAAATTCAAAATGTATCAAAGACTTGAAGGTAGGACCTGAAACCATTAAACTTTCAGAAGAAAATACAGGCAGTACATTTTTTGACATCAGTCTTAAAAGGATCTTTTCAAACACCCTGTCTTCTCGAACAAGGGGAATAAAAGAAAAAATAAAGTGGGACTTCATCAGACTAAAGAGCTTCTACAAGGCAAGGGAAACCAGGATCAAAAAGAAAAGATAACCCATCAACTGGGAAAAAATATTTGCAAGTCATATATCTGACAAGAGATTAATCTCCATAATATATAAAGAACTCATAAAACTGAACAACAAAAAAGCAAACAACCCGATCAAAACATGGGCAAAGGATATGAGCAGACATTTCTCCAGAGAAGATATACAGATGGCCAATAGGAACATGAAAAGACGCTCAACATCACTGATCATCAGGGAAATGCAAATCAAAACTACACTAAGATATAACTTTACACTGTTAGAATGGCTATAATAACCAAGACAAAAAATAAGAAATGTTGGAGAGGTTGTAGAGAAAAGGCAACCCTTACACACTGCTAGTGGGAATGCAAACTCGTGCAGCTACTAGGGAAAACAGTATGGAGATTTCTCAAAAAACTAAAAGTAGAAACACGATATGACCCAGCTACCCCACTACTGGGTATCTATTCAAAGAACTTGAAATCAACACTTCAAAGAGACTTATGCACCCCTATGTAAACTGCAGCATTATTCACAATAGCCAAGCCATGAGAGTGACCCAAGTGCCCATGATTGATGATTGGATAAAGAAGATATGGTATATATATACAATGGAATACTACTCAGCCATAAAAAATGACAAAATCATCCCATTCGCAACAACATGGATGAACCTTGACAGTATTATGTTAAGCAAAATAAGCCAGACCAAGAAAGACTAACACTGTATGATTTCACTCATATGTGGAAGGTAAACAAACACATGGACAAAGAGAACAGATTAGTGGTTGCCAGGCAGAAGGGGGGTTGGGGATGGGCATGAAGGGTGAAGGGGTGCACCTATATGGTGACTGACAAATAATAATGTACAACCGAAATTTCACAATGTTGCAAACGATCATAACCTGAATAGAAAAAATTACTCCTTCTCTAACATACTGCCTACCCAATTATTTATTTACATCCAAAAAATTCTAGCAACACTAAGTTTTGGTTGTGTTCTTTTTAAAAGAAAATATAAACTGTAACCATGGTCTCAGAAGTATGCTGAAGAAATCATGCTTTCTTTGGATCCTGACGGTTTCGAGAAAGGCAGCACAGAGCTCTCACACAAGAGGTTGAGAAATATTCTCATTTTTGTTAACTTATAAAGGACTCTCCTCTTCAGGAATCTATAAGTACTCTGTCTCTGATCTCTAAGTCAAAGAAGTGGGGTCATTTAAATTTCATTTATTATGATGGATGTTAGGTTATTTTTTACAGAACACCTTCAGGGTTTTATCCAATTCTCCAGGATTTTGTCCAATTCAAATGTCTTCTGTAATTTTCCCAATTTATGTCACTGTCTCTAATATAATAAGAGATCACCAATTAGGAATTTTCCTATGTATAGTCTTTGGCTTGGTTTCATTCCATTTATCTTCTTTATTCACAGCTCATTTTGAAAAAAAAACCCCTCAACTCCTGAATCCTCCAAATGCGTTTCAATGATTCTCATGTTTTCCTTGTCATTTAATATATTAAAAGAGTTTTTAAAAACTTTTTTTGAAAAAAACTAAAAAGAACATAAAGTAAAATGTTAATACTGAGCATTTATGAATGTAGGATTATAGGGGACTTTTACTTTCCATTTACACTTTTTTTAATATTGAAGTTTTTATAATTAGTACATACCACTTCTTTAATCAGCAAAAAAGTTTCAAACATTATTTTTACTATATCCATGGCTATTACCCATTCGTTTTGACTGTTCTCTAAATTTAATTTGTCATAATTAGAAAATAGGTCTTCTTACAGCAAAAGGAAACAAAGTGAGCCTCCCAAGTGTTTACCAGCCAGTTGCTCCAAGGAACACAGTTGTGTGAATTAGAAAGAACTACTAGAAATAAAGGAAAAATTATGCAAGATTAAAAATATGACTAAGGCTTTGGAATTAGGGCATTTTCCTCCCAGGAGGAGAAAATCTGCAAAATCTTTGTGGTAAATCAATGTAACCCCAAAGTCTTTTGAGTTGGGTTTATTTGTATTTGTTTGGTTTACACTGCTTTTTGTAGAATACTAATTAGCTACAGGGCAATTTCTGTACTCCTTTTCTAAAAAGCCAAGATCAGCATACGTCCAAATTATTAGATAGGACTTTAAAAGATAAACACTAAATTTAAATTCCACCAGGGCAACTGAGAGGCCACTAACAAGTCCCCAGGTTGTGAAAGAAAATTCCAAATCAACAGTCTCTTCTCATCTACTTATTCTTGCCTTCTGCCACGAGCAGACAGAGGAGCTCAATATAGTAAGAATTACAAAAAGGGAGGAGTAGGGGGAAAAATCTATTTTATTAAACAACAACCTATTAAATATATTTCCAAAGCTGGCATTTCGATTTCAAAGATGTGAAATTTTAAATTCTATAGAATCCTAACTGAATTTGTCATTGAATACATCAAGGCAGGTACCTTGACACCCACAGTAAAGTAAGCTGAAGGATTCTCAATTTCATTCATAATTACAGAGGCCTTCTCTTAATCTGTGGCTTCTCTAATAAGGGAGCATGATCAAAAGAGTGTGGCAGAAAGCAAGGAGAGCAGCAGCTGTTCATGAACTTTTCGTAGCAAAAGAAAAGGCAGGGAGGAGGTAAAAACTAAGAAAGGTCCTGAACCAAGATCTGTTAACAAGAACTGAGGGAAAGAAGAGCTTTATAAACAATACCCACTACCACTCTTTATGTTGTAGGCTTCTATTTCAACAAAATTCTAATATACTATAGCAATTTTTATATCTTATCATTTGTGTAAAAATGGTTTTTTTCTTTTTTAGACTAAATGGATACTTCCAAATTGTATATAACCTCTAGCTTAATATTCTCTTCTTAATAGTTAAGCCTGTAGAAAGTACACACACTTTCCATGGCCTCCTTCTTGTATAAAATTTACAGGGAAGAGTGCTTAATTAGCAGCTATTCACTCCTGCTTATATCACCAACTTCTCCCAGCAGTTTTCTCAACACATGGATAATTAAAGCATGAAGAAAAATTATTCTGAAGATTAGCAGTATATGAGAGAAGAAGATGGGTGATTGTCTTTATGATATTTTTACCTGGGAAGTCAATAATTAATCCATGTTTGATTTGACTGGGATGAATTTTAGAATAAACTAGTGGACTGGCCATATTAGTGTCCATTTGCAGTAAATAGCAAACATCACCTAGAAATAGTAGCAGCGGCTACCATTTATTGAGCAGTTTCTATTTCCTGAGCATGTTATCGAACACTCTACAATACATGCATCATCGTATTGAAGCTCTACAATAATTCTAACAATAGCTATCATAATATTAACAATTCACAATGATGTCAAAGATGACTCGAACTTGATTAGGAGTTGATCTAATACTAGGAAAGCTATCCATTGTGCTAAAATCCCTATCGTTAATAATAATTATTTTTCCCTTTTTTTAAACACATTAAAATACAATTTTTTTCAAGGCATTTGAGAATACTTCACCATGTTATTTTTATATCCCCAAAAGATGTGGGAAAAAAATCAAGAAGCAGAGAAAGTAAAACCATATATAATAACTAGGGCTATAATTCTAGTTCGTCCTGTTTTCCCCAATCTCATCTAGACTCAAAATATAGTGGTGCTCTATAAATTTGTTATTATGTAGATTTTGACAAAAATATGACTATGGGTCAAATTATATTCCTAAAAATATAGCCACTAAATATATAGTAAAAATCTGATATAGTTAGCTTATAATATGGATCAGTCACGTCATGTCACCATCGTATTTTCCTTCTGTAAGATTTTCTAAAAAATGATGATGACATACGGGGGATCAACAACCCGTGGCATATTTGAAAATAACGTACATCATGTCACTTCAAGCCTCAGCCTACTCTTATGACCAGTTCCTAGAGAACATTCACCCTCATTCTTGGCATAAACTACAAGCTCACCTCATAGGCTTAAGCTTCCAGAAGCCATCCATGGCATCAGCATGCCTTTCTTTTTAAAAGGAAACCTGTTGTAAAACCCATGCTAAACTAGCCAGCTCCTTTGGTATATTTTAAATAATTCAATTTATAAAAATATGATTTCTAATAAAAATTTCGGGTACATTCCACTTGTGTGAAGCATTCTAAATTGAGACAAGTGTATCTCTTTTAACCGCATAAGCCTGTTCTGTCAGGCATAGTTCTCTATAGAGTTTGATAAGTCTTTAGGATCTAAAACATCTTTTACCTAAACAAGTTTTTTGCATAGGTATTTTGTTAGAGATATACATGCCTGTGAATGACCATATTTGTATTTACTTCATTAGGGGCGAATGTAATTTTCACAATAGTTAAACTAATCATATAACCAGAACTAACCCTGTACTCAGAAAGGGGAAACACTTACTGAATTGATTTGATATATTTTACTCCATAATCCCCTGATATTCAAAGAACCCTATGTTACATCTCCAGAAAAATACATTTTTCACATAAATTCATTTAACTAGCAATTACTGAGTATCCTACAATGTGTCAGAATCTGTGCTGGGCCTAGGTATTCAGTGAAAGACAGGATTCTTGTATATAGTTGCTACATTTTTGCAGTATTCCCTTGATATCTCCAGATTCAATACAACAGTACAAATCTTACTATAGTACTGAGCATACAGTAAGAGCTAAATATATGCTTACTTGTCTGCTATTAAAATACCAAAATTCATGTAAGACTAACAATTTGAGCTGATCCTACTCCCATTCTACCACTCTTATACTCTGGGATTGACAGACAGGAACAGGTACCAAAGCAAAAAAAAAAAAATTCCATATTCTTGATGGAGATACAAAGGAGAAATGGAGGGAGAACATGTTCTTATGTTATGTTAAGAATAGAATACATTTTTCTATCAACCAGCAATGTGTAAGAATAATAAACAATACATGTTAAAGGAGTAAATAAATTTAGCATGTTGGCTTTTGAAGTCAGAGAATGTTTAAACAGTCAAAGCACTCTATATTAAGTATTAACTGAACTCTATGACAATATTTCTGAATTTACATTCATTATTTTCTTTATATTACCTAAGCCAGAAAGAACTTTCTTCATATTTATTCTGCTTGTAGGTTTCTACTCCGAAGTTGTAACAGAGAATATGAAGATATCTGGTCTGTAATATTTAAAGAAAAAGATACGTTAGAGTCATGATTTCCTTAACATTAAAAAAATCTATAGCAATTCAGAGTCTTTAAGACATACTTGAAATGTTCTGTACGTCAAAATAACCCACTTTTCTCAAAACTTCTCAATTTATATTAAGAGGAGCTACAAAATATTCAGGTTGGGGCATTAGTTACTAATGGAAAAGTAATACAATGCATTATTAACAGAACTTGAAAGGTGCTTTGTAATAGGAAATGGGAAACCTAATCATTGCCCAGCAAAAGGATAGGCTAAAATGCCTCTGTAGGTTACCAGATCCAGTATAATAGGCATTACATCAGAGAGAACATTCAAAGAAAAGAAATCACCATGGAGGGGGAAAAAATGAAGGATTTTTTTTTCAAAATTAAGACAATTTAAAAAAATTATAAAGTTCTGAAATGTCTCCAAAGCACTATCTAGTCATAAGACTTATTTAGAAATAGTTTAATGGACCCTCTTTAACAACAAAAATTTTCTTTACATAAATTACCATTGAGATAAAAGTAGGAACAAGGATGTGAATGGTGCCACAGAAAAATACTCTGATGGGTTAATCAGCACCTCAGTCCCTGCATCAATGCCATATCTCACAGAATTTTCATCTGTCAAAATACTGGAAAATGGCATAAGAGAAAAATTTTTAATTCTAATATTTTATCCAAATATCCCCTCAGTATTTATAGAAAACATCTATCCAGAATCTGATTATACCCATACAAAGGAGTCCTTTATAAGTCTTACTTGAGTAAGACTACAGAAGTAGATCCTCCATTAAGAATCCAAGATCTGAGGCAAGTTATTCATAAGTAATGTGTAAAGACCTGTCTTGCTTCAAAAAAGTTTCCCTTTGAATTACAGTACATTCAGAAAGAAGTTCGATATGCATGCCTGAGCAGATCAGACCTACTGTATACTTGAATCTAAAATAAAGAATAGTCTTGGTAATGTGGGTCTGGCAAGAATTCACAAGTCTTTAAATGCATTCTTGACATTTCTGCAGAAAAAGCTTAACTCATTACATGCCTCAGATCCCATAGGTTCACAGTGGGCCACACTAATTATGTAGCTATACTGGAATAATGCAGCTCACACTCACTTGCTGCAGAGAGGCCTGCAACTAACTTGTACAGAGGAAAATGGAAAATAAAACGTTTGATAAACATTTAAGTATACTGAGTCTTTATTCAATTTCCTCAGTACAGTCATGCATCACTTAACAACAGGGATACATTCTGAGAAATTAGTCATTAGGTGATTTTGTTGTTGTGCGAACATCATAGCCTACTACGCAACTGGAAGACAATGGTAAGCATTTGTGTATCTAAACACAGAAAAGGTAAAGAAAAAATATGGTATAAAAGGTAAAAAAAAATGTTACACCTGTATATATACCATTGAATGGAGCTTGCAGGACTAGAAGTTGCTCTGGGTGAGTCGATGAGCGAGTGGTGAGCGAATGTGAAGGCCTAGGACTGTACACTACTACAGACTCTATAAACCCTGTACAGTTAGGCTACATTAAATTTATTGAAAATTTTTTCTTTAATAATAAATTAACCTTAGCATATGTAACTTTTTTACTTTATAAACTTTTAAATTTTTTTAACTTTTTGACTCTTTTGTAATTACACTTAGCTTAAAACACAAACATATAGTACAGCTGTACAAAGATATTTCCTGTCTTTATATCCTTATTCAATAAGAATTTTTCTACTTAAAAATTTTTTTTTTACTTTTTAAATTTTTTTGTTAAAAAGGAAGACACAAACACACACATTAGCCTAGGCCTACACAGGGTCAGGATCACCAATATCATTGTCTTCCACCTTCACATCTCGTCCCACTGGAAGGTCTTCAGAGGCAATAACACACATGGAGCTGTCATCTCCTATAGTAACAATGCCTTCTTCTGGAATACCTCTTGAAGGACCTGCCTGAGGCCCTACTTGAGGAAGTGTCACTCTTTTCAGAAATATGTCCCTGGTGTTTAGCTTGGTTTGTTTCTTTTTTTCATCATAGATTTACCTGTAAGCAGATAAACGTACCATGAACATTCCCCTCCATTAATGAAAATCTTTCAGTGTTGGGTCCACGTTTTCAAACTTTAAGGAGCTTGCTGAGGTCTGCAAAAGCTTCTGCTACACCCTTTGCTGTGAATTTTCTTGGAGGTTCTTTTTCTTCTCCTGCCATTTCTTTTTCTCTTGCCTCTCTTTCAGCTATACATTTCTGTTCCAGTTCCAACAACTCTTCATTAGTCAGTTCCTCAGGAACCACCTCTAGGAGCTCCTCAATGTCATCCTCATCTACACCCGGGTTAAAGTTGTTTGCCATCTCAACCACAGCCTTGTTGATTTTTGCAACCTCCTCATTCTTAACAAATCCTTTGAAGTCATGGATGAACCTCTTGAGTGTCTTCTTCCAGATGCCATGCATATACTCCTTAGTGACATCACCTCAAGCCCAAGCAAGGTTCTTGATGCAGTCATAGATGTTACAATCCTCCAAAATTGCATCAATGTCTTCTCAGTGTCTTCCTCAGTTGCAGCAATAGCCTGAGTAAAGGTTCTCTTCAGGTCATAGGCCTTAAAAGCTGCTATAATTCCTTGACCCATTGGTTGGATCAAAGAGGTGGTGCTGGAGGGAGAAACATAGCTTTGATATTGGGATGAAGATCACCAGTAAAAGATAGATGTCCAGGAGCATTATCAACAATAAGCAAAATCTTGAAAGTTACGTTATTCTCCAAACAGTACTCCATTTCTCTGTCATAGCAATTCAGGAGGGCATCTTGGAAGAGGAGCTGGGTCTTCCATGACTTCTTACAGCTCCTGTAGTACACTGGCGGTGTGTGCTTATTGATATGCTCAAGGCTGTGGGGGTCTGTGCCAGATCACAAAGGGTTTCAATTTGTAGCCCACAGCATTGCTCCCAAGAAAGACTGTTATTCTGTCCTTAAAAGCCTTGAAACCTGGCATTGACTTGATCTTCTTATGGATGAAAGTCCTTTCAGGCATCCGTTTCCAGAATGGGGAGGTTTTGTTCATATTGAATATTTGCTCTGACAAGTAATTCTCCTCCACAATCAGCTTATCTAGAATTTCTAAAAATTCTTCAGCTGTACTCACAGACTCACAGCATATTTCCATATTATGTAATGAATAACAATTCTTGAATCATTTCAACCATCCAGAGCTAACAATAAATTCAACGTTGTAGTTGGGTCCAGCCTTTTCTTTGAACATCGTAAACTTTCTGCTTTGGCCATGATTGTTGGTGCTGAGGAAGATAGCTTCTGTGTCTGGTCTTCAATCCAAGTCATTAGAAGTTTCTCCATGTCTGACATAGGCCCTTCTTGAATTTTTGTTAGTCTTGTTGCCTTCAATAAAGCACATACTTTAACAGCTTCTGCCACTTTGTTATGGTTCTTCAAGATCATAGCTATGGTGGAAGGGGACATGCCTGACTGGCAAGCAATAACCATCACTCACTTTCCACCTTTGTAGTCCTTAATCACTTTTAATTTTGTTTTCAGGTCAATCAGTCAACATGGCCTCTTACTGGCAACATTAGCAGTGGATTTTGTACACTTAGGGGCCATGATGAACAAAACAACATGAGATTAAATCAAGCACTAGAGAAAATGATGCAATCAAGAGACGTGGTGAACACAAGAGGTATGAGGCTGCTGCCAGTGTAACACAATATACTGTTTTACAGTAAACTGTTTTTTATAAGTAGAAAGAGAAACTCTAAAATAACAATAAAAAGTATAGTATAGTAAATACATAGACCAGTAACATAGTCATTTATTATCAAGTAGTATGTACTGTACATAATTATATGGGCAATACTTTTATATGACTGGCAGTGCAGTAGGTTTGTTTATATCAGGATTACCAAAAGCACGTGGGTAATGTATGTGCTACAGCATTATGATATCTATGACGTCACTAGGCGTCCAATTTTTCAGATCCATTACAATCTTATGCTACCACCATCATATATGTGATCCGTTGTTGACTGAAACGTCATTATGTGGTGCATGACTGTATTTGTCTCTGCCCTCACAATCTCTTCAAGTGTACATACATTAAATGCTACTTCCTAGGGGAGAAAAGAATACAAAATAATAAACTTATAACAACAAAGCTACCTAATACTAAAAGATCTTTCAAGAGACCCACAGCATATTCTCAATGTAACGACAAAAAAATCTTTTAACTATCAATACTGTTCCATTCACTCATTCATTTACAGATTCAATAATAAATATTTACTAAGCTCCTCCTATCTACTAGGCACTATTTTAGGCATTAGAGATACAGCAGCGAACAAAACAGACAAAAATCCCTGTCCTCATGAAACATTTCTAATGGGGTATGAAGTATTAAGATTCATAAAACTATCTCTTTAAAAGATGTTCCTAGCCTTCCATGGAGTGCTAACATCTCACTTTGCAAGCAATACACAACGGCAAAAAACAATGCAACGAAGGTAGATCTGTAAGTCTATTGTATATTGGTCATATAGAACAGGACTTATGGGAGCTCCAGGACCCAAGGGATCCCTAGGACTTCCAGCCACTGCTACATCTACTGGCCCAGAAATGACAGCTCTAACTGAATACCTACGTTACAATGCTAAGGTGAGATTACATAGATGATTTTAAAAATTCAATTAAAGTAGATATAGCTGCTAAAAATGAGTTTGAGCACTATATTTCAGTTCAATACAAGGCTTTTCATTTTTAACTAACTAGATAACTTCATTTTCTACAAATTACTTTGTAAATTAGGTTTTTAAAATTCAGAAGAAGCAAACTTCCTATTATTTTCCCAGTTCTAAGCTATATTTGTTTGTGATTTTGTTGTCTTTTAAACATTTATAGACCATGTATTTTTACATTTTGTTCAATTATAATAGTGGGACACTAATTGAATGATAATTGCCTGGCTTTCTTCCTTATTGGCTTTAAGACATTTACCTTTCAATCCCTCCCTTACTTAGCTTTCTCTAATCCTCAAATATCTCAATACTAATTAACAAAAGGTCATTAGTTATTCCTCCTGGTGCTCTAAGACACAATTTTCCAAACATTTTGTTTCTCTGTCTCTGAACAACAATACAGCATTACCTTCTGCCTTCATGTCAACACATTACAGCAATTCCCTATCGAGTATTGGGGTACAGGAAGGATGTCTCAGAAAAGAAGAGGCTTGGTTTAATTCATTAATTCCTTTTACCGAGTAACACTATGTTAGTTCTTCTCCAATCTTTATCCGATCATTTCCTTTCATTATAAGATTTCCTGCCCTAGATTTTCAGGTCCCTTGTCTAAACCTTAAGCCCATCAAAAACACACTAAATAATTTCATTGACCTTTAGAATTTAAATCATGAGTTTCCTAACAGTATAGTTCTATCAACCACCTTCCAAATAAAATACAAACTCAATTCTGGACTTAAAGGTCCTTTATTAGTAGCCCCATCCTGATGTAGGCATAATTACTCTTCTGTTATATATCTTAGATCTTCTAATTCAGCGCATTCCTCTCTCTCTGCATTTGCTTCTCCCTTTGCCGGCTCTATCACTGTGCAAAATACCAAAAGTTTTCTTTCCCTAAACACCACCTAAGAGTCTTCTTTCATATCTTTCAGTATGCAATTCAATGCCCATTTACTCTACAAAGCATATTAAAGAAAGTTTCCTGTCCTGTGAAATAGATAGCAACAGTGCCAAAGCCAAAAGAGGAGGCAAAAATATGCAAATAACACCAATCCAAGAGAATTTACAGATAAAATTATTAGAACTAATAAGAGTTGAGAGAAATTGCTGGATACTAACTAAACATATAAAAGCAACTGCATTCTTATACACCAATGACAAATAATTTAAAAATATAATCTTTAAGATATCACTTATGATGACAATTGAATGAGAAATATCTTTACACAGAAAATTGTAAAACTATGTTGAAATACATCAAAGAAGATTACATAAATTAGAATATACCACATTCATGGGTAAGAAGACTCACTATTATAAAGCTAGTGAAGCTCTCTAAATTAATCTATAAATCCAATGCCATCTCAATCAACATCCCAATAGTTTTTCACCAAACTTCACAAGCTGACTCTACAATGAATATGGAAAAGTAAAAGGCCCAGAACAGCTAAGACAATGTTGAAGAAGAACAAAGTAGAAGGATTTGTCCTATCAAGACTATCTTAGGTTGAACAACGTCCCCCCAGAATTCATGTCCACCTAGAACCAGTGAATGTCACCTTATTTGGAAATAGGGTCTTTGCAATGTAATCAAGATGAGGTAATACTGGATTAGAGTAGACTCTAAGTCCAATATGACTGGTGTCTTTATAATAGCACTCAAAAATAATATATATAAATCAAAATGTAGTTCTAAAAATCCCACAGGACTCATCTAACCCATAGGAAGGTGTGGGGAAAGCAAACAGAGAAACAAAAAGCAGAGAAAAAGAAAAGCCAGCATCAAGCTCCTGCTAAAAGATGTCAGACTGAGCACACGTAATTACCTCTGCTCTCTCCTGAAACCCTAGTAAAATTATAGTAAAGAAAAAAGTTTTTTTAGTTGTCATAAAAAGCACATAAAATTTATCATCTTAACCATTTTAAATGTACAATTCAGTAGTGTTAACGATATTCACATTGTTGTGCAACAGATTTCTAGAACTTTTTCATCTTGCAAAACTGAAGCTCTTTACTCATTGAACAACTCTTCATTTGCCCCTCCTCCCAACCCTGGCAACCACCATTCTACTTTCTGTTTCTATGAATTTGACTACTTCAGATACCTCATATAAATAGAATCATGCAGTATGTGGCTTTTGTGACTGGCTTATTTCACTTAACATAGTGTCTTCAAGGCTCATTCATGTTGTAACATTCAACAGGATTTCTTTCCTTTTTAAGGATGAATAATATTCCATTATACGTGTATACCACCACTTTTTGGTTTTGTTTGTTTGTTTTGGTGAGGAAGATCGGCCCTGAGCTAACATCTGCTGCCAATCTTCCTCTTTTTGCTTGAGGAAGATTGTCACTGAGTTAACATCTGTGGCAATCTGCCTCTATTTTGTATGCGGAATGTCGCCACAGCATGGCTTGATGAGTGGAGTGTAGGCCTGCGCCTGGGATCCAAACCTGTGAACCCCAGGTCACCAAAGCGAAGAGAGTAAATTTAACCACTACACCACTGGGCTGCCTCCCTCCCCTTTTTTTTTTCATCCATTCATTGATGGACAGTTGAATTGCTTCCATCTCTTGGCTATTGGGAATAATGCCACAAGGAACATAGGTGTGCAAAGATCTCTTCAAGAATCTGCTTTCAGTTCTTTTGGACATATACTCAGAAGTGGGATTGCTGGATTATATGGTAATCTTATTTTTAATTTTTTGAGGAACAATCATACTGTTTTCCATAGCAGCTGCATCATTTTACATTCCCACCAACAGTGCACAAGGGCTCCAATTTCTCCACATCCTCATCAACATTGTTATTTTGTTTTTTTGATAGTGGCCATCCTAATGGGTGTGAAGCAATATCTCATTGTGATTTTGATTTGCATTTCCCCAATGATTAGTTATATTTGCATCTTTTCATAAGCTTGTTGGCCATTTGTATATCTTCTTTGGGGACATGTCTATTCAGGTTCTTTGCCCATTTTTTAAATCAGGTTACTTGTTTTTTGTTGCTGTTGAGTTGAAGTCCTTTGTATATTCTAGATATTAACTGCTTACCAGATATATGATCTGTAAATATTTCTCCCATTCAATGGGTTGCCTTTTCACTCTGTTGATTGTTTCCTTTGATGCGCAGAAGTTTTTAAGTTTGATGTAGTCCTTTTTGTCTAGTTTTGCTTTTGTTGCCTATGCTTTTGGTACATTTACAAGAAATCATTGCCAAATCCAACGTCATAAAGTTTTCCCTCTATGTTTTCTTCTAGGAGTTTTATAGTTTTAGGTCTTACATTTAGGTCTTAGTCCATTTTGAGTTGATTTTTGGATATGGTGTAAGGTTAAGGGTACAACTTCATTCTTTTTCATGTAGATATTCAGTTTTCCCACTGTCATTTGTTGAAGAGACTGCTGTTTCTCTACTGCATGGCCTTAGCACCTTTGTTGAAGATCATCTGACCATATATGCAAAGGTTTATTTCTGGGCTCTCTATTCTGTTCTACTGGTCTGTCTTCATGCTAGTACCACAATGTTTTGATTCCTGTAGCTTTGCGATATGTTTTGAAATCAGGAAGTGTGAGGCTTCCAACTTTATTCTTCGTTATTAAGTTTTTTTTTTTTTTTTGGCTATTTGAGGTCCCCTGAGACTCCATATGAATTTTAGAACGGTTTTTTCTATGTCTGCAAAAAATGTCATTGGGATTTTTATAGGGATGGAATTGACTCTATAGATAGCTTTGTATGGACATTTTAACAATATTAAGTCTTGCAATCTATAAACACAGGATGTCTTTCCACTTAATTGTGTCTGCTTTAATTTCTTTCATCAGCTTTTTATAGTTTTCACCTTCTTGAGTAAATTCACACCTCAGTATTTTATTCTTTTTGATGCTATTACGTAAAAATTTTTTAAAGGCACAAGCCCACTGGGATAAGTACAATAGGATAGTAGACCAAGAGAAACATAAGTTTTGGAAGCTGAAAAAGAGATAGCTAAATTAGTAACTCACTTAGTAGACATGGGAAAGCAGAATGCTATACTAGCAATGGGGAAACCTGAGAAGCAGCCCAATTTATATTGCCAAATCCTCCTCTCAAATTCGGCAGCTGGCAGCCAAGGCACCTTGTAAAGGCTGAAAACAGGAGGATTGGTTGAAAGTCTGTTTAAAAAAGAGTCAAATCCTCAAGTCTCTTTCCTCACTCCATCAGACAAACAACTGTCCTACCATGATCCTAGCAATAGGCTGCAGGGGGTAAAAAAGAGGGTCTCTAAACTTGAGGAGGTGAGGCACAGTTAAGCATATGGATGCTAAACTGAAAAGAGGAAATTAAGTAAATTCACTTAAGTAAAAATTTACACACTATTGAGACTGAAGTCTTTGTTCCCTCCTCCTCAACTGTCAAAACTCAGGAAGCCAGGTATTGGATCTCTAAGGGGTAGACCAGAAGAGTCTTCTATGGAAAATTTGACCAGCCTAAGAGAAAGGATCCAAAGACACTGAAATGAGCAAATAGCTCAGCTTATAGATCACCTCATCCAGATACCTTACAGAGAAGACCCAGGAACAGAACTTCCAATGAGATTTTTTGTGTTTTGTTATCAAAGTATAAGCAGCCAGTGATCACTGGACATATGAAGAAAGCATCTAATAGCATTTAATAGAAAGGCAGAGACAAAACACACATATATGCACACAGAGAAAAGAAATCACCTTGGAGAAAACATAGATGATGCACAGAAAAAAATGGAGAAGAAGAATCTATCAATTTCTTCTAAGACAGAAAGGAAGATATTGCAATTCTGAAATAAGAACAATATGCTATAAAAGAAAAATATTAAAAAAAATAAAAAGACATTCTTCTCAAGCGAGCATGGAACATTCTCAAGGATAAACTATATCTTGGGAAACAAAGCAAGCATCAATAAGTACAAGAGGGTTGAAATAATATCAAGCATCTTTTCTGATCACAATGCTATGAAACTAGAAATCAACTACAAGAATAAAGCTGGGGAAGGGCCAAAAATGTGGAGACTAAACAACATGCTACTGAACAAACAATGGATTATTGAAGAAATTAAAGAAGAAATCAAATGTTATCTGGAGACAAGTGAAAATGAAAACACACTGCACCAAATTATTTGGGACACAGCAAAGGCAGTCCTAAAAGGGAAATTCATTGCAATACAGGCTCACCTCAATAAGCAAGAAAACTCTTACAAAAACAACCTCAAACGACACCTAACAGAATTAGAAAAAGAAGAACAAACAAAGCTCAAAGTCAGTAGAAGGAGGGAAATAATAAAAATTAGAGCAGGAATAAATGATATGGAATCAAAAAAGAAAGTAGAAAGGATCAATGAAACAAAGAGTTGGTCCTTTGAAAAAATTAACAAAATCGACAAACCCTTAGCCAGACTCACTAAAAAAAAGGGAGAAGTCTCAAATAAATAAAATTAGAAACGAGAGAAGAGAAATCACAACAGATACCAAAGAAATAAAAGGGATAATAAGAGAATACTATGAAAAACTATATGCCAACAAATTGAACAACCTAGAAGAAATGGATAAATTCCTAGACTCATACAACCTAGCCAAACTGAATCAGGAAGAAATAGAGAATCTGAATAGACCAATCACAAGTAAAGAAATAGAAACAGTAATCAAAAACCTCCCCAAAAATAAAAGTCCAGGACCAGACGGCTTCTCTGGAGAATTCTACCAAACATTCAAAGAAGGTTTAATACCTATCCTTCTCAAACTGTTCCAGAAAACAGAGGAAGATGGAGCACTCCCTAATACATTCTATGAAGCCAACATCACCCTGATCCCCAAACCTGACAAGGACAACACAAAGAAGGAAACCTACAGGCCAATATCACTGATGAACATAGATGCAAAAATCCTCAACAAAATTTTGGCAAACCAAATACAGCAATATATCAAAAAGATTATACACCATGATCAAGTGGGATGTATACCAGGGACACAGGGATGGTTCAACATCCGCAAGTCAATCAACGTGATTCACTACATTAACAAAATGAGAAACAAAAACCACATGATCATCTCAATAGATGCAGAGAAAGCATTCGACAAGATCCAACATCCATTTTTGATAAAAACCCTCAATAAAATAGGTATAGAAGGAAAGTACCTCAACATAATAAAGGCCATATATGACAAACCCACAGCCAACATCATACTCAACGGACAAAAACTGAAACCCATCCCTCTCAGAACAGGAACAAGACAAGGGTGCCCACTTTCACCACTCTTATTCAACATAGTACTGGAGGTTTTGGCCAGAGCTATTCGGCAGGAAAAAGAAATAAAAGGAATCCAAATAGGCAACGAAGAAGTAGAACTCTCGCTGTTTGCAGACATGATCTTATATATAGAAACCCCAAAGAATCCATAGAAAAACTATTAGAAACAATCAACAACTACAGCAAAATCAACATACATAAATCAGTAGCATTTCTATATGCTAACAATGAGCTAACAGAGAAAGATCTCAAGAACTCAATCCCATTCACGATTGCAACAAAAAGAATAAAATACGTTGGGATAAATTTAACCAAGGAAGTGAAAGATCTATACAACAAAAACTACCAGACCTTCTTGAAAGAAATCGACGACGACATAAAGAGATGGAAAGACATTCCATGCACATGGATTGGAAGAATAAACATAGTTAAAATGTCCATACTACCTAAAACAATGTACAGATTCAACACTATCCCAATCAGAATTCCAATGTCATTCTTTACAGAAGTTGAACAAAGAATCCAAAAATTCATATGGGGCAACAAAAGACCCCGAATTGCTAAAGCAATCCTGAGAAAGAAGAACAAAGCTGGAGGCATCACAATCCCTGACTTCAAAACATACATACAAAGCCACGGTAATCAAAACAGCATGGTACTGGTACCAAAACAGATGCACAGATCAATGCAACAGAATTGAAAGCCCAGAAATAAAACCACACATCTATGGACAACTAATCTTTGACAAAGGAGCTGAGGGCCTACAATGGAGGAAAGAAAGTCTCTTCAACAAATGGTGCTGGGAAAACTGGACAGCCACATGTAAAAGAATGAAAATCAACCATTCTTTTTCACCATTTACTAAAATAAACTCAACATGGATCAAAGACCTAAAGATAAGGCCTGAAACAATAAGTCTTCTAGAAGAGAATATCGGCAGCACACTCTTTGACATCAGCCTCAAAAGAATCTTTTCGGACACCATAACCCCTCACATGAGGGAAACAATAGAAAGAATAAACAAATGGGACTCCACCAGGCTAAAGAGCTTCTTCAAGGCAAGGGAAAACAGGATTGAAACAAAAAAACAGCCCACTAACTGAGAAAAAATATTCACAAGTTATTTATCTGACAAAGGGTTAATCTCCATAATATACAAAGAACTCACACAACTCAACAATAAAAAATCAAACAACCCAATTACAAAATGGGCAGGGGACATGAACAGACATTTCTCCAAAGAAGATATACGAATGGCCAATAGGCACATGAAAAGATGCTCATCATCACTAGTCATCAGGGAAATGCAAATCAAAACTACACTAAGATATCACCTTACACCTGTTAGAATGGCAAAAATATCCAAAACCAAGAGTGACAAATGTTGGAGAGGCTGTGGAGAAAAGGGAACCCTCATACACGTTGGCGGGAATGCAAACTGGTGCAGCCACTATGGAAAACAGTATGGAGATTCCTCAAAAAGTTAAGAATAGAAATACCTTAGGACCCAGCCATTCCACTACTGGGTATCTATCCTAAGAACCTGAAATCAGCAATTCCAGAGGTTCCATGCACCCCTATCTTCATCGCAGCATTATTCACAATAGCCAAGTCATGGAACCAATCTAAGTGCTCAGCAACTGATGATTGGATAAAGAAGATGTGGTATATATATATACAATGGAACACTACTCAGTCATAAAAAAGAACAAAGTCGTCCCATTCACAACAACATGGATAGACCTTGAGAGTATTATGTTGAGTGAAATAAGCCAGACAGAGAAAGACGAACTCTATATGACTCCACTCATAGGTGGTAGTTAACATATGAACAAAGAGAACTGATCGGTGCTTGCCAGGGGAAAGGGGGGTGGGGGGAGGGCACTAGGGGTGAAGTGGTGTACCTACAACATGACTAATAATGATGTAAAACTGTAATTTCACAAGGATGTTAACTTTTATAACCTTAATAAAAAAAAATTTTAAAAATTAAAATAAAAAGAGCTCTTGAGGGGCTGGCCTGGTGGCATAGTGGTTAAGTTCACATGCTCCACTTTGGCAGCCCAGAGTTCGCTGGTTCGCATCCTGGGCACAGACCTACACAACACTCATCAAGCCATGCTGTGGCGGCATCCCACACAGAAGAACTAGAAGGACTTACAATTATGTTATACAACCATGGACTGGGGCTTTGGAGAGAAGAAACAAGAGGACAATTGGCAACAGATGTTAGCTTAGAGCCAATCTTCCTCACCAAAAAGAAAAAAACAGCTCTTGAAAATTAAAAGTATGGTATCAAAAAAAATTCATGAGAAGTTTTGGAAAATAAAATGGTGAAAATAATCTAAATAGTAAAATGAAACAAAAAAACAGATGGAAAATTAGAAAGAAAAGAATATTAGAAACCAATCCAGGAAATCTAACGTCTGAAAAATAAGAGTTCTAGAAAGAGAAAACAGAGAAGAGAAATCAACAAAATGAGTAACAAAACAGAATTACCAGATTGAAATGGATTTCCAAGTGCCCAGCACAATGAATGCAAAAAAACCACATCATCATGAAATTTTAAAACATTGGAGGCAAGAAGAATATCCATTTCTCATCAAGAGAGAAAAACAGAATAATGGTTAAGAGTGGGGACTTTGGAGCTGCACTGTCTAGGTTTGAATCCAGTTTTCATCACATACTGCATATCCTTGAGTAAGCTCTAAAATTATTTTTGCCTCAGTCCTTAACTGTAAAATGTGGACAACAGTAATACTCACTTCACAAGGTTACTGTGAAAGTTAAGTTAATATATATAAAGCACTAAGAATAATGCCTGGCACATAGTAGTATTACATAAGTATTGGTTATCCTTATTGTTACACAAACTTCCAAAGAGAAAAATCAAGTTTCATACAGAGGATAAAGAATCAAAACAGTGAGTGACTTCAGAGAAAATGGCATAGTATAGAACTCCAAGGGCCAGGCCTTCCAAAGAAACACTGACAAAAATGAGCAAAAACTGTCAGAGAAAATTGTTGGAACTCTGGAAAACTGTCAAAGGTTTACAGCAACCAAGTGAATGCTAAATCAAGGAAAAGGTGTCTTAAATACAGTAGGAGAGTTTTTTGGCATTTTAAGTTTAGCTTTGCCCCACTCCACTCCTTGACACAGTGGCACTCTTGAAAATGGCAGCTTGCGTCCTCACTGTGGGTGCCTGGTTCCCGAGGGAACTGAGTGGACCTTGTTCCCAGAGAATTGAGTTTGTTTGATATGATCTGTTCAGGGATTCCCAGCAGAACTAATGCAAGGTGCTTGACTTTGTTTCTCCTAAATCAGAATTCTTACAAGGTGAAAAAATGGCTAAGCAAAGGGCGTTCCTTGAAAACACTGAAACACAAAGAAATAAGTCACTGCTGCCTGGAGCAAAAGATGACAGTTGGGGAAAACAATACATATGTTGAAGGTCTGGGAGGAAAAGCTGCAGAAAGTTACATTGGGGAAGAAGGGCTTTGAAAATCTCAAATATACAATGAGGAATCTAGAAAGCCATGCATATGTCCAGGGCAAACACATGCTGAGAAAATACCTGAGAAGACCCTAAGCTTTCACTTCCAGTTGGCTAATATTTACACTCCATGCAAGCAGGAAGCAAGGCTAAAGCAGACGTATAAAAAGCATGACTAAGTGTTGACATAGTGCCCCAACACAAACCAATATGCAAAGAGAGGGATAGTATTTTTTGTTTCCTTTTCTTTCTTTACTTTTTTCCTAGCTCTAAGCATTTAAGGAAATCTTTGTTAACCATTGCCTGACTGCAAGTTAGAGTAAAGGAGACAAAGTACACAGTCTTTAAAAAATAGTTTAGAAAAGTCCCTAAACAAAGAATTACAAAACCCAGCAAGAACAGCAAACTGTGAAGGGGGAGAAGAATCTAATTTCCAAAGTTAATATATTATAATATTGAAAATGTCCACTTTTCAACAAAAAATTACAAGACATACAAAGAAACAAGAAAGTATGGCTCATTCATAGCGGGAAAAAAAGTGAACAGAAACTATCCTTAAGAAAGTACAGACACTGGACTTAATAGGCAAAGACTTTAAATCAAACTGCTTAAATGTGCTCAATGAACTAAACCCAATCATGGAAAAAGAACTACTACAGGAAATAAGGACTAAGATGTCTTCTCAAATAGAGGATCTAAATAAAGAGATAGAAATTATATATATATATAAACAAATTCTAGAGCTGAAAATACAATAATTAAAATGAATTCACTAGCAGGTTTCAAAAACAGATTAGAGCAGAAAGAAAAAAGAATCAACAAACTTGAAGGTAGATCAATTGAAATTATACAGTTTGAGGAGCAGAAAGAAAAAAGAATAAAGAACAATGAACAGAGCCTGAGACTCATGGGACAACAACAATATATGCAAAATGAGAGTCCCAGAAAAGGAGAAGACAGAGAAAGAATCAGAGAGAATATGTGAAGAAATAATGGACAAAAACTTCCACATTTGTTAAAAAGATATGAAGCTGCACATCCAAGAAGCTCAACAAACTCTAAGTGGGATAAACACAAAGAGATCCACACTCAGAAACATACTCAAACTGTCAAAAGACAAAAAGAGAACCTTGAAGGCAGCAAGTGAGATGCAACTATTCATATACATGGGATCCTCAATCTTCAGCTGATTTCTTATCACAAATCATAGGGGCCAAAAGGCAGTGGGATGAAAGAAAAAGCTGTCAACCATGTACTCTGTATCTGTCAAAACTATCATTTCAGAATTAAGGAGAAATTAACACCTTCCCAAATAAACAAAAGTTGAGAGGGTTCTTCTCTAGTAGACCTGTTCTACAAGAAATGCTACATGGAGTCCTTCAGACTGAAATAAAAGGACATTAGAGAGTAACTCAAAGCCATATGAAGAAATAAAAACACTGTTAAAGGTAACTAGGTAAATATAAAAGTCAGTATCATTGTAGTTTTGGTTTGTAATTCGTTTTTGCCCTATGTGATTTCAAGGAAAAACACATTTAAAAATAAGTATAAATCTATGTTAATGGGCAACAATATATAAATATGTAATTTGTGAACAGAAGTACAGCAGCAGAGCTTTTGTTTAATATTGAAGCTAATAGGTATTGATTCAAACTAGATTATTATAAGTTTATGACGTTAATTATAATTTTCAGGGTAACCACTAAGTAACTAAAACATACGTAGAAAAGGATATGAGAAGGAAATCAAGATAGTTCACTAGATAAAAGCAATTAAACAAAAAAAGAATGCAGCAATAGAGAGAATGAAGTACAAAAGATGTGACATATAGATATATAGAAAACAAATGGGAAAATGGCAGAAGTCCTTTCTAATCAGTAATTACATTACATGTAAATGATCTCTCCAATTAAAAGGCAGAGATCGGCAAATTCGATAAATTTGTGTGTGTGTAAGGAAGATTGGCCCTAAGTTAATATCTGTTGCCAATCTTCCTCTTTTTGCTTGAGGAAGATTGTCGCTGAGCTAACTTCTATGCCAGTCTTCCTCTATTTTATGTGGGATGCCACCACAGTGCAGCTTCATGAGTAGTGCTAGGTTTGTGCCCATGATCTGAACCTGCAAACCTCTGGCTGCCGAAGTTGAGGACATGAACTTAACCAATACACCACTGAGCCAGCCCCTGGATAAATTTCTCTTTAAAAAATCATGATGCAACTATATGCTATATACAAAATATCAGTTTACATCCAAAGATAACAATAGGTTGAAAATGAAAATATGGGAAAAAATATTCTAAGCAAATAGGAAGCAAAAGAGAGCTAAGTGTCTATACTAATATCACACAAAACGGACTTTAAGTCAAAAAGTGTTACAAGTGACAATGAATAACATTATATATTGATAAAAGGGTAAGTTTATCAAAAAGATATAACAATCATAAACATATACAAACCTAGTAACACAGTCCCCCAAATATACAAGCATATCTAGTTTTATTGTGTTTAATTTAATTGTGTTTCACAGATACTGCATTTTTTACAAATTGAAGGTTTGTGGCACCCTTGCATTGCATAAGTCTATCAGAGCAATTTTTCCAACAGCATTTTCTCACTTTGTGTCTCTGTCTCATATTCTGGTAATTCTCACAATGCTTCAAACTTTTTCATTATTGTATTTGTTATGGGGCATATGTGACCTTTGATGTTACTATTGTAATTGTTTTGGGGTGCCACTATCTACACCCATATAGAACAATGAACTTAACCAATATATGTTGTGTGCATTCTGAATGATCCACCAACCAGCTGTTCCCCCATCTCTTGCGCTCTCCTCAGGCCTTTCTATTCCATGAGACACAACAATATTGAGATTAAGCCAGTTAATAACCCAACAATAGGGGCCAGCCCGGTGGTGTAGTGGTTAAGTTCATACACTCTGTTTTGGTGGCCTGGGGTTCACAGGTTCAGATCCCAGGCATGGACCTACACACTGCTGATCAAGCCATGCTGTGGCAGCATCCCACATACAAAAAATAGAGGAAGATGGGCACAGATGTTAGCTCAGGGCTAATATTCCTCAGTAAAATGAGGAAGATTGGCAACAGATGTTAGCTCAGGGCCAATCTTCCTCACATAAAAAAGGAGGAGGAAGCCCCATGGCATAGTGGTTAAGTTCATGCACTTCACTTTGGTAGCCTGGGATTCACAGGTTCAGATCCTGGGCATGGAGCTACACACTACTCATCAGGCCATGCTGTGGTGGCATCCCACAAAGTGGAGGAAGATCAGCACGGATGTTAACTCAGTGATGATTTTCCTCAAGCAAAAGGAGGAAGATTGGCAACAGATGTTAGCTCAGGGCCAATCTTCCTCACCAAAAAAAAAGATTAACACAACATAGGCCTCTAAATATTCAAGTGAAAGAAAGAGTTGCTCATCTCTCAATTTAAATTAAAACCTAGAAATAATTAAGTTTAATGAAGAAGGCATGTGGGAAGCCAAGATAAGCCAAAAGCCAGGCTTCTTGTGCCAAGTAGCCAAGTTGTGAATGCGAAGGTAAAGTTCTTGAAGGAAATTAAAAGTGGTACTCCAATGAACACATGAATGATAAAAAAGCAAAACACCATTATTGCTAATATGGAGAAAGTTTTAGTGATCTGAATAGATTAGACCAGCCACAACATTCCCTTAAGCCATAAACATACATTGAATGCATTCTGTCACCTACACTTCTCAAAGTCCCAGAAAAGTGCAACATAACTTTTATATGCACGGGGAAACCAAAAAGTTCATGTGACTCACTTTAATGTGATATTCACTTTATTGCAGTGGTCTCAAACTGAATCTGCAATATCTCTCAGGTATGCCTATATGAAGCTAAAATTGACACAATTGAAGGGAGAAGTAGGACTACAATTACAGTTGCAGATATCAACACTCCACTTTCAATCATGGATAGGATATAACAACCAGACAAAATATCAAAAAGGAAACAGAAGACTTCAACACCACTATAAACCAACTAGACATAATGAACATATACAGAACAGTCTACCCAAAACCAGTAGGATATGCATTCTTCTCAGGTGCATACGGAACATTCTCCAGAATAGACCATATGTTATGCCACAAAACAAGTCTCAATAAATTCTAAAATATTGAAATCATACAAAGCATATTTTCCTACAAAAATGGGATGAAAGTAGAAAATTGGAAAATTCACAAATATGTGAAAATTAAACAACACGCTCTTAAACAACCAATGGTTCAAAGAAGAAATCACAGAGGAAATTAGAAAACACTTAGAAATGAATGCAAATGAAAACACAACATACCAAAATTTATGGGATTCAGCAGAGGCAATGCACAGAGGGAAATGTATAGCTATATATGCCTACACTAAAAAAAGAAGAAAGCTCTCAAATCAATAACCTAGAAAAAGAAGAGAAACTAAATCAAAAGCAAGCAGGTTAGGAAATAATAGAAATTAGAGATAAATGAAATAGAGAAGAAAAAAAATCAATAGAATCAACAAAACCAAAGGTTTGTTATATGAAAGATCAGCAAAATTACAAACCATTAGGTAGACTAAGAAAAAATAGAGAAGTTTCAAATTACTAAAATCATAAATAAAAGTGGAGACATTTCTATGGACGTTACAAAAATACAAAGGATTGTAAGGAGAGTGACATCAGCATCATGGTGGAGTGAGCTCTTCCCTTAGACTCTCCTCTCTAAGATACAACAAAAAGGACATTCCTACACCAACAGAGGACCCTCACACAACATAAAAGGTGTCTGAGAGACCCACGCAGCCATACATCTGAAGGTGGAGGTGCTGGACCCCCCAGAAGGAAGTGGAAGAAGGTAAAGGGATCTCCTCTCCATCCTTGGCAGCAATCCAAGGCAGGGGACCATGTGTGGCTCTGAG
This sequence comes from Equus quagga, assembly GCF_021613505.1. NCBI lineage: Eukaryota > Metazoa > Chordata > Mammalia > Perissodactyla > Equidae > Equus > Equus quagga. The sequence goes on along the minus strand of NC_060276.1, from coordinate 69,156,477 downwards.
AAAAGATGGAGGAGGGAGGGCTCTCTATGGGAATGCCTTCTCTCCCTAAGTTCCCTCACAGCCATGGTAAAGCTCCACACAAAGGAGGCTATGCTATTGCAGGGGTCTCTTCATCAAGCCAGCACCCGAAACTCCAAAGGACAGGCACAGATGCTAGGATCACAGTGGGCTCAGAATACACAGCTTCTGACCACCCCCCGCATTCAGTGGCAGCAGGTGGAATCTACAACCAGATACAATCATTATACGAAGGCAAAAATACATGTCATCAAACAGCATGAAGAAATATATTAATACTCCAGACAGAAAGAAAAATGACAAACACCCAGAAACCAATCCTGAAGGCACACAAATTTAGAATCTAAATGACAGAGAATTCAAAATAGCTATTATAAAAAGACTCAATGAGTTAGAGGAAAATTCAGAAAAACAGTTCAATGAAATCAGGAAGAAAATTACTGAACACAGGGAATTCTTCACAAAAGAGATTGAAACTATAAAGAAAAACCAATGAGAAATGTTGGAGGTGAAAAACACAATGAATGCAATAAAGAAAAATTTGAACTCCCTGAATAATGGAGCTGATATTATTCTGGAGGACAGGATTAGCAATCTGGAGCACTGAAATATAGAAATGCTTCAGATGGAGGTAGAGAGAGAACTAAGACTAAAAAGAAATGAAAAAATTCTCCAAGAAATATTCAACTCAATTGGGAAATGCAACATAAGGATTATAGACATTCCTGAGGGAGAACAGAGGGAAAATGGAGCAGAAGGTTTTTCAAAGAAATAACAGCTGAGAACTTCCAAAACCTGGGGAAGAGGCTGGAAATACAAGTAAAAGAGGCTAATAGAACTCCTAATTATATCAATGTAAAAAGACCTTCTCCAAGGCATATAGAAGTAAAACTGGCAAAAGTGAATGACAAAGAAAAAATACTAAGGACAGCAAGGCAGAACAAAATAGCTTACAAAGGAACCCCTATCAGGCTTTCAGCAAATTTCTCAGCAGAAACCTTACAGGCAAGGAAAGAGTGGAATGATATATTCAAAATTCTGAAAGACAAAATCTTTCAGCCAAGAATACTCTATCCAGAGAAAGTATCCTTCAGATATGATGGAGGAATAAAAACTTTCCCAGACAAGCAAAAACTAAGGGAGTTCATCACCATAAGACCCCCTCAAGAAGAAATGCTCAAGAAGGCTCTCATAACTGAAAAGAAAAAGAAAGGGTTTACAAAGCCTTGAGCAAGGAGATAAATAGGCAATAAAAATCAGAAAATTGCAGCTCTCTATCAGAACAGGTTAGCGAACACTTAATTATAACGTTAAAAATAAAGGGAAGGAAACATCAAAAATAACTATAATCTTGTCATTTTGACCACAAACACACAAGATGGAATAAGTTGTGACAACAATAACTTGGAAGGGGAAGAAGAAAAGGATGGAATAAACTTAGACTAAGGAAATCAGAGGGTATCAGAAAAAGGACTATCTCATCTACAAGATTTTTTATACGAACCTCATGTTAACCACTAAACAAATAACCAGAAGAGAGACACAAATGACAAATAAACAGAAAACTGAGAAAACCATCATAGGGAACTACCAAAGTGAATTGGCAGTCTGAAATGCATGGGACAAGAAACAAAGGCAATACAGAATAACCAGTGAATGAGTGATAAAATGGCAGCATTAAGCCCTCATATATAAATAAATGTAAATGGATTTAATTTTCCAATACAAAGACACAGAGTGGTGGGATGGATTAAAAAACAAGACCCAACAATATGCTGCCTCCAGGAAACACATCTCAATTCTAAAGAAAAACACAGGCTTAGAGTGAGGGGATGGAAGATGATACTCCAAACTGATGGCAAACAAAAGAAAGCGGACTTCAAAATAAAACCAGCAATGAAAGACAAGGAGGGGCAGTATATAATGACGAAAGGGACACTCCATCAAGAGGACATAACATTTATTTATATATGCACCAAACACAGGAGCACCAAAGTACATAAAGCAACTATTAACAAACCTAAAACACAATCATAGTAGTGGACCTTAACACCACAGTAACATCAATGGATAGATCATGCAGACAGAAAGTCAACAAGAAAATATTAGAATTAATGAAAAACTAGACTAAATGGACTTAGTAGACATATATAGAACATTCCATCCAAAAACAGCAGAATACACATTCTTCTCAAGTACTCATGGAATATTCTCAAGGACAGACCATATGCTGGGAAACAAGGCAAGTCTCAATAAATTTTAAAAGATTTAAATCATAACAAGCATCATTTCTGATCATAATGCTATGAAACTAGAAATCAACCAAAAGAAGAAACCTGTGAAAAGGACAAATATGTGGAGACTAAACAATATGCTACTGAAAAACAAGGGATCATTGAAGAAATTAAAGGAGAAATCAAAAAATATCTAGAGACAAGTGAAAATGAAAATACACCATACCAACTCATATGAGATGCAGCAAAAGTGGTCCTAAGAGGGAAATTCATAGCAATACAGGCCCACCTTAACAAACAGGAAAAATCTCAAATAAGCAATTTTGAACTAAACGTAACAAAATTAGAAAAAGAAAAACAAACAAAGCCCAAAGTGAGCAGAAACAGGGAAATAATAAAAATTAGAGCAGAAATAAATCAGTAGAAAGGATCAATGAAACTAAGAGGTGGTTCTTAGAGAAGATAAACAAAATTGACAAGTCCTTAGCCAGATTCACTAAGAAGAAAAGAGATAAGGCTAAATAAATAAAATTAGAAGAGAAAGAGAAGAAATTACAATGGGTAGCACAGAAATACAAAGGACTATAAGCGAATACTATGAAAAACTATATGCCAACAAATTGGACAATCAAGAAAAAAATTAATAAATTCTTAGACTCATACAACCTCCCAAAACTGAATCAAGAAGTAATAGAGAACCTGAATAGACCAATCACAAATAAAGACATTGAAACAATAATCAAAAACCTCCCAAAAAATAAAAGTCCAGGACCAGAAGGCTTCTCTGTAGAATTCTACCAAAAATTCAAAGAAGATTTAATACCTATCCTTCTCAAACTATTCCAAAAAGCTGAAGAAGATGGAACAATTCCTAACACATTTTATGCAGACAACACAACCTTGATCCCAAAGCCAGACAAGGACAACACAAAGAAGGAAAATTACAGGCCAATATCACTGATGAACATAGATGAAAAAAGCCTCAACAAAATATTGGCAAACTGCATACAGCAATACATTAAAAGGATCATACACCATCATCAAGTGGGATGTATACCAAGGATGCACGGATAGCTCAACATCTGCAAATCAATCAATGTGATACATCACATTAACAAAATGAGGAGGAGCCAGCCCAGTGGCGTATGAGTTAAGTTTACATGCTCTGCTTTGGTGGCCTGGGCTCACCAGTTCTGATCCTGGGTGGAGACCTACACACCACTTGTCAAGTCATGCTGAGGCAGTGTCCCACATAGAAGAACCTACAACTAGGATAGACAACTATGTCCTGGGACTTCCGGGAGGAAAAAACAAAAAAGTGGAACATTGGCAATAGATGTTAGCACAGGGCCAATCTTCCTCATCAAAAAAAAAATAAGGAATAAAAACCACATGATCATATCAATAGATGGAGACAAAGCATCTGACAAGATCCAACATCCATTTATGATAAAAACTCTCAACAAAATAGGCATAAAAGGAAAGTACCTCAACATAACAATGGCCATATATGACAAACCCACAGCCAACATCATACTCAACAGGGAAAAATTGAAAGCCAGCCCTCTGAGAACAGGAACAAGACAAGGGTGCCCAGTCTCGCCATTCTTATTCAGCATAATACTGGAGGTTTTGGCCAGAACAACTAGGCAAGAAAAGAAAGAAAAGCAATCCAAATAGGCAATGAAGAAGCAAAACTCTTGCTGTTTTCAGACAACATGATTTTATATATAGAAAACTCTAAAGAATCCATCAGAAAACTATTAGAAATAATCCACAACTACAGCAAAGTTGCAGGGTACAAAATCAACATGCAAAAATCAGTTGCACTTGCATACTCTAATAACGAACTAACAGAAAGAGAACTCAAGAATACAATTCCATTTACAGTCACAACAAAAAGAATAAACTATCGAGGAATAAATTTAACCAAAGCGGTGAAAGACCTATACAATGAAAACTATAAGACATTATTAAAAGTAATCAATGACAGCATAAAGAAATGGAAGGGTATTCCACACTCATGGTTGGGAAAAAATAAACATAGTTAAAATGTCAATACTACCTAAAGCAATCTACAGATTCAGTGCAATCCCAATCAGAATCCCAATGACATACCTAATGGAAACAGAACAAAGAATCCTAAAATTCATATGGAGCAACAAAAGACCCCATATAGCTAAAGTAATCCTGAGAAAAAAGAGCAAAGCTGGAGGCATCACAATCCCTGACTTCAAAATATACTACAAAGCTATAGTAATCAAAACAGCATGGTACTGGTACAAAAACAGACACACAGATCAATAGACTAGAATTGAAAGCCAGAAATAAAACCACACATCTATGGACAGCTAATCTTCAACAAAGGAGCCAAGAACATACAATGGAGAAAAAAAGTCTCTTCAATAAATGTTGTTGGGAAAACTTGACAGCCTCACACAAAAGAATGAAAGTAGACCATTATCTTACACCATACACAAAAATCAACTCAAAATGGATCAAAGACTTGAAGGTAGGACCTGAAACCATAAAATTCCCAGAAGACAATACAGGCAGTACACTCTGACACCAGTCTTAGAAGGATTTTTTCAAATACCATGTCTACTCGGGCAAGGGAAACTAAAGAAAAAATAAACAAGTGGGACTTCATCAGACTAAAGAGCTTCTGCAAGTCAAAGGAAACCAGGAATAAAACAAAAATACATTCCACCAACTGGAAGAAAATATTTGCAAATGATATATCCAACAAGGGTTAATCTCCAAAATATATAAAGAACTCACACAATTCAACTACAAAAAATAACCCAATCAAAAAACAGGCAGAGGATATGAAGAGACATTTTTCCAAAGAAGATAAACAGATGGCCAACAGACACATAAAAAGATGTTCAACGTCGCTAATCATCAGGGAAATGCAAATCAAAACTACACTAAGATATCAGCTTACACTTGTTAAAATGGCTATAATCACCAATACAAAAAATAACAAATATTACAGAGGATGTGGAGAAAAGGCAACCCTCACACGCTGCTGGTGGGAATGCAAACTGGTGCAGCCACTAGGGAAAACAATATGGAGATGTCTCGAAAAATTAAAAATAGATATACCATACAACTCAGCTATCCCACTGCTGGGTGTTTATCCAAACAACTTGAAATCAACAATTCAAAGAGACTTATGCACCCCTATGTTTATTGCAGCATTATTCACAATAGCCAAGAAGTGGAAACGACCCAAATGCCCATTGACTGATGATTGGACAAAGAAGATACAGTATATATATATAATGGAATACTACTCAGCCATTAAAAAGACAACATCATCCCATTCAGAACAACACGGATGCACCTTAACGGTATTATGTTAAGCAAAATAAGCCAGACAGAGAAAGACAAACACCACATGATTTCCCTCATATGTGGAAGATAAAGAAACACATGGACAAAGAGAACAGATTAGTGGTTACCAGAGGGGAAGGGGGTTGGAGGGATGGGCATAAGAGGTAAAGGGGCACATTTATATGGTGACTGACAAATAATAATGTACCACTAAAATTTCACGTTATAAACTATTAAGACCTCAATAAAATTTTTTTTCAAAAGGATTCTAAGAGATTACTGTGAACATATAGTATGCCAACAAATAAGATAACCCAGACGAAATGCACTGTTCCTAGAAACACACAAACTACCAGAACTGACTCAAGGAAAAATAGAGGGGCCGACCCTGTGGCTGAGTGGGTAAGTTCATGCACTCCGCTTTGGTGGCCCAGGGTTTCGCCAGTTCGGACCCTGGGCGTGGACGTGGCACCGCTCATCAAGCCATGCTGAGGCAGCATCCCACATGCCACAACTAGGAGGACCCACAACTAAAAATACTCAACTATGTACCAGGGGGTTTTAGGGATAAAAAGGAAAAATAAAATCTTTAAAAAAATAAAGTAAAACAAAAAAATAGAAAATATGAACAGATCTATAATAAGAGATTGAATGGGTAATCAAAAACCTCCTCTCAAAAAAGTCCAGGACCAAATGGATTCACTGGTGAATTCTAACAATCAATTAAAGAAGATTTAACACCAATCCTTCTAAAATTCTTTCCAAAAATATAATAGGAGGGAACACTTCCTAACTCATACTATGAAGCCAGCATTTTCCTGATACCAACGCCAGACAAAGATACTGCAAAATAAGAAAATTACAGATAACGTCTTTTATAAATGTAGATGCAAAAATCCTCAACAAAACACTAGCTAACAAAATCCAGGAATATACAAAAAGGATTATATACCATTTCCAAGTAGGATTTATCCTAGGAATGCAAGAGTGGTTCAACACAAGAAAATAAATCAATGTACTATACCACATTAATAGGATGAAGGAAAAAAACACATGGTATCTCAACTGATGCAGATAAAAGCATTTAACAATAACCCACCACTCTTTCATGAAAAAGACTCTCAACAAACTAGAAATAAAAGAGAACTTCATCAACCTGATAGAGGGAATTTACGAAAAACCCTCAGCTAACATCATACTTAATGGTAAAAGACTGAAATTTCCCCCCCTAAAATCAACAACAAGACAAGGATGCCTGCCTTCACCACTTTGTTCAACATTGTACTGGAAGTTCTAACCAGAGGAATTACAAATCAAGGAAAAGAAGACAAATAAAAGTCATCCAGATGGGAAAGAAAGAAGTAACACTATCTCTATTCACAGGTGACACATTTCAAATATAGAAAATCCTAAGGAATCCACACAAAAAACCTACCAGGATAAATGAATTTAGCAAGTTGCAGGACACAAAATCAACACACAAAAATCAGTTATATTTATGTATACTAGTAATCAACAACCTGAAAAGTAAGAAAATAATTCAATTTACAACACCATCAAAAAGAATAAAATACTTAAGAATAAATCTAATCAAGAAGGTGCAAGACTTGTACACTGAAAACTACAAGTTATTGCCGAAAGAAATTAAAGAAAACATAAAGACGTCCTCTGTTCATGGAACGGAAAAATTAATATTAAGATGGCAGTACTCCCCAAGGTGATCTACAAGTTCAACATAATCCCTATCAAAATCCCAGTGGCCTTTTTTGCAGAAACGTAAAAGCCAATCCTCTAATTCAGACAGAATTGCAAGGGACCCTGAATAGCCAAAATAATCTTGAAAAAGAAAAAGTTGGAAGTCTCAAACATCCATAATTCAGATGTACAGTACAACAAAGCTACAGAAATCAAAACAGTATGGGACTGGCATAAGGATAGACATATAGACTAATGGAATAGAATTGAGAGCATAGAAATAAACTGCAATACCTATGGTCAATTGTTTTTTGACAGGGTGCCAAAACCATTCAATAGGGAAAGAATACTCTCTTCAACAAATGATAAGCTGGATTTCCACATTAATTTTGACCCCTATCTAACATCACATATAAAAATTAAGTCAAAGACTTCTGTCATTTTAAGTGCTAAAACTATAAAACTCAGCAAAAAACACAGGGGTAAATTATCATAACCTTGGATTTGGCAGTGGATTCTTAGATTTGACACCAAAAGCACAAGCAACAAAAGAAAAAGTAAATAAGTTGGACTTCATCAAAATTTTTAAATTTTGTACATGAAAGGACACTATCAAGAGAGTGAATATACAGCCTAAAGAATGGAGAAAAGATTTGAAATCATATGCATGTATCTGATAAGGGGGTAGTATCCAAAATACTACAACTAAATCACCAAAAGACAATCTAATTTAAAAATGGGCAGGGGCTGGCCCCGTGGCCAAGTGGTTAAGTTCACGCGCTCCACTGCAGGCGGCCCAGTGTTTCGTTGGTTTGAATCCTGGGTGCGGACATGGCACTGCTCATCAAACCACACTGAGGCAGCGTCCCACATGCCACAACTAGATGGACCCACAACGAAGAATATACAACTATGTACTGGGGGGCTTTGGGGAGAAAAAGGAAAAAAATTTTTTAAAAATCTTTAAAAAAAAAATGGGCAAAGGATTGCATACACATTTCTTCAAAGAACAGAATGGCCATACAAATGGCGAACAAGCAAATGAAAAGATGTTCATCATTATCAGTCATTAGAGAAATGCAAATCAAAACCACAAGATACTGCTTCACATTCATTAGGATGGCTTTAATAAAAAAAATATTGGAAAATAACAAGCATTGGTAAGGATGTGGAGAAATTGGAACCTTCATATGTTGCTGATGAGAATTCAAAGTGGTACAGCCAATGTGGAACATAGTTTGATGCTTCATAAAAAAGTTTAACAGAGAATTACCACATAACCCAGCAATTCCAGTCCAAGGCATATATCCAAAAGAATTGAAAACAGGTACTAAAATACTGGTACTTGAATATTCGTTAACAGCACTATTCACAATAGTCAAAAGGTGGAAAGAGGGGCCAGCCCAGTGGTGTAGTGGTTAAGTTCATGTGCTCCACTTTGGTGGCCCAGGGTTTGCGGGTTTGGATCCCAGGCACAGGCCTACACACCACTCATCAAGCCATGCTGTGGTGGCATCCCACATACAAAATAGAGGAGGATTAGCATGGATGTCAGCTCAGGGACAATCTTCCTCAAGCAAAAAGAGGAGGATTGGCAACAGATGTTAGCTCAGGGTCAATCTTCCTCACCAGAAAAAAAAAGAAAAGGAAAAAAATGTGGAAACAAACCAAAAGTCCATCAACAGATAAATGGGTAAAGAAATTGTGGTATATCCATACAATGGAACATTATTTAGCCACAAAAAGTTAAATCTATAGATACAGAAAGTAGATTGGTGTTGCCAGGGTCTGGGGTAAAGTGGTAAATGGGGAGTGACTGCTTAATAAAATGTTTTGGGGGGCCGGCCCAGTGGCATAGTGGTTAAGTTCACAGGCTCTGCTTTGGCAGCCCACCAGTTCCGATCCCGGGCACGGACCCAGACACCACTTATCAAGCCATGCTGTGGCAGGCATCCCACATATGAAATAGAGAAAGATGGGCACAGATGTTAGCTCAGGGCCAATCTCCTCAGCAAAAATGGGAGGATTGGCAGTGGATATTAGTTCAGGGCTAATCTTCTTCAAAAAAAAAGGTTTGAAACTAGATAGAAGTATAACAAAACCATTTCATTTTGAATGTACCAAATGCCACTGAACTGTTCACTTGAAAATAGTTAATTTTATAACATGTGAATTTCACCTCAATAAAAAAAAGTTTAAAAAATCACTTGTGCATGAATGTTTATAGCAGCATTATTCATAATAGCTGAGGCATAACCCAAAGTCCATCAACTGATGAATGGATAAACAAGATGTGGTATCTCCATATCATGGAATATTATAATAGGTAACTCTGTAGAGAGAGAAAGGAGATTAATGTCTTCCAGGGGCTGGGAAGAGGGGCGAATGAGGAGTAACTGTTTAATGGGTATGGGATTTCCTTTGGGATGATGAAACGTTTTGGAACTAGGCAAAGGTGATGGTTGCACAGTATTGTGAATATACTAAATACCAGTGAATTGTACACACACTTTAAAATGGTTAATTTTATATTATAGGAATTTTACCTTAATAACAATAAAAGATATTGGAGAAAAAAAGAATCAGAAAGGCATCAAATTTCTCAATAGTAACATCAGAAGCTAGAAGGCAATGTAATGAAAGCTTTAAAATTATTTCTAACCTATAATTCTATGCCCAAACTATAAATTAAATGTGATGGTAAAATAAAAATGTTTAGACATGCAAAGTCTTTAAATTAACTTACATCCCATGCAACTAGTCTCAGGAAGCTGCTGGAGCATATGCCCCTCAAAAGTGAGGGAGTAAAACCACACAAAAAAGACATAGGGATCAAGAAACAGGGATGCAAGCTAAGAGATAGCTGAAGGGGATTACCAAGCTAATGGAGGAGGAAGATCTGAACCACTCTGTAACATGCCTAGAGAGCATCCTATCCAGATTAGAGCAGGTCAGAAACTATGGGAGAGATTCCTTCAAGCAAATGAAACTGATTTAAGAAATTGAAATATTTTAACATATTGAAAATAAATTTACATTATTAAGGGAGAAATAATATTGGGGAAGAGATAATATTGAGTATATGGAATACCAATTGATTGGGAAAACCAATACAATTATTAACTCCAGGGAAAACAAAATGTTGTGCAGGAAAGAAAAAGTAATCATAGTACCCTATGTGGTTCAACTACAAATAGTATTTACATAAGCATAGCAGTGTAAACATTGAATATTAATCTAACCAAAATTATGGCATAATTTTATAGAGATGATGGAGTGACAGGAAGTGGGCATATGTGTGGTAGGGGTAGGGGGATGCTGAAAAGGATTTAAATTCATCTTCTAAAGTGGAAAGTCAATAGATGATATCTAAAACTAAAAGACCAAGAAGTAGTAGCATAAAAACACTATTTAGAGGTATGGAGGTAAATATCAAAAGAACCAGCAAAAATAACTGAAAGTAGCCATTCTGCAAGATAAAAAAAAAAGGGGGTTGTGTGGGATTGGTAATTTTGTAATAAGAATTGTAGAATTATTTTTATCTTAAACTATGTGCATATATACGGCAATAAAAAGTAAAAATTACATGTAAAAAGTAGGCATAAAAAGTAAACCATACACATTTAAAAATAACAATGATAGCCCGAACTAAAAATAATCATTGATTTTTGTTAGAAGTCATGTTCTAAAGGCTAAAGAGCCTCACTACAGCCAAGAACATGAATAAGTTTGACCAAGCTTCCCATATGCTGTAGGTATTTAGTTAAAAAGTATATAACTCACTTAAAATTTAATGAAACATGCCATTACAAAGATTCCAATGAGTCATTTTTAAAGCTGAAATGATTTTGAGTTTGGAAAGAAAGTCGATACCCTTAAGTGAGTTACACTCTCCCAGACAAACAAAGCAGTGGGTGGAAAGGGTCAGAGAAAGCAATTCTATCCCAGCTAGCCATAACAGGCAGAAAACTGAATTTTACTTCCAGAGGAGTAACTCATTTATGCGTCATGAGATTAGATTTTACTACAGATAGAAGTACAAAATCTTATACATATGCTTCAAATATTTGGCTACAAAATGGTAAATTTAAATAGGCAAAAGAGAATAAAATCATGGTAATAAAGTCTAAGCAGCCTAGACTTCATTTAGAAGCTTTGTGCCTCTACAGAGCAGCAATGAAATCTAGCTGAATCTTGAATTAATTACTTCAAAGGGTTTCAGAAACCAGTTGGCCATTTTCCTTGTGTAAATGAAAAGTTTCACAATGAAGTAAAATTCTACACTGAAAATAAATTCCAGAGCAAACTAAAAACAGAAATGAAAGATAAAAATAAGCCGAATATACAAACCTAATGAAAATGAAATTCTGATTAAAGTTTCAAGCTTTGAGGAGAAATAGGTAAAGAATTAAGTAAACAGTCTGCTAACAGAGATCTCTATTATAAGAAATACACATATAGAAACACATACACTCTGGGTTATGGCCCAGGGCTTCTCTAAATCAAGGACCAGGAATTTTTGTACTGAAGGAACGTTTGAGACCATGCTGTCATACACTCATTTTACAGATGAGGACACTGATTTCCAGAGCTGTGAAATGTCTCACCACTAGCCACACTAGCAAGTAGCTCCTTCTACAATGCTGTCCAGATAGCATGAACCTTGTTTTAAGTAATTACAAGAGTCTCAAATACCAAAGAAAGAGTCTCTATGTTCAACTTACCAAGGTGGATCAGTATATGCAAACTTTTTAAAAATAAATGCTCAAATTGGAAGAATTTTCTAACTCTCATTAAACAAACTTAAGTTAAACAAAATATCACCATGTCTCGATTACTCCAGTTAATTGATTTTTCACTATGGACCTATAGAAGATGGATACTAAACCAATTATTTCCAATCATTTAATTATTTTATTTCAAAACACCTCCATCAAACTCCTAGAAGTGTTGTGTGGTACACATTTACTTTAAAATAGAAGTTAATGAAGTTTAACTTGCTTTAGAGTAGGTTTCTTGGTTTTTGGCTTTTTAGAACTTCATAAAATCCCCTTCTAAGGACTAGAGACATCTTAATGTCAAGTTGGCCATGCCTGCTACCCAGTTTTTGTGTACTTTCTCTTCTCTGTAACAGTAGCCACTTGAATTACAGGGCTTTTAGGAATTTACTTTTATAGCTCTACAATTTTCCAGAGAGAGAGAGACTCGGGACTGAGTGGTTTCCCTGATAAGATTCTATGCAACCATTCTAGTAGAAGAACGTATTTTTCATCCACTCAGGGAATGAGCATAGAGAATCAGAGCCCAAGTAGGGTGAGAGAGCATCTGCATGGAGTAATGGCCAGGGATAGGGTGTTGGGTCAGGGTGAGGAGGGTGTACACCAGTAGGGAGGCCCAGAATAAAGAGTCAGCATGAGCAGGGAGAGGAGGGCATCCTCACAATGGAGAGGGTGGCAGAGGAGATGGGATATTAGTTGCATACAGGGGTACTGATTAAATAAGCAAATACATTAAGGATAATAGAAGCAAGGTTTCTCATTACTGGAGAAGAGAATTAGAGATATGGGAAGGGAGACCACTAGGATGAACACTTTGGTGATGGACTAGAATTAAACATATCATAGCTTTCAGGAGATTAGATAACTAGCTAGATATAGATGATACAGATAAACAGATGGAAATCTGCAAGTGTGTACATATATGTATATATTACATATGTGTATATAATATACATAAGTATATATGTATATATATAAATACATGGAAAAATATATATGTATGTATATACATACACACACACACACAAATATGCTCTGTTCACTGAGAGGGTCTGACAATAGTGACAGCCCAAAAACAATAATCATACCTATTGCCCAGATCTTGACTTCTAAATGACATTTTCCACAAAAGGAACCGAGGCTCCTGAGAGGAATAGCTAATTCCAGGGCTTGAGCAGGAGAGTTCAGGACGAGCCTGGAACATTTTACAGGGCCAGAAAGGAAAGAAGTTACAAGTGATGGCAATATGTTAAAAAAGGCATAGAAGTCATTTAAAGGGGCTCCTAGTGACCAAATCTGGAAAAAGTTAAGCATCAAAATAAACAGAGTTCTAGTTCCGGGAAAGATGGAGTAAGTATATGTCACCCTTTTTCTCCCACTGAATGTAATTATAAAACCTGGACCAACTACATGGAGCTATTTGAGGTCTCTAAAAAGAGAATAACAGAAGGCAGATTGGAGAAGAATACCTGACTTCAAAGTAACACCAAGCTGGTAGTGAGTTTATCATTCTTTTCCTCTGGTATACCCTGGCCTAAATTAATGCAGCCAGAAACTAAGCAGTGAGCACCATGGTGCAGATTGAGAAAGCATCTCTAGTTCTGGCTTGAGTTGCTCAGAGAGAGTGCAGAAATCCTATTTTGGTTTTAATTTTCTCTTTCCTCCATTCTTTTGTGATCTGGCCCCCAGGAAATCCCATGGTGGCAACAGCAATGACAGCTAGGGGAAACAAGAGTTAAAATTTTGAGAGGGTGGGGAAAAACTTCATTGCTTTTTTTCTATCTCTGTCTTCCCACTGCTTGGCTCCAAATGCAGTAAAACTGAAGATATGGACGGTTACTGGGTGAAAGACTGAAAACGGTAGCTCAAGGGAACCATAAACTACCAAGAAGATGATGAAGAGAGAGGAGTTCAGAAACGCAACACCATCAAGTTGTTTATACAGGCCAGGGCTCATCTCACAACCTGACCAAGCAAGGATTTGATCTTAATTAGCATACCAAAGACTTTGAGAATGAGCTAAGGGATAGAGATCCACCAGGTACCAAACTGAACAATGAGTGTTGCATATTCAGAACAAATCTGAATAGCACTGCAAAGTCTTTGAAAATTGAACTGACATTGGAACCACAGCCCCTAAAAGACAATTTGAAAACTGTGGCATGAATCTAAGCAGATTGATTACCTGCTAAAATAAAAATATCAACATTCCTATAAAATTTAAACAAAACCCAGATGCTCATAACATAATATCCAAAATGTATAGGATACAATAAAAAAATAACTCAATCTATGAAGAACGCTGAAAATCTCAATCTACATGAAAAAAAAGAATCAACCAAAGTTGACAGTGAAACGACACATAAGTTGGAACTATCTGATAAGGACTTTAAGACAGCTATTATAAAACTGAACATGCAATTATGAACACTCTCAAAACAAACAGAAAAACAGAAAATCTCAGCAAAGAAATAGAACAGAGATCAGCAAACTACAACCTGTGGGCCAATACAGACTGTGAGCTAAATATTGTTTTTACATTTTTAAAGAATTGCTAAAAAAAAAAAACATTATGGAACATAGACTGTATGTGATCCACAAAACCTAAAATATTTACTATCTTGTTCTTTATAGAAAGTTTTCCAATCTCTGAAATAGAAGATATAAAGAAGAACCAAATGAAAATGTTCAAACTTAAAAATACAATGAGCAAAATTTTAAAAAACAACCTCACTGGATGGATTCAATAGTAGAATGGAGATGAAAACAGAAAGAAGTAGTAAACTTAAAAATAGATCAATATAAATTATCCAATCTGAAAAACGGAGAGGGAAAAAGATTGGAAAAAAAAAGAACAGAGCATGAAATACCTGTATAATTATAACAGAAAACCTCATATTTCATATTTCATATCATCGGTGTCAAGAAGGAGAAGGGAAAGTGAATAGGACTACCAAAAGTAAAGAGATTGAATCAGTAATCAAAAACCTCCCCAAAAGTAAAAGTCCAGGACCAGACGGCTTCTCTGGAGAATTCTACCAAACATTCAAAGAAGGTTTATTACCTATCCTTCTCAAACTATTGCAAAAAATTGAGAAAGACAGAAAAATTCCAAACACATTCTACGAGGCTAACATCACCCTGATACCAAAGCTAGACAAAGACAATACAAAGAAGGAAAATTACAGGCCAATATGGCTGATGAACATAGATGTAAAAATCCTCAACAAAATATTGACAAACCGAATACAGCAATACATTAAAAAGATCATACACCATGATCAAGTGGGATTCATACAAGGGACACATGGATGGTTCAACATTCACAAATCAATCAATGTGATACACCACATTAACAAAATGAGGAACAAAAACCACATAATAATCTAAATAAATGCAGAGAAAGCATTCAACAAGATCCAACATCCATTGACGATAAAACCTCTTAACAAAATGGGGATAGAAGGAAAGTACCTCAACATAATAAAGGCCATATATGACAAACCGACAGCCAACATCATACTCAATGGAGAAAAACTGAAAGCCATCCCTCTGAGAACAGGAACAAGACAAGGGTGCCCACTCTCACCACTCTTATTCAATATAGTACTAGAGGTTGTGGCTAGAGCAATGAGGCAAGAAAAAGAAATAAAAGGAAACTAAATAGGCAACGAAGAAGTGAAACTCTTGCTGTTTGCAGACAACATGATTTTATATATAGAAAACCCTAAAGAATCCATCAGAAAACTATTAGAAATAATCAACAACTATGGCAAAATTGCAGGGTACAAAGTCAACTTACAAAAAGCAGTGGCATTTCTATACTCCAATAATGAACTAACAGAACAAGAACTCAAGAATGAAATCCTATGTACAATTGCAACAAAAAGAATAAAATATCTAGGAACAAATTTAACCAAGCAGGTGAAAGACCTATTCAAGGAAAACTATAAGACATCATTGAAAGAAATCGATAATGACATAAAGAAATGCAAAGATATTCCATGCACATGGATTGGGAGAATAAACATAATTAAAATGTCCATACTACCTAAAGCAATCTACAGATTCAATGCAATCCGAATCAGAATCCCAGCAACATTCTTCATGGAAATAGAACAGAGAATCCTAAAATTGATATGGGGCAAAAAAAAGACCATGAATAGCAAAAGAAATCCCGAGAAACAAGAACAAAAGCTGGCAGCATAACAATCTCTGGCTTCAAAATATATTACTATAGTAATCAAAACAGCATGGTA
Source organism: Equus quagga (assembly GCF_021613505.1). Taxonomy (NCBI): domain Eukaryota; kingdom Metazoa; phylum Chordata; class Mammalia; order Perissodactyla; family Equidae; genus Equus; species Equus quagga. The sequence goes on along the minus strand of NC_060276.1, from coordinate 69,140,154 downwards.
CTGGTACAAAAACAGGCACACAGATCAATGGAACAGAATTGAAACTTCAGAAATAAAATCACACATCTACGGACAGCTAATCTTCAACAGAGGAGCCAAGAACATACAATGAAGAATGGAAAGCCTCTTCAACAAATGGTGCTGGGAAAACTGGACAGCCACATGCAAAAGAATGAAAGTAGACCGCTATCTTTCTCCATACACAAAAACAGACACAAAATGGACCAAAGACTTGAAGGTAAGACCTGGAACCATAAAACTTCTAGAAGAAAATATAGGCAGTACACTCTTTGACATCAGCCTTAAAAGGATCTTTTCGAATACATCTACCTGGACAAGGGAAACAAAAGAAAAAATAAACAAATGGGGCTTCATCAGACTAAAGAGCTTCTGGAAGGCAAAGGAAACCAGAATCAAAACAAAAACACAACCCACCAACTGGGAGAAAACATTTGCAAATCATATATCTGACAAGGGGTTAATCTCCATGATATATAAAGAACTCACACAATTCAACTACAAAAAAACAAACAACCCAATCAAAAACAGGGCAGAGGACATGAACAGACATTTTTCTAAAAAACATATACAGATGTCCAATAGGCACATGAAAAGATGCTCAACATCACTAATCATCAGGGAAATGCAAATCAAAACCACACTTAGATATCACCTTACACCCATTAGAATGGCTATAATCACCAAGACAAAAAATAACAAATATTGGAGAGGTTATGGAGAAAAGGGGACCCTCATATACTGCTGATGGAAATGCAAACTGGTGCAGCAACTAGGGAAAACAGTATGGAGATTTCTCAAAAAATTAAAAATAGAAATACCATAAAACCCAGACATCCCACTACTGGATATTTATCCAAAGAACTTGAAATCAACAATACAAAGAGACTTATGCACCCCTATGTTCATTGCAGCATTATTCACCATAGCCAAGACGTGGAAGCAACCCAAGTGCCCACTGACTGATGATTGGATAAAGATGTGGTATATATATACAATGGAATACTAATCAGCCACGTAAAAAGACAAAATCATCTTGTTTGCAACCACATAGATGGACCTTGAGGGTATTATGTAAAGTGAAATGAGCCATACAGAGAAAAACAAACACTCTCTGATATGTGTGGAACATAAATAAACTTATGGGCAAAGAGAACAGTTTAGTGGTTACCAGGGGGAAGGAGGGTGGGGGCGGGCAGAAGGGGTGAAGGGGCACATTTATATGGTATCTGACAAATAATAATGTACAACTGAAATTTTACAATGTTATAAACTATTATGACCACAATAAAAAAAAGCAGGGGGGACTAAAAGACCTAAATAACTCCATACTGAATAATCCACTGTTCAATCTCTAAGAATCAATTTATTTATAAACTGTTTTCTGAGAAAAAAAAAAGAGTAAGAAGAACAGTTTGACTTTACCCACATCACTCCTCCTCCAACCTGGCACAGTACAGTGTCAAGAGAGATCCCCTTGACTCATGAGTTCTCCAGTGAGGTAAAGAAAAGGCCTGCCCACCCCAACACTCCAGCAGTGGGCCCACCCACTACAGAACCCACCATCCCACCTGGCCGTGGTCCCCACAAAACAGCCCACTCAGGATCTCTGACCAGGCTGACTGATGAAGGGCTTTGCCTGTTGAAGCCAGTCTGTAAAGACTGGAAGAAGTGACTTTTTCTTCAAATGTATGAACACCAACACAAAGCTAAAGGATCATGAAGAATCAAGAAAGCATGGCACCACCAAAGGAACAAAGTAAAGCTCCAGTAACCAACTCTAAAGAAATGGAGATCTACAAACTGCCTGATAAAGATTTCAAAATAATTGTCTTAAAGAAGCTCAGTGAGCTAGAGAACATATATAAACAACAAATAAAATCAGGAAAACAATACATGAAAAATGACTTCAATAAAGAGATAGAAACCATAACAAAGAACCACACAGAAATTCTGGAGCTAAAGCATAGAACAACTGAACTGAAAAATTCAATAGAGAGCTTCACCAGCAGATTTGATCAAATTATGGGAGTTTCAGAAGGAGAATAGAAGGGAAAAGGACAGAAAGCTTTTTTAAAGAAATAGTGGCTGAAAACTTCCCAAATTTTCAGCAGAAAATGGACATCCAGATTCTCGAAACCCATAGGACCCCAAATAGCTTGAATCTAGAGAGGTCTAAACCAAGACACATTGTAATTAAGTTGTCATAAATCAAAGATAGAGAATTTTGAAAGAAGCAAGACAAAAGTGACTTTCCACATATACGAAAATCCCCAAAAGACTATCAGTGGATTTCTCAGCAGAAACCTTGCAAGCCAGGAAACAGTGGGATAATATATTCAAAGGGCTGAAAGAAGAAAATGGCCAAACAAGAATACTATACTTTCTTTCAAAATGAAAGAGAGATAAAGATATTCCAAGACAAAAACTGACCTGCCTTATAAAAAATGCTAAAGGGAGTTTTTCAAGATGAAATGAAAACATGATAAACAGAAACATGAAAGCATACAAAAGCATAAATACAGTGCTAAAGGTAAATATATGGATAAATTCAGAGTAATGTAATACTGTAATGGTACATAAATCACTTTTAATCCTAGTATAAAAGTTAAAAGATAAAATTATTAAGAATAACTATAACCACAAATATTTGTTAAAGAATATATACTATAAAAAGAAGTGAGACCAAATGGACCTAACAGACATACACAGAACATTCCATCCAACAGCAGCAGAATACACATTGTTCTCAAGCACAAACTGAACATTCTCCAGGATAGATCATATGTCAGGCCACAAAACAAGTCTCAACAAATTCAAGATGACAGAAATTATATCAAATACCTTTTCCAACCACAATGTAATAAAACTAAAAGCCAATAACAGGAGGAAAGCTGGAAAATTCACAAATACACAGAAATTACACAACACACTCTTGAACACCCAATGGATCAAAGAAGAAATCAAAAGGGAAAAAAACATCTTGAGGCAAATGAAAATAGCAACACAACACAGCACAACTTACAGGATGCAGCAAAAGCAGTTCTAAGAGGGAAGATTAAAACAATAAGTGCATACAACAATAAAAAAGATATATCTCAAATAAATGCCTAACCTTACATGCTGAGGACCTAGAAAATGAAGAACAAAGTCCAAAGTTCACAGAAGAAAGGACATAATAAAGATTAGAGCAGAAATAAATGAAATAAGAGACTAGGAAAACAATAGAAAAGAAGAACAAAACCAAGTATTAGTCTTTGAAATTACAAACAAAATTAGACAAACTTTTAGTGAGACTAACCAAGAAAACAAAGAGAGAACACAAATAAATAAAATTAGAAATGAAAGGAGACATAACAAATGATACTACAGAAATACAAAAGAACATAAGAGACTACTGTGAACTGACATGCCAACAAATTAAACAACCTAGAAGAAATAGATAAATTCCTAGAAACATACACCCACCAAGACTGAATCATGAAGAAATAGAAAATCTGAACAGACAAATAACAAGACATTGAATCAGCTATCAAAAACCTTCCAACAAGGAAAAGCCCAGGACCAAATGGTTTCACTGTAGAATTCTACTAAACATTTAAGGAATTAATGCCAATCCTTCTCAAAAAATTGAAGAGGAGGAAACACTTCCAAACTCATTTTACAAGGCCAGTATTACCCTGACACCAAAGCCAGATAAGGACACTACAAGAAAAGAATATTACAAGCCAATAGCCCTGATGTATATAGATGCAAACATTCTCAACAAAATACTAGCAAACCAGATTGAACAGCACATTAAAAGGGTCATACACCATGACCAAGTAGGATTAATCCCTGGATGCAAGGATGGTTCAAAATGCATTAATACATACATAATACACATAAATTAATGTGATACATCACATTAATGGAACGAAGGAAGAAAATCACACAATCATCTCAACAGATGTAAAAGAAGCATTTGACAAAATTCAACATCCATTCATGATAAAACTTCTCAACAAATTGGATATACATAGAACATACCCCAACATAATAAAAGTCATATATGACAAGCCCACCAGTAACATCAACTAAATGGTAAAAGAGTGAAAGCTTTTCCTCTAAGACCAGGAAAAGGACAAGGGTGCCCAACTCTCACCACTCCTATTTAACATAAGTACTGGAAGACTAGCGAGAGCAATCAGGCAAGAAAAAGAAACAAAAAGCAATCAAATTTGAAACGAAGAAGTAAAATTGTCTCGGTTTACAGACAACATAATCTTATATAGAGAAATTTCTAAAGACTCCACCAAAAAAACTGTTAGAACTAATAAACATATTCAATAAAAGTGGCAGGATGCAAAATCAGTATACAAAAATCAGTTGCATTTCTATACACTGACAACATATTATCCACAAAAAGAAATAAACAATCCCATTTACAAGAGCATCAAAAACAACAAAGTTCATTCCTGAAAACTATAAGACATTGATGAAAGAAACTGAAGAAGACACAGATAAATGGAAAGATATCTGGTGTTTATGGAATGGAAGAATTAATATTGTTAAAATGTCCATATACCTTAAATAATCTACAGATTCAATGCAATCCCTATCAAAATTCTAATGCCTTTTTTTACAGAAATAGAAAAAAAAATTCTAAAATACATATGGAACCACAAAGACCCCAAATAGCCAAGGCAATCCTGAGAAAGATGAACTAAGCTGGAGGCTTCCTAATTTCAAACTACATTACAAAGCTATAGTAACAAAAATGATATGGTACTTGCATGAAAACAGACACATAGACAAATGGAACAGAATTGAGAGCGCAAAAATAAATCCACATATATATATAGCAAACTAATATTTGACAAAGGAGCCAGGAATTCCAATAGAGAAAAGATAGTCTCTTCAATAAATGCTGCTGGGAAAACTGGATATTCACATGCAAAAGAATGAAACTGGACCACTAACTTACACCACTCACAAATATTAACTTGAACTAGATTAAAGACTTAAATGTAAGACTTGAAACCATAAAACTCCTAGAAGAAAAAATAGTTATAAAGCTCTTTGACATTGGTCTTGGCAATGATTTTAAGAATATGACACCCAAAGCACAAGCAACAAAAGTAAAAATAAACAAATGGGACTACTTCAAACTAAAAAGCTTCTGCACAGCAAAGGAAACCATCAAAAAAATGGAAAAGCAACCTAAGGAATGGGAGAAAATATTTGCAAACCATCTATCTGTCAAGGGGTTAATATCTAAAATACAGCCAGCCCTCCAAATCCATGGGTCCCACACCACAGATTCAACCAACAGCAGATCAAAAGGCACCTGTAAAAAAGGATCAAAACGATCGATGGTTGCATCTGTACCGAACACATACAGACTATTTTTTCCTTGTCATTATTCTCTAAACAATACAGTATAATGACTATTTACATAGGATTTACATTATATTAGGTATTATAAGTAATCTAGAGATGAGTTGAAGTATATGGGAAGACGTGCATAGCTTATATACAAATACTGTGCAATTTGTTATGAGGGACTTAAGCATTTGCAGATTTTAGTATCCATGGAGGGTCCTGGAACCAATCCCCCATGGACACGAAGGGACAACTGCATATAAAGAACTCATACAACTCAATAACAAGAAAAAACTAATCTGATTAAAAAACGGGCAGAGGAATTTAAGACATTTTTCCAAAAAAGACATGCAAATGGCCAACAGGTACAAGAACAGGTGTTCAACATCACTAATAATTAGGGAAATGCAAAGCAAAACTAGGGTGACATCTCACCTCACACCTGTTAGAATAGCTATAATCAAAAAGACAAGAGATGATAAATGCTACCAAGCATGTGGAGAAAAGGGAATCCTTGTACAATTTACATTCCCAGGAATATACATTGGTACAGCCACTATGGAAAACAGTACAGATTCCTCAAAAAATTAAAAATAGAAATACAATGTGATCCAGCAATTCCATTTCTGGGTATGTAGCCAAAGAAATTGAAATCAGGATCTCAAATTGAAATCTGCACTCCCACATTCATTGTAGCATTATTCACAATGGCCAAGACACAGAAGAAATTTAAATGTCCATCAATTGGTGAATGGATAAAGAAAATGCAGCATATACACACAATGGAATATCACTCAGCCTTGAAAAAAGAAGAAAACTCTGCCATTTGCAACAACATGGATGAACCTGGAGGACATTATGATACATGAAATAAATCAGATGCAAAAGGACAAATACTACCTGATCCCACTTATATAAGGAATCTAAAATACTCCAACTCATAGAAAACAGAGAATAAAATGGTAGTTTCTAAGGTAGAGGAAGGAGGAAATGGGGAGGTATTGGTCAAAGAGTACAAAGTTTCAGTTATGCAAGGTGAATAAGTCCTAGAGATCTACTGTACAGTATAGTGCCTGTAGTTAACAATACTGTATTGTATGCTTAAAAATTTGCTAAGAGGGTAGATCTTATGTTAAGTGTTCCTATCATAAAGAAAAATAATAGTGGCTGCAACAGTTTGCATTCCAGCAGTGTGTGAGGGTTTCCTTTTCTCCACATCCACTTCAACACTTGTTACTTCTTGTCTTGTTAATTATAGTTATTTGGACAGGAGTGGGGTGACATCTCATTGTAGTTTTCATTTGCACTCCCCTAATAATTACTGACATTGATCACCTTTTCATGTGCCTGTTGACCATCTGTATATCTTCTTTGGAAAAATGTCTGTTCATATCCTCTACCCATTTTTTGATTGGGTTGTTCAATTTTTGTTGTTGAGTTCTATGAGTTCTTTATATATTTTGGAAATTAACCCCTTGTCAGACATATGATCTGCAAATATTTTCTCCCATTTGGTAAGGAGGATGTGGTATATATATATATATATATATATATATATATATACACAATGGAATACTACTCAGCTATAAAAAAAGAAAAAATTACGTCATTTGCAACAACATGGATGGATCTTGAGAGTATTATGCTAAGTGAAATAAGTCAGACAGAGAAAGACGATACCATATGATTTCACTCATATGTGGAAGATAAACAAACACATAGATAAGGAGAACACATTGGTGGTTACCAGAGGGAAAGGGGGTGAGAGGGAGGACAAAAGGGGTAAAGAGGCACGTATGTATGGTGATGGATAAAAACTAGACTATTGGTGGTGAACATGATGTATTTTATACTAAAACTGAAATATAATAATGTACACCTGAAACTTACACAGTGTTATAAGCCAATGTAACCTCAATAAAATAACTTAGAAAAAAGAATCATCAAAAAATAATAATAATAAATAAAGAGGCTAGGAAGAAATTTTCAGAGGTGATGGGTATGCTTATGGCATGGATTGTGACGATGGATTCTTGGATGAATAGTTATCTCCAAACTCATCAAATTGTATACATTAATTATGTGCAATTTTTTGTATGTCAACCACACCTCAATAAAGCTATTTTTAAAAAAATGAAGCTTGGCAAATTCCAAACAGAATAAGCCCAAATAAATCAGTCACACACGTCATACTCAAACTGCTGAAAACTAAAGACAAGGAATAATCATGAAAGCAAATAGAAAAACAATGCAATTCTTATAATAGAACAATGATATGACTACATCCCAACTAAAATGGCTAAAATTAAAAGAAGTGACCATACCAAGTGTTGGTCAGGATGTGGAACAAGTGCAACAATCATATGCTGCTGGTGGGAGTATAAAATGGTTCAACCTAATTGGAAAACACTGTAGTGGTTTCTTAAAATGTTAAACACACACCTAACATATGACCCAGCCATTCCATTCCTAGAGTACTAAAGAGAAATAAAAACATATATCCACACAAAGATTTCTACATGAATGTTTAAAGCAGTTCTATTTGTATTAGACTTTTAAAGGCAGCTAAAAACTGGAAATAATCTGAATATACATCAACAAGTGAATGGATAAACAAATTGTGGTAAATCAATATAATGGAATTTCACTCTGCAATGAAAAAAGAACAAACTATTGATATGAACAAACATACGGATGAATCTCAAAACCATTATAATGAGTGAAAGAAACCAAATCAAGGAAAGCATATATTGAATTATTCCATTTATGTAATAAATCAAGAAAGTGCAAACTAATCTATCAAGACAGAAAACCAATCAGTAGTTGCCTGGGGACAAAGAGGCAGGGAATGGGGAATAGGAGCACCAAAAGAAAACTTTTGAGGATTATGGAAAGGTTCATAATCTTGATTGAGAGGATGATTTCATGGGTGTATACATATGCCAAAACTCATCAAACTGTACAATTTAAATGTATGTGATTTACTATACCTCAACAAATCTGTTTTGAAAATGCCAATTTCATGAAAGATAAAGGCAAATTAAAAGATACTAAAAAGACAGGAAAACTAAATGCAAAGCATAATCCTGAACTAGATCACAGACTGGAGAGGAAAAACAAATGCTTTAAGGTACATTATTGGGACAATTAACAAAATTAGAATATGATTGTAGATTAAATGCATGAATATTAAATTTCTTGAATTTTCATCATCATACTCTGTTTATAAAGGAGAGAATATCCTATTCTTAAGAAATATACCACACACTGAAGTATTAAGTAAGGGTAAATGATGTATGCAATCTTCTCTCAAAAAAGAAAATAACAATATGATATAACAAAAATTAGAGAAAAAACACATGAAAATCTCAATTGATTAAAAAAATTTCACAAAATCTAACAACCTTTGACGATAAAAACACCCCAATAATGAATAGAAGGGAATGTCCTTAACATGATAAAAGCTGTGAAAAACCCACAGCTAACATCATACTCAATGGTGAAAGACAAAGCTTTTCCTATAAGAACAAGACAAGGATGCCAGCTTTCATCACTTCTATTAAACTTAGTACTGGAAGTTCTAGTCAGAGCAATTAAACAAAAAAAAGAAATAAAAGGCATCCAGATTGGAATGGAATAAGTAAAATTATCTCTATTCACAGATGATATAATCTGATATGTAGAAAGTCCTAAAGAATCACAAAATAAAAAAGCTGTTAGAGCTAATAAATGAATTCAGCAAAGTTGCAGGTTACAAAACCAACACACAAAAGTCAGTTGTATTTCTATACATTAGAAATGAACAATCAATTAAGGAAATTCAGAAAACAATTCCAATTATAATATCAACAACAAGAATAAAATATTTAGGAATAAATTTAACCAAAGAGGTCTAGGACTGTACACTGAAAACCATAAAACATTGCTGAAAAAAATTAAAGAAGACCTAGATAAATGGAAAGGCATCCAATGTTCATGGATTGGAATATTTAGTACTGTTAAAAATGACAACACTACCCAGAAAGATGTAGAGATTCAATGCAATCCCTATCGAAATCCCAACAGCCTTTTTTTTTTTTTTTTTTTTTTTTTTTTTTTTAAAGATTTTATTTTTTCCTTTTTCTCCCCAAAGCCCCCCGGTACATAGTTGTGTATTCTTCGTTGTGGGTCCTTCTAGTTGTGGCATGTGGGACGCTGCCTCAGCGTGGTCTGATGAGCAGTGCCATGTCCGCGCCCAGGATTCGAACTAACGAAACCCTGGGCCGCCTGCAGCGGAGCGCGCGAACTTAACCACTCGGCCACGGGGCCAGCCCCCCTTTTTTAAAGAAATGAAAAAAACCCATGCTAAAAATCACGTGAAATCTCAAGGTACCCAGAAGAGCCAGAATAATCTTGAAAAAGAACAAAGTGAGAGGTTTCACACTTCCCTATTTCTAATGTACAGAACAACAAAGCTACAATAATCAGAACAGTGGGGTAATGGCATCAGAATAGACATATAGACCAATGAAATAGAATTCATAGCACAGAAATAAACTCTGACATCTACGGTCAATTGATTTTTAACAAGGGTGCCAAAAACCATTCAACAAGGAAAGAATAATCTCTTCAACAAATGGTGCTAGAATAATTGGATATCCACATGCAAAATAATAAAGTTCAACCTTACCTTACACCATACACAAAAATTAACTCAAAATAGATCAAAAACCTAAACTGAACAGCTAACGCTACAGGGGGTCGGCCCAGTGGTGCAGGGGTTAAGTGTGCACATTCCGCTTCGGTGGCCCAGGGTTCACCGGTTCGGATCCCGGCTGTGGACATGGCACCACTTGGAAAGCCATGCTGTGGTAGGCATCTCACATATAAAGTAGAGGAAGATGGGCACAGATGCTGGCTCAGGGCCAGTCTTCCTCAGCAAAAAGAGGAGGATTGACAGCAGTTAGCTCATGGCTAATCTTCCTCAAAAAAAAAAATAAATAAAAAACAAAAGAGCTAACACTGTAAAACTCTCAGAAGAAAACACAGGGACTGAAAATCTTCATGATCTTAGATTTGGCAACAGTTTCTGAAATATGACACCAAAAGCACAGCCAGCAAAAGAGAAAAATAGAAAAATAGGACTTGATCAAAATTGAAAACTTTTGTGCGTCAAAGGACACTATCAAGAGAGTGAAAAGACAACCCACAGAATGGGCAAAAATATTTGCAAATCATCTAAGGGTTTAAAATCCAGACTATATAAAGAGATCTTGCAGTTCAACAAACAAAAGACAAACAACCCAATTTAAAAATAGGGGGAACTGCTGGGAAGATGCTGGCAATAAGAGGACTCTGAGCTCACCTCCTCCTGTGGACTCAACAAATTTACAACTACTCTTGGAACAGTTACTCCTGAGAGAGAACTGAAAACTGGATAAAAAAGAACCCCCACAATGAGAGAGAGTGCTGACTGAGGTGGAAAAGGCAGAAATTCCTTTCTGGAGAGAAAAAAGTCACACTTTAGTTGCAGTGCTTTATGGCCGGGAGAAATCTTAAGGTACAAAGTGTTCCTTGGAGGAATGGGGGATCTGAGTGGGAAAGCTTTACCACAAGAAGCAGCATTTGGACTCAGTGCAACTGAGACAAGTGTCATAATATCTGGCTTTGCTGGCTCTTAACAACAATGGAGAATACCCCTAGAAAAGCAATCAGACCTAAGGGAAAGAAAAGCCTGCTCTTAAAGGGCTCACACACAAATTCACCTGTTTCAGAAAGCAACCCAAAATCATTAGAAAGAAAGGTGCACACTCCTTTGCTGAAAACAGATTCACTCGATAGGCTCGGGATGCATCTTGGCAAGAGGTGGGACCTCCCCAGGATGGGACCACCTCCACAGGGACTGAGACATTGGCAAGAGCCATAGCTGTAACCTAGTACAGATATACTGACAGACACTGGCAGACCATTGGATTTCTTCCTCTGGCTTGTTAGTACAGGAGTCTGCCCAACCACTAGAGCATCAATTTAATCCAGCTCAGCCAGGGCAGGAAGCCTGACTTAGGGAGTGGCCCCACCCAACAGCAAGCCCTTGGGCAACTTGTGGGCCCACATACGCAGGGTGTGTGGGACATCTGCAGTGGGGCAGGGCATGCGCAAGGGGCAGGCCAGTGTTAGCAGACTGTTTGGGCCCTCTGCAGTGGGGCAACTGGGTCCACTTCAGTGGGGTGTGCACACAGGGCAGGAATGTGTTGATACACTGCTTGGGCCTGCAGGCAGTGGGGCTTCTCAGCTGCAGCAGATTTGTCCTTCTCAAACAGCCACATAGGGGATTAGTCTCAGCTTCCAACACCTGAAACAATTGTGTGCTGCCACACCTGGGGCCAGCTCCACCCAGCTGCACTCCTGAAAGAGCTGAGAACAGCTTTGGAGGCCGGAGGCCTACAGCAATTGTAAGACCCTGAGCCTTAGCAATCAGCCAAGCTGGGGGCCTCCTGACTTAACAGAAAAACTGCAGCAGGAATGTGCTATGAGACCTGACAGCTAACTATGCTGGGGCCCCCCATACTCGATAAAATAACTGTAGGAACCATAGCAGCTGAACAGTTGAGATCATTACAACTAGTCAGCCAGGGGGACAGTTTAGCGTGCCTGTATACCTGCAGCAAGAGCAACCCTGCCACAACAGAAGGACACACAGAGCCCACATAAGGGATGCTCCTGGAACATTTGGAATTGGTGACAAGAGAGAAGCACACTGCTGGGCCTCATAAGTCATCTCATACATAAGGCCACTTCTCCAAGATTGGAAACACAGGTGATCTACCTAAAACACAGATATAAGGACAGAGAAAGCTGCAAAATGAGGAGACAAAGGAATACATTCCAAATGAGGGAACAGGATAAATCCTCAGAAAAAGAACTAAACACAACAGAGATAAACAATCTACCCCATAAAGAGTACAAAGTAATAGTCATAAGGATGCTTACTAATCTTGGGAGAAGAATGGATGAATTCAGTGAGAACCTCAACAAAGAATTGGAAAATGTAAAAAAGAACCAATAGAGAAATGAAGAAAATAATAACGGAAATGAAAAATTCACTAGAGGGGCTCAATAGCAGAGTAGATGATACAAAAGAACAGATCAGTGAGGTGGACGAAAGACTAGAGGAAATCACACAAGCTGAACAGATAAAAGAAAGAAGAATTAAAAACGAGGACAGGAGTGACATCAGCATCATGGCACAATGAGCTCACCCAGGACTCTCTCCCCTCCAACATACAACAAAAAGGAGCAACCACATTCCAACAAAAAATATCCTAATACCACAGGAATCCTCAGAGACCCACAGCAGCCAAACGACAGAGGGAGGAAAGGCTGGAGCCCCCCTTGGAGGAGCTGGAATGGGGTAAGACAGAACTTGGCTCCCTCCCATAAAGACTGGGATAGACACTTGGGAAGCTCTGTGAGGGGAGGAGTGGGGGAGGAGCCATGCATCCAGGGGATCGTCCAGCCCAGACGGAAGCCCTATAATGGGGTGAAAGCTTTCGGGTGGGAGGACCCCATCAAGCCAAGGCCCCAGGAAAACAGAGAGTGAGACCTGATCAGGGAACCTGGGTCTGCATGCAAGAGAAAGTGCCCCCCCCACCAACCCACACTATGTGGGGCCGATCTCAGCTGAAGGTGGAGAGTGCAGAATATGTGGCTCTCGACCCCCATCTAGTGGTGAGAGGCTGTAACTGTAAGCAAATAATAGCACTACGTGCAAAAACCCTTCCTCTACAATCCAGCAATTTATAACAGATCGAGAAAAGAAGGAAAACAATAAAAGCATAGAATTATGTCCTGAGGACTTGGAAACAGGTAAACTAAATGCCAATGAATTCAGAATAGCTATCATCAAAAAACTCAATGAGGTAAAGGGAAATATAGAGAGGAGTCACCAAGTTCTGGAGTTGGTTCACAAAAGATATTTAAACTATAAATAAGAATCAATCAGAAATACGAGAGGTGAAAAATACAATGGATCAGATAAAACAGAATACAGATTCCCTGAATGCCCATGTGGAAACCATAGAGGAGCATATTAGCATACTCGAAGATAGGTTGAATGGCTCCAAACAGAGGAAGAAAGAGAACTAAGACTAAAAAGAAATGGAGAATATTTCCGAGAAATAGCCAACTCAATGAAAAAAATGCAACTTCAGAATTATCCAGGGCCGGCTCCGTGGCAGAGTGGTTAAGTTCACGCATTCCGCTGCGGCGGCCCAGGGTTCAGATCCTGGGCGCGGACATGGCACCGCTCATCAGGCCACGTTGAGGTGCCGTGCCATATCCCACAACTAGAAGGACCTGCAACTAAGACATACAACTGTGTACGGGGGTGGGGGAGTTTGGGGAAATAAAGCAGAAAAAGAAAAAAAAGACTGGCAACATTTGTTAGCCCAGGTGCCAATCTTTAACAAAAAAAAAACAAAAGAATTATCGGTATTCCCAAGGGCGAGGAAAACTGAGCAGAAAGCACGCTCAAAGAAATAACAGCAGAGAACTTCCCAAATCTAGGGAATGAGAGAGAAATATGTGAGGAGGAACTTTCAGATCTCCTACATTTCTCAATGTAAAAAGACATACTGCAAGGCATAAAGTAGTAAAAGTGGGAAAAATGAATGACAAAGAAAGAATACTCAGCAGCAAGGCAGAAAAAAATAACCCACAAAGGAACTCCTATCAGACTATCAGCGGATTTCTCTGCAGAAACCTTACAAGCTAGGAGAGACTGGAATGACATATTCAAAACTTTAAAGGATAAAATTCAGCCAAGAATACTCTATCCAGCAAAAATATCCTTCAGATATGAGGGAGAAATTAAATCTTTCCCAGACAAACAAAAGCTGAGGGACTTTGCAGCCAAAAGACCTACACTACAAGAAATCCTCAAGAAGGCTCTCATACCCAAAAAAAGAAAAACAGGGAGAATGGGGTCACAAAACACAGGGTAGGGAGACAAATAGATAGAATCAGAAGAGGATAGCAAATGCTCAACTATAGCATTAGGGTAAAGGGAAAGAAATCACCAAAAACAAAGACAATCTTGCCACTCTAACCACAGACTGACAACACAAGGTGGAATAAGAGATGAACATAAGAACTTAGGAGGGGAGGAGGAAAGGGACTGAATCAGATTAGGCTATGGAAATAAGACGCCACCAGAAAATGGACCACGTTATGCACGAGATTCTGAATACAAACTTCAGGGTAGCCACCAAACTGAAAAACAGAACAGAGACACGAAACATAAATAAGGAAAAAGCTAAGAAACCCAGCATAAGAAATTGCAGGAGTCAATGAGTAAGCTAATACACACAGGACGAGAAACAAAGGAAATGGAGGAAAACCAGAATGACAGCATCAAGGCCTCATCAATCAATAATCACCCTCAAGGTAAACGGATTGAACTCTCCAATAAAAAGACACAGAGTGACAAGATGGATTAAACAGCAAGATCCAACAATTTCTTGCCTCCAGGAAAAACACCTCAGCCCCAAGGACAAACACAGGCTCATAGTGAAGGGGTGGAAGACAATACTCCAAGCTAATAGCAAACAAAAGAAAGCAGTTGTCGCAATACTTATACCAGACAAAGCAGATTTCCAGATAAGGCAGGTAAAGAGAGACATAGAGGGCCAATATATAATGATCAAAGGGACACTTCATCAAGAAGAAATAATGCTTATAAATATCTATGCACCCAACAGAGGAGCACCAAAGTTCATAAAGCAACTATAAACAAACCTAAAAGAAGATATCAAAAATAACACAACAATAGTAGTAGTGGACCTCAACATGCCACTCACATCAACGGACAGATCATCCAGACAGAAAATCAACAAGGAAACACTGTAGCTAAACGAAAAGCTAAAACAATTGGACTTAATAGACATATATAGAACACTTCATCCAAAAACAGCAGAATACAGATTCTTCTCAAGTGCACATGGAACATTCTCAAGGATAGACCATATGTTGGGAAACAAGGCAAGCCTCTACAAATTTTAAAAAATTGAAATCCTAACAAGCATCTTCTCTGATCATAATGCTATAATGCTAGAAATTAATTACAAGAAAAAAGCTGAGAAAGGCACAAGGATGTGGGGACTAAACAATATGCTATTGAACAAGCAATGGATCATTGAAGAAATTAAAGAAGAAATAAAAAAATACCTGGAGACAAATGAAAATGATAACATGCCATACCAATTCATATGGATACAGCAAAAGCTGTATTAAGAGGGAAATTCATTGCAATACAGACACATCTTACAAACAAGAAAAATCCCAAATAAGCAATCTCAAACTACACCTGAGTTAGAGAAAGAAGAACAAACAAAGCCCAAAGTCAGCAGAAGGAGAGAAATAATAAAAATCAGAGCAGAAATAAATGCTTTTGAAACAAAAAAGGCAGTAGAAAGGGTCAACGAAACAAAGAGGTGGTTCTTTGAGAAGATAAATAAAATTGACAAACCCCTAGCCAGACTTACAAAGAAGAAAAGAGAGAAAGCTCAAATAAACCAAATCAGAAATGAAAAAGGAGAAATAACAACAGACTCTGCAGAAATACAATGGATTATAAGAGAATACTACGAAAAACCATATGCCAACAAAATGGATAACCTAGAGGAAATGGATAAACTCTTGGACTCCTACAATCTCCCAAAACTTAGTCAAGAAGAAGCAGACAATTTGAACAGACCAATCACAAGGAAAGAGATTGAAACAGCAATCAAAAGCATCCCAAAGAATAAAACCCCAGGACCAGATGGCTTTCCTGGGGAATTCTACCAAACATTCAGAGAGGAT